>NC_058374.1:83195000-83512291 GCF_018350175.1 Felis catus
AGACCAAAAGAATTTAGGATCCAGTCCAATTTACAGGTATATAACAGAACCTCAAAGACAATTAACCAGATTAGAATCTGGTTACAAAGATGTAAGCATAATTTCCTCTCTCCAAAACTACCCTCATTTTTTAAATAGTAAAATTAATTTGTTTGCATTAAACTTTGCCTGATTATTTATGTAAGTGCAGCAAGAATGAATAGTGAGTGACTATATAGGCTCTTTGTAAAATAGCTTTGCTGGAAACTTGTAAGCAAGGTGCCACGTTGATTTTGTTTAAGGGTCTTTATTGACTCTGTAAAGTTACCCTTTGTTCCTTCAAACTGTCTAGTCATTTTGAAGTCCATGCCCATCTCTTTAAAATACGACATTCCAGGAGCACCTGAGTGGCTCAGTCTGTTGAGCGTCTGACTTCGGCGAAGGTCCTGATCTCGCATTCGTGGTTTTGAGCCCTATATGGGGCTCTGTGCTGACAGCTCAGAGCCTGGAGCCTGCTTTGGATTCTGCATCTTCCTCTCTCTCTGCCCTTTCCCTACTTGCACTCTGTCTCTTAAAAAATAAAATTAAAATGTTAAAAAAATATGACATTCCAGTTAAAGCTTTGGTAATATAACCAATGTTTCTAACTATGTCCTGTTAAAAGGAGAACAGATTCTCACTAAATTTATGTAAATAGCTAGTTATTTTGTCATGAAAAGAATACTCAAGAATTTTTGGAGGGATTGGGTAGGGAGAGAAAGTAAATGTTTAATCTTTGTTCACAAAGTTATATATTACCAAATTGTTGATAGTTTAAATATGAAATATGAAAAAGCAAAATTTAAAACAAATTTTTAAATGTTTATTTATTTATTTTGAGAGAGAGAGAGAGAGGAGCACGAGCAGGGGAGGGGCAGAGAGAGAGAGAGAGAGAGAATCCCAAGCTAGCTCCATGTTGCCAGTGCAGAGTCTGATGGAGGGCTCGAAGTCACAACTTGAGGTCATGACCCAAGCTGAAATCAAGAGTTGGACGCTCAACTGACTAAGCCACCCAGGTGCCCCTTAAAAAAATTTTTTTTTAATGTTTATTTTTGAGAGAGAGAGAGAGAGAGTTAGGGGGCGGGGGGAGGAGGGCACGCAGAGAGAGAAGGAGACACAGAATCCGAAGCAGGCTCCAGGCTCTGAGCTGTCAGCACAGAGCCTGATGCAGGGCTCAAACCCATGAATCATGAGATCATGACTTGAGCTGAAGTCGGATGCTTAACTGACAGAGCCATCCAGGTGACCAGGCGCCCCTTAAAAAGCAAAATTTTAGAGAACCAGTGATGTTTTATTTATTGTATTGTATTGTATTTTCATTTCATTTCATTTCATTTTACTTTATTTTATTTCATTTTACTTTATTTTATTGTATTTAATCTATTTTTGAGAGAGAGAGAAAATGAGAGCAGGAAAGGGGCAGAGAGAGAGGGAGACACAGAATCTAAAACAGGCTTCAGGTTCTGGGCTGTCAGCACAGAGCCAGATGCAGGGCTTGAACTGGTGAACTATAAGATCATGACCTGACCCAAAGTAGGATGCTCATCTGACTGGCCACCCAGGTGCCCCCGTTTTAAACAAGAGTCATAAAAATTATAATCCTCTTCCTCAGTTCATTTAGTCCTGTGTTATTAATTCCTATTCTGTTTGAATACAGTTTTTCCGCTAGTTTTGGAAATTCTTACCCAGTTCAGTTGTATGATCTAAAAGTTATCAGAAATCTATATTCTGGAGTACTTGTTAGATTCCTTTTCATGAACTTCTCTGAAGGTAAAACACATTTGCAGGAAGCGTTTGTAAAAACAACTGAGTAAAACAGTAACTGTGTGTAAATGTCTTAAAAAGGTCATGGTTAAAGGTCTGATTAGAGTTCATTACAATGTGACTGACAATGAAATTTGGTTATTTCTGTTACACAACACTTCAAGATAATAACTAGACTTACAAGTGATAGCATAGTCTAGGACATATCAAATTTCTAGGTTTCATACAATTTGTAGAACACTTACTTACATAACATGTATCTACATAAATATAATCAAGGAAGGTTTAGCATCACTTATTTTACAACACTTCCCGTGAAGTCTAACATACCAAATAAACCTAATTGGTTTCATATTTCTCTTTTATGAGGAGAACAAATCTTTTAAAATGTTCTAAGGACCTTTAGGAAAACTTAAATGTTTGCGGTCAAAAGACTTCTTTAGAATTTGATTTTGGAAAGTTTGTCAAAAGATATCAGAGAGACTTTAAAACGCTCGGTCAAATAGGATCATAGGTCATTGTGAAACAATACTCAGTTATCCATTTAACCAAAGTGACATTAGGACTTTGTGGACAAATGCAGAAAGTTAAATAGTTGTGAAAAGCCTTGACTCTTTTAACATTAAAAAAACTCAGTTTTTTTTCTTCTGAGTAATGAAAGATCTGACAAAGATAAAACATAGAACCTTTGTTTCTCTAGGCAAATTACATTAAAGGTAAAGATAAACCTTTTTTACAGTGTTTTATTAAGCACAGACGAATAATCTAAGAAAACCATCCTTTTAACAGAGGAAAACCAAAATCCTAATTTTGCACCAGTATACTCTTGACATTAAAACTCAGTCTTAAACAAATTCTTTTAATCTTAGCTAGCTTGACCACACATTAAACTTCCTTGTCAATGATTCCTTTTCCACAAACCTTTTACAACTTCTGTTATAGCAAATACTCGATGCCCAGGAAGAGACAAGTGACATGCACTTGGGGAATCAGGAAAGACTGTTTATTTCACACAGGTGCCAGCCTAGTAGAGTCACCTCCAAAGGCTGAGCCCTGAGCCTTGGCGTCAGCCTCTTTGTGGGTGGGATTGCAGGGGCTCAAGAGGAAAAAAAAAAAAAAGAAAAAAAGGGAGGGGCCACTTACCAGTTGTGTTGTGAGGGCAGTTGGTGGATGCAGGAAGAAAGCAAGATTACAGAAGCCAAAAACAAGTAAGGGGCGTATCCGGCCTTGGACATCTGGCTGGCCCCTTTTATCTTGCTTTTACCAGCTTTCCTTCTCACTTCCTTTTTTACACAATTAAAAAAAAAAGTTCTATGACGTTTTCTTTTCTTTTACATTCAGATTTTGTCCTAAGTTTTCTGCCCTTAAATAACCAGCATCCCATCTAGCAAGCAGAGGGGAGCTTCACTGAGCTTCAGTAAAGGAAAGGTTTTACAAGGCAGAGAGAGGGCATTGCATGAAGAGAATGTATTATAAAAAGGAAAGTATTGTCTAGGCAAGGTTGCCCTTCTGAGGAGGAATGCGTCTATCAGAGGATTACTTCCAAGAAATCCAGTTTGGCTGGTTAAAGATTACACTCCGGCAGGAGTGGGGGGAGTTGAAACTGCAGGTGATGTATTAAGTCTTGGTTTACTGATTTGGGGCATTAATGTAAGTGACTCCATTTTGGGCTTGTGATTTTCTATTTAACAACTGCAAACTGGCCTTTGTGAGTTGCATTATAGATGCAGGGCCTAAAATCATCTGGTGAAGGGATTATACTTTCTCTGGTGGGCCCCTGGGGAATGCTGAAGGGGAATGACATGGCTAAGACTGGGCCTGACAAAAGTTAACCCAGCAGTGGTGTGTAGAATGAACTGGAAAGTAGGAGACAAATTAAGAGGAGGCTTTAGGGGTGCCTGGGTGGCTCAGTCGGTTAAGCGTCCGACTTCAGCTCAGGTCATGATCTCACAGTTCGTGGATTCGAGCCCCGCGTCAGGCTCTGTGCTGACAGCTTGGAGCCTGGAGCCTGCTTTGGATTCTGTGTCTCCCTCTCTCTCTGCCCCTCCCCCACTCATGCTCTGTCTCTCTCAAAAATAAATAAAGATAAAAAAAAATTTTTAAGAGGAGGCTTTAGGCCAGATGAGAAGAGTGAAAGTAAAATCCCAGGTAGAGTGTAAGAAAGGGCAGAGGAGTGAGAAATAGTATTAAAGAATCTGTAAGGTTTGGTTTCCTTTCCAACCAAGGTCCAGCAGAATAGCTCCCACAAAGAAGGGTGGTGAGGAGGGTTGTTCTGTCATCAAGGAGGCAGTGACCAGAGAACACACCATTCACATTCACAAGTGCATCCACGGAATGGATTGCACGAAGTGTGCCCCTCAGGCACTCAAAGAGATCTGGAAATTTGCCATGAGGAGATAGGAGCTCCGGATGTGCATGTTGACAACCAGGCTTAACAAAGCTCTCTGGGCTAAAGGACTAAGGAATGTGGGCTAAAGGAATAAGGAATTGTTGCATCCACACGACTCCTGAAACAGAATGCTTCGGGCACCAGTGACAGTCACAACAAAGTTTATTGCAATGAGAGGCAAGGCCAACCCGATCGGGACCGACACTCTTGACCAGAGTGCGGCCTCGAACAGCCAGGGTACAGAGTTTTTATAGCCAACCACATCATCTTATCACCTGGGAACAGAACAAAGAAATAGTCCCCAGATGGGGGTGGAAACAGTTCAGACCTTCTGCGGTTAAGCCGCAGCCAGTTGACCTCCTTGACCCTGCCTCTGGCCCACCTTCTCAAAGTTCTCAACATGCCCTTGCCCCGATCCAATCAAACACCAATCCAGTTGGTTTCCCTTGAACTTTTGTTCCCTTGATTGATAGGACAAGGCTGTTATCTCTTAACCTTTGTCAAAACAAAGCTGTTATTTCCCAAGGCTACAGGTTGGCCCTACACCACAATTTAACCCTTACAGAATGTTCCATACCATATCTATGCGTGGTTGTCCAGAAAACATAATGAGGATGAAGATTCACCAAACAAGCTCTATATGTTGGTTACCTGTGTACCTGTCACCACTTTCAAAAATCTATAGTTAATGTGTATGAGAACTAGTCACTGATGGTCAAATAAAGGTATAAAATTGCCAAAAAAAAAAAAAAAAAAAAAAGAAATCTGTAGGGTTTGGAAAGTGACTGAGTGTGAAACGTGAGGAAGATGGAGGAGCCAAAGACTGGGCAAGGCTTTGCAGCCAGGTGCTAGGCAGAATGGTCAGGATGAGTAGTGCTGTCTTGGCTTACACTTGCTTCTATGTGTGTTTGTGGAATTAGATACTTTCTAAATATCTACAGAGCGGGGCATCTGGGTGGCTCAGTTGGTTAAGCATCTGACTTCCGCTCAGGTCATGATCTCGAGGTTCATGAGTTCCAGCCCCACGTTGGGCTCTGTGCTGACCGCTCAGAGCATGGAGCCTACTTCCTTCAGATTCTGTGTCTCCCTCTCTCTCTCAGCCCCTCTCCCACTCTCTCTTTCTCAAAGATAAATAGAAAAAACATTTTAAAATTAAAAAAAGTATCTACGGAGAAGGAAAAGGCCTGCAGGCACATGTACTGTGTATTGTATTATAATTACTACTTTCAAGAAAAAGACAAATTATGCAGGGAACACAACAGTGACATATAATCGTAGTCAATCAGTTGGGTGCAGTGGCATTGCTTTTTGGTTTTGTTAAAAACAAACAAGGTCTTCCAGAAGTGGATAATTGTTTATTCAGTTCAGTTACATCCTGGACTGAAGCCTTGGTGTAGGTGCTGTGTCCGTTATAAAGATGAATCATTCACAGAACCGCGCCAGGCATACCAGTCCAGGTGGAGAGCTGAGTTACATGGGAGAGGTATGAATAGATTGTTATGGGAGAGCAGATCTATCTGCTGGTTGACGATCTATCTGCTGGTTGAGAAAGCTTTGTATGGAGGAAGTGTGAACTGCTGAATCTTGCAGGACAAGATACTATTTGACATGCAGAGGTGAGCAACAAGGGCATTTATGGAAAAGGAGTGGGAAGAGCAGAGCACAAAAAAATGGAGAACAACAAGCTTTTTGGTTTGGATGGAACATAGGCAGTGTGAGTGGGCCTTGTACACCCAAAAAAGGTTTTACATAGATTTAGATGATTTTTAGTAGGTTCAGTGCTTTTCAGGCAGTAAGATCAGCAGAGCTGTGCTTTGGGAAACTTGAGAGCACTGTGTGGATGAGAGGGGAAGGGACTGACGCAGTGGGGGTAGTGAGAAGGCTTCTATGATAGGCCAAGCAAGAGGCACTGAGTGTTGAAGGCTTGAACAATGGATGTGGCCATAGGAATGAAGAGGAGGGGACAGATGCTCCTTGACAGCCTCATCTCCTCAAGGGATGCATTTGGCAAGGAAGAGGAACTGTCAGAGCTTTGAGACTAAAATGTAATACAGATAGAAATTGGGAATTCTAGAGGAGAAGCATTTTTAGGAGAGAAGATGATGAGTTCTGCCTTGGATATATTGAGTATCTGGCTAAACGTCTGGCTGGAGGGTATTTAAGGAAATTAGAAATGCAGGACAGAGCCTCAGAAAATGGTCAGGTCGGGCTTATAGATCTGGATAGCTGTGTGGAGGGGAGAGTTGAAGCCTTAAGAGGGAATGAGATTTTCAAGGAGGGAGTGAGGAGCAGGCAGGGAAGGATTCTGGGACAGAACATTGGGGAATCTTTGCATTTAGGGTGTAAGGAAGGAGAGGAGGAGCCGAGGGGGAGGAAGGAAAGGGATGCCGTGATGGAAGCAGGAGAACCAGGCAAGCAGAGTATCTTGGAAGTCGAGGATGGAACGTGTTCCCAGAATTGGGTAGTCAAGATGGAGCAGGTGATGGCTTCTGACTGTGAGAGGAGGGAGCTTAGGTGTGAAAAGTAGGCCAGAGCCAGACCATGGAAAGTGTTCAGGGGAGAGATAGTAGGGTGTAGTGATTTGATCCTGTCTCTACTACTCATTGTCTGTTTGGCTTTGGACCATTGACTTAATTCTTGCCTAAACCCGTGCCTCAGTTTCCACATCTGAAAAATGGGCACAATGATTGCACAGACCTCATGAGGTTTTTATGTGAGGATCTGTATGTGTGTGTGTTGCTTTGAACAGTGCCTGGCACAAGTTAAGTTCTAAATGACTGTTCACTGTTATTACTATGTGCCAAGCTGAGGAGTTTTGACTTTCCCTGTGGGTAATGGGTACTCATCGTCTGTTTGGCTTCGGACAATTGACTTAATTTTTGCCTAAACCCGTGCCTCAGTTTCCACATCTGAAAAATGGGCACAATGATTGCACAGACCTCATGAGGTTTTTATGTGAGGATCTGTATGTGTGTGTGTTGCTTTGAACAGTGCCTGGCACAAGTTAAGTTCTAAATGACTGTTCACTGTTATTACTATGTGCCAAGCTGAGGAGTTTTAACTTTCCCTGTGGGTGATGGGAGTCATGGACAGGCCCCAACAAATGCATGGCATGATCTGAAAGCAATCACTTCCTTCACCCAAGACCCAGTTGGAATCCGAGAATCAGATAAAATCACTAGAAAAAAGAAAGTGCTAACTATTGCAGTGATATCTGAGAAAGAAGAAAGATAAAAGGCCTTGGGAATTGGCTGCTAGGTCCTTGGTGAGCTCTGAGTTTCCAGGGAGTGATGGGAATGGATGATGGAGTACAAGGGTTTGGAGAATGCATGGGCCATGAGACAATAGAGACCCCATACTTACGCTCTTTGAATATTTTGACCATATGGGGTAAGAGGATGGTTATTTAGGAGGTGGGAGGGTAGCATGGAGGAGGAAAGACCAAAGAAGCAGCCCAGAAGACAGACAGTATAGAGACATTTAGAACAGAGATGTCCGCAGTGGACGTTGCATACGCTGAAATGTGAGGCAAAATGTGGGTATGAATTAGATTGTGCAGGCCATTGGTTTGGAAGTGAGGAGGATGAAGGTGAGCTGATCTGGATTTTGGCAGGGAGGCAAGATGTGAGCTCATCTGTGGAAGGAGAGCCCGACGATCATGAGGTTGGGAAATTGAGAAGGTTGGGAAAGACTTGGAACAGGTGTTATTGGGAAAACATAGGACAGGGGTCAGATAGAGGATTTATCTTGTATAAATGAAAGTCCAACCAAGATGGGGTATCATTGATTTGTTGTAGAAATAACCAGTTTGTTTTCTGGCCTTTCTCTAGTTCCGCTTGGCACTAGGGAATGTGGATGGTAAAGGCTTTGAGGGTGCCAGGAAAACACCCCTCAAGTGGCTGGCCGTGGGACCTAGATTGTGTAAGGTGGTAAATGAAGCCATAAGAGGACTGTAATAATAGACTGAAGAAAGAGAGGGCACAGTGGGAGGAAAGAGACAGGGAGGAGTGAGGGAAGGAGGGGAAAAGCCCTAAAGATGAGGGGGCTGTAGTCAGAGCTGTTTCAACTTTCAGGATCTTCGTGGGGGAGCATCTTCAAACAATGAAGATGAAGTTGGTGGGGTGTGGGGGAGGTGGTCAGGCCTGAAGTAAACAGTAGATATTAATTTATGCATTGTGATTATAAAGGTATTTCTGAGTTCAACTTCAAAACTTCAAAAGAAAATTAACCAGGCAGCAGCATGTGGATGAGAAGGAAAGAGACTGACAACATTGTCAGAAAGCTAAGTTCTTATTACCGTAACAGGAAGTCACTTGAAAACGTCTAGCAATGATAAATCAAGAAAGAGCAGTAAAAACATATACATCTCCTGGGTCAAAGGCGGAAACATGAATGATTGCACAGCTTTTGTAGATGAATGGTTGTAGAAACAAGCAGGCTACTTTGGGTTCCATATTTGAAGTAGTCAAGGCATCTTTAGATATTTTAGATATTTGATTGGTGTTCTGGTTTGGCCCATGTTTGGAGATTCTGTCTGGTCTGGCCAATCTCTTCTCCCAGTGCAGTCTTCTTGCTGCTAAGTATGCCATGGTTGAATAGTAATACCCAGGGAGGCTGTGCGGCCTAAACTTCCCTCTAATTGGGGAAATGGGTTTTCATCTTTGATTAGCATCAGAAAATTACTCTTTTAGTCAACTAACAGGCAGGAGGAAGCCCTGTTACTACAGTGCACCAGAGAATGTCGGTTGGGCAGAACAGAAGCAGTTGACTACAGAACATAAGGCTCTCCGATTGGAGAAAGACTGAAAGCTTGGGGTGGGAGAGAGAATGGGGAGGTGGCGGGAGAGGGTGAAAAGACGTGGGAAGAGGGAGGGAGCATTAAATATCTCTGTCAACTATTTTCTCTCCCTCACTAGCTCCTTCAGGTTTACTCCCTTACACCCTTGGTGGTTCTGGACCCAATTACAAATGTGTTGGTGGGGGAGTGGGGGAAGGTTTCTCCCTGCCCACAAGCAATTCTCTGTGACACCAGCTGGATGTCCTCCAATTCAACTCTGTTCTGACACTCTCTACCAGGAGATAGCATCAGATTCCACAGATTCCACAGGTTAAAAGTTCAGTCCTGGGGACGCCTGTGTGGCTCAGTCGGTTAAGTGGTTAAGCATCTAACTTCAGCTCAGGTCATGATTTCATGGTTCATGGGTTGGAGCCCTGCATTGTGGGCTCTCTGTTGTCAGCGCACAGCCCGCTTCAGATCCTCTGTCCCTTTCTCTCTGCCCCTCCCTTGTTCTCTCTCTCTCTCAAAAATAAATAAGCATTAAAAAAAAAAAAGAATAGAAAACTAATCTTTAAAAAAATTTTTTTTAACGTTTATTCATTTTTGAGAGAGAAAAAGCATGAGCAGGGATGGGGCAGAGAGAGGGAGACACAGCATCTGAAGCAGGCTTCAGGCTCTGAGCTGTCAGCACAGAGCCCGACGTGGAGCTCGAACTCACAAACTGTGAGATCAGGACCTGAGCCAAAGTCGGATGCTCAACCGACTGAGCCACCCAGGTGCCCCGAAAAATAATCTTAAAAAAAAAAAAAAATCAGTCCTGCAAGACTGTTACCCAACCCCCACTTCAGGTGCCAGTTGCCAGCCCAGATTATCACCAGTGCTTCCAACTGACTGGCTACACATTCGAAGTTCCAATGGCCCCCTTTCTGGGTTGTATTAATTTGCTAGAGCACCTCATAGAACTCACAGAAACACTTAACTGTAAGAACAAACTGCTGGTTACCAGAGGGGAGATGGGTGGGGGGGATGAGTGAAGTAGGTGAAGGGGATTAAGAGCACACTGGGGTGCCTCGGTGGCTCAGTCAGTGGTCATGATCTTGAAGTCCATGAATGCAAGCCCCGCCATTGGGCTCTACACTGACAGCTCAGAGCCTGGAGCCTGCTTCGGGTTCTGTGTTTCCCTCTCTCTCTGCCCCTCCCCCACTCTCACTCTGTCTCCTTCAAAAATAAACAAACATGAAAAAAAATTTTAAAAATCACACTTAACAGTGATGAGCACTGAGCAACGTAGAGGATTGTCAAATCACTATATTGTACACCTGAAATGAATATAACGTTGTATGTATACTCTACTGGAAAAAAAAAAAAAAACTCACAACAATATCTTACGTACTAGGTTACTGGTTTATTATAAAAGGATATTACTGGGGCACCTGGGTGGCTCAGTCGGTTAAGCGGCGGGCTTCGGCTCAGGTCATGATCTCGCGGTCCGTGAGTTCGAGCCCCGCGTCGGGCTCTGTGCTGACAGCTCGGAGCCTGGAGCCTGTTTCAGATTCTGTGTCTCCCTCTCTCTGACCCTTCCCCGTTCATGCTCTGTCTCTCTCTGTCTCAAAAATAAATAAACGTTAAAAAAAAAAAAAAAAGGATATTACTCGGGAACAGCTAGACGGAAGAGATGCATAGGGCAAGTAATGGGGAAAGGATGCAGTTTTCATGCCCTCTCCCAGCATGTGGCTCTCCCCTAACGTCCATGAGAAGTTCTCTGAACCTTATTCTGTTTTTTTTTTTTTTTTTTTTTTAACGTTTTTTTTTTTTTTTTATTTATTTTTGGGACAGAGAGAGACAGAGCATGAACGGGGGAGGGGCGGAGAGAGAGGGAGACACAGAATCGGAAACAGGCTCCAGGCTCCGAGCCATCAGCCCAGAGCCTGACGCGGGGCTCGAACTCACGGACCGCGAGATCGTGACCTGGCTGAAGTCGGACGCTTAACCGACTGCGCCACCCAGGCGCCCCCTTATTCTGTTTTTTAATAGAAGCTTCATTACATAGGCATGACTGATTTCAATCATCGACCATTGGTGGTTGAACTCAATCTCTAGCCCCTCTCCCCTTCCCAGAGGGGGAGGTGTGGGTGGAACTCGGTCTAACCCTCCACATTGTTGGTTCCCTCATCCTTAGGTGTGATCCCAAAGTAACCTCATTAACATAACAAGACATCACTTAGGAAATTCCAAGTGTTTTAGGAACACTGTGCCAGAAATGGACAAAGGCTGGGTATGTATATATATATATATATATATATATATATATATATATATATATATCTTAAAAAATTTTTTTTTACAATTATAGAATTTTATTTATTTATTTATTTATTTATTTAATTCTTTTTAACTTAATTTTATTTTTTTTAAATTTACATCCAAATTAGTTAGCATATAGTGCAACAATGATTTCAGGAGTAGATTCCTTAATGCCCCTTGCCCATTTAGCCCATCCCCCCTCCCACAAACCCTCCAGTAACCCTCTGTTTGTTCTCCATATTTATGAGTCTCTTATGTTTTGTCCCCCTCCCTGTTTTTATATTATTTTTGTTTCCCTTATGTTCATCTGTTTTGTCTCTTAAAGTCCTCATATGAGTGAAGTCATATGATTTTTGTCTTTCTCTGACTGGCTAATTTCACTTAGCATAATACCCTCCAGTTCCATCCACGTAATTGCAAATGGCAAGATTTCATTCTTTTTGATTGCCGAGTACTACTCCATTGTATGTATATACCACATCTTCCTTATCCATTCATCCATCGATGGACATTTGGGCTCTTTCCGTACTTTGGCTGTTGTTGATAGTGCTACTATAAACATTGGGGTGCATGTGCCCTTTCAAAACAGGACACCTGTATCTCGCGGATAAATGCCTAGTAGTGCAATTGCTGGGTCTAGGGTAGTTCTATTTTTAGCTTTTTGAGGAACTTGCATGCTGTTTTCCAGAGTGGCTGCACCAGCTTGCATTCCCATTTAAAAAAAAAAATTTTTTTTTTTTGGTATGGGCATTTAAAAAAAATTTTTTTTAAATATGAAATTTATTGTCAAATTGGTCTCCATATAACACCCAGTGCTCATTCCAACAGGTGCTCTCCTCAATACCTATCCCATTTAAAAAAAATTTTAATGCTTATTTATTTTTTTAATGTTTATTTATTTATTTTTGAGAGAGAGAAACAGAGCACGAGCAGGGGAGGAGCAGAGAGCGAGGGAGACACAGAATCTGAAACAGGCTCCAGGCTGTCGGCACAGATCCCGACGCCGGGCTCAAACCCACAAACTGTGAGATCATGACCTGAGCCAAAGGCGGACGCTCAACCGACTGAGCCACCCAGGCGCCCCTTTAATGCTTACTTATTTTGAGAGAGAGACCGAAAGAGCACAAGGTGGGGAGGGGCAGAAAGCGAGGGAGACACAGAGTTGGAAGCAGGCTCCAGGCTCTGACCTGTCAGCGCAGAGCCCAACACGGGCTCAAACACATGAACGGTGAGATTACGACCTGAGCTGAAGTCGGATGCTTAGCACCCATATATATATTTATTATAAATCACAGTATCACAACCCTTCAATCCCCTGGTAGCTACTGCCTTCTTTCCTCAGACTCTTTTGAAAAGAATCTCTCTTTGGCTCCGCTTCCTGCCCTCCAGTCCATCCATCAGCCCACTGCAGTCTGACTTCTTTACTGTTAACTCCCTAAGAGCCTTATTTGGATCACCGGTAACCTGCTATATTCAGTGGACCTCCACGTGGCAGAGTTGATCTGCATTAAGCCCCTATTCCCTTGGCTTCCTTTGGCTTTCTTTCTCCTACTTCTCTGACTCATTATTCCGGTTATTTTCTTCTCCTTTGTTTCCCCCGCCCCGCATATTTTCATTTAATTTATTTATCTAACAGCATTTATCTAACAACATAGCACTAGTTATGTACCATTCACTGTGCCGGATGCGGATGAATACACAGACCGGGCTCTCAAAGGCTTTATAGTTTACAACTGGGGAGAAGCAGTGTAACAAGTTAGCGGACATTAGGATACACACTCGAGTGCAGGCTGCCGTGGGATGCCAGGGAGGGCGTGGTCTAATTTGTTAGGCCAGTGGTCAGGTTAAGAGGGATCAGGAAAGTCTTCTGCCTGGACCACTCTTCCCCCACTTGCCCAGAGCTATACCTAATCTCTCAGTGCTCATCTATAAAATAATGTGGCAGTCATGGAGGTGTGTTCCTCAAATGTCTTTTCAAGAGAATCTGCTTTGAGGAGTGCCGTTGCTCACAGCCTCCAGCTGTTGCCTTTAGATCTGATATGGTGTGTATACTGAGGCACACTTCTGGGCACTGCCAACCAGTTGACTGAGTATGGTGGCAGTACTAGAGCCCAGCCAGTACTGGCCAGTGTGGGATTCTCCTGGTCAGTATTTACTCAAAGATCCCCAATTGGCTTGGCTGCTGTCCTGCAGTTTAAGGAGCTTACTCTCAACTCCTCCTTCCTTCTCTCTCTTCTTTTGGAGGCATCAGACCTGCATTATCACCTACTCCTACGCTTTCCCCTTTATCCTCTAATGGTATTTTCCCCAGGGAATCACTTGCATGTCTAATTCTGTTTTGGCATTTGAACCTAACACAGGGATATGACAGGGCCTGCCTTACAGTGCTGTTGGGAGAACAGAGTTAATGTATGTGAAATGCCTAGAACAGGACCTGTTATACAGCAAGTGTTATGCTATTATTGTTGTTAGCTATTATTATTGTATTATCCTTTAGATCTCAACTTCTATTTTACTCTCTCTAGAAACCTTCTCAGATCTCCCCAGAGTGCTCCAACAGCATCCTGTCCTTACTTCTATTCCGTTGCTTTGTTTTCTTGTTGGCCTTCACACTTGGACAGTGAATTCAATGAATAATAGAACCTTGTTGTGTCTATTGTTGTGTATCAGTGCCTAACATTGTGTCTGACTCATAGATGTTAACTTGATGTCTGCTGAATGAAAATGTTAATTCAGCTGAGTACTAACAGATGAGTGTTATTTGCCAAGTGGATGATGTCTGGGAAAGAAGAAATTGTTGAGAGAATTGTGTACTGTGGTGTGAAAGGCCTGTACTGTGTGGGGTACTGAAAGCTGCTTGTTATGAGTAAAGAGTAAGGTATAAGAGAGATGTGGTAAAAAAGAAGGCTAAGGAGTAGGTCAAGGGCCAGAGCACCGGGAAGGCCTGAATGCCAAGCCAAGGAGTCTGAATTACGTCGACCCAACCTTATGCAGGCATTGGGGTGCAGGCCTTATGATGTCCTAATGGACTCACCCATCTTTGATGGTGTTTTATGTCTTTATGAAACATGTGTTAGTTCACCCAACACTAAATTGTTCCAAAATGGTGGCTGTTTCTCTAGAACTACATGAAGAAATGTAGGCATAATCATTTCAACAATGCATCTGATTGGTCTTTATTTACAAGCTGCTTTGGCTGCACAGTTGGGTCTCTTAAGTGATCTCTTTAACTTCATCACAGTCCATTTAAATATACCTTCCACTCCCATTGTGAGACAGATCTCTCTAAAACTAAATCTGCTAATCTTACTCCTCTATTTAATACCTTCCAATAATAGCACACTCTGGATACCTATAAGACAACGTCCAGATTCCTTAGTGTGACCCACAAGGAACCCCATAGTCTGAGCCTTCACTACCTCTGTATGTTCTGTACTGCATGGTGCTGAACTGCTATAGGTATTAGGAAGTTATGCTGCTCACCACTTCATTTATGTACACACTGTTGCTGCCTAGAATGTTCTTTCATCTGGGTCTACTTTTTGAATGCTTAGCTATCTTATAGGCAGTAGTTACAACATCACTGCATCTCTGAAGCCATTTCTAACTTTGTGGGCAGTGGTTTGCAGCCTCATTAGACTATGTGTATATTGGTATGGCACCCCCCACAATGCATTGCACTTGTTTGGTTCCCTCCAGTTCCCTCTCTAGACTGTGGTTCCTTGAGTGTTACTGAAGATGAGTCCCCAGCACCTGGGGCAATGCCTAGCACAAAGCATATACTCAATAGATAGCTGGTTAAAGGAAAAAGGACAGAATAAAATAAAAGCTCTTCTCTTTCTTTTGAAGGGGAAGGAGATCCCCTCACCATGTGGCTGTACCTGGCGGCCCTCGTGGGCCTGTACTACCTCCTGCGCTGGTACCGAGAGAGGCAGGTGGTGAGTGACCTCCGAGACAAGTACGTCTTCATCACGGGCTGTGACTCGGGCTTCGGGAACCTGCTGGCCAGGCAGCTGGACCTGCGAGGCTTGAGGGTGCTGGCCGCGTGTCTGACGGAGAAGGGGGCAGAGCAGTTGAGAGACCAGACATCAGACAGGCTAGAGACGGTGATCCTGGATGTCACCAAGACAGAGAGCATCTCTGCGGCCACCGAGTGGGTGAAGGAGCGTGTGGGAGACAGAGGTATAGAGAAGTATTTTCTTCTTTCATTTACTTAGGCATCAAGATGTTAAAAGTTTTCTCTCTCTGTATAAGATCTCAAAAGCAGGGTTTAAAAGGCTGACTTTTCCATTTGAAGGACAGTCGTGATCTTATGTGGTGTTTCATTTCCTTAACAATGTTTACCTTGAAAAATGAGCCCAGTAGATTTGAAGCTGTTATCTCACCTTGCCAATGGAATATTTAAAATCACAATTCTTTGTGTTTGAAGAATTTTCAAGGTATTCTTAAGAAATTGAGTCTTCTCCCCTTGGCTACCATTTAAAATATAATCATTCCTTCAGTCAGCCTTACATGTGAAAATTGACTTGGAAATTGATTTCAATATATTATTTCCTGTTTGAGGGTATACTCCAGGCAGAGCTAGGAATTATACATAGTTACAGCCTCTGCGCTTTGCACAGCACTTTATTTCTGTTGTATGGTTATTGGTATTGTTTCACACTTTGCTAGAGTGTGAGCTTCTTGAGGGCCCCTCTTACCCATTATTGTATTTCCAGTTTCTGACATATTCCCAGGTACCTGTTAAGGACTCAACAAATGTTGAATAGATCTCATTTACTCATAGTTTTATTTGTTACTTTGGTGCCCTTGATATTAAAATCATCACTTGTTCCTTACACCTGAATTTCAAACTACTTGCTGGACTGCTCATCTGGAATTTCTGCTGGTGCCTCAAACTCACCAAACCTAAAGGAAGACTCTTTACCTTATCTTTTCCTCACCAAATCTGGTTGTTGTTGTTGTTGTTGTTTTGTTTGTTTCAGTCTTTCTCTCTGTGCACTATGTCACTATTCCTGCAGTTACACACACTTGTTCCCTCAGAGCCTTTTTCCTTCCTTATACTTTCAACATTTTAATATCCCCATGTTCTAAATGAATCTCTTGTAAATAGCATATAGCTACATGTAAAAAAATAATGCAGTTTTTTTTTTTTTTTTTTTTTACCTAGGACATTTCACTCATCTACACTTACTTAATTGTTCATATGTTTGGATTTATTTCTATGACATTCTTTTTATGCTTTTTATATGTCCCATTTTTTTCTTGCTTCTTTTCCCACTTTTGAATTGATTGAATTTTTATTCCACCTTTTCCATTACTAAGTTGAAAGTAATATATTCTGTTTCTTAAATTTTTTTTAATGTTTATTCATTTTTGAAAGAGAGAGCACAAGCAGGGGTGGGGTGGAGAGAGAGGGGGACACAGAATCCAAAGCAGGCTCCAGACTCCGAACTGTCAGCACAGAGCCAACTTGGGGCTCGAACCCATGAACCACGAGATCATGACCTGAGCCGAAGTCGGACGCTTAACTGACTGAGCCACCCAGGTGCCCCAAAAGTAATATATTCTGTTTTGTTAGTGGTTTCTCTAGGAATTTTAACTGCATATTTAATCATTCAAGTGTAAAATTAACATCTTTGCCTTCTTCTGATGAATCCAAGGCTCTCAGAACACTTGAACTCCATCCCCTGCCCCGCTCCCCCATATGATGGCATTGCTGTTATATATTTTATTTCTATTTTTTTTTTGGCCCTACAATATATAATGTTTGTTTAGATTTATTTCCTGTTTACCATTTTGTTTGCTCATCATTCTTTTTAGAATCTTCCATATAAAATTACTTTCCTCCAGGGGCCCCTGGCTGGCTCAGTCAGTGGAGTGAGTGACTCTTGATCTGGGGGTTTTGAGTTCAAGCCCCACACTGGATAGAGATATTACTTAAAAATATAATCTTAAAAAAAATAAAATAAAACTACTTCCCTCCAGACTGAATATATTCTTTAGAATTTAGAAAGTGTTGTGGATAAAATCTGTTTTTTTTTTAAGTTTATTTATTTTTTTTGAGAGAGAGAGAGAGAGAGAGAAAGCATGAGTTGGGGGGGGCAGAGAGAGAGGGAGAGAGAATCCCAAGCAGGCTCTATGCTGTCAGCACACTTGGGGCTCATTCTTACGAATTGTGAGATTATGATCTGAGCCAAAGTTGGCTGCTTAACCCACTGAGCTAGCCAGGTGTCCCTGTTTTTATTTTCTTCCTTTTTTTACATTTCTATATTATTTATTTATTTATTTATTTATTTATTTATTTATTTATTTATTTTAGGTAATCTCTATACCCAAGGCAGGACTTGAACTCACAACTCTGAGATCAAGAGTTGCATGCTCTACAGACTGAGCCAACCGTGCACGCTTCTTTTTTCACATTTCTTAAAGTGTCTTTATTTTGCCCTTATTCCGGAAAGATATTTTTGCTAGATAAGCATTTCTAAGTTTATAGTTATTTTCTCTCAGCATATTGAAGATATCGTTTCATTGTCTTCTGGCTTCTGTTGTTGCTGTTGTCAGTTGTCAGCCTAATTGTTACCTTTTGTAAATAATCTTGTCTTTTATTTCTGACTATTTAAGGATATTCTATTTCTTTGATTTTTTTTAAACATTGGAAACATTTTATTTTAATTTTTTTTAAGTTTATTTATTTTTTTAGTAATCTCTACACCCAACCTGGGGCTCAAACTCAAGACTCTGATATCAGGAATTGCATGCTCTGGGGGCACATGGGTGGCTCAGTCAGTTAAGCATCAACTTTGGCTCAGGTCATGATCTCACAGTTTGTGGGTTCAAGTCCCTCATCAGGCTCTGTGCCAACAGCTCAGAGCCTGGAGCCTTCTTTGAATTCTGTGTCTCCCTCTTTGTCTCCCACTTGTGTTCTCTCTCTCTCTCAAAAATAAATAAACATTAAAAAAAAAAAAGAAGTTGCATGCTCTTCTGACAGAGCCTGTCAGGCATCCCTCTTTCTTTGATCTTACTAAAGCTTTATTTTGGCTATATAGATGTGAATTTCTTTATTTATACTGCTTGGGACTTGTTTGGCTTCTTGAATCTATGGATTAGTGTCTTTCAACAATTTTGGAAAATTCTCAGCCACTATTACTTCAGATATTGCCCTTGTTCCATTTCCCCTCTTTTTTCTTTTCTGATAGATACATGTTAGAAGTTTCTTACTTTGAGGCACCTGGGTGGCTCAGTTGAGCCTCTTGATTTCTGCTTGGGTCATGATCCCAGAGACATAGGATCCAGCCCCACATGGGGCTCCTCTCCTGGCTTGCTCTCTCTCTGGAAAAAAAAAAAAAAAAGAAGTTCTTACTGTGTTCTTATGTCTCTTTTCTTTCACATTTTCCATCTCTTTTTTTTTTTTTTTTGCTTTGTGCTGCATTCTGTATAGTTTCCTTTTTCTACATTCCAGCTTATACTTTCTGTTTTCTGCCATGTCTATCTGCTATTAAATCTGTCTACCAAATTACAGTTTGTTAAGATTTTTATTTCTGGAAGTTCTTTTTGGTTCTTTTCCAGATCTGCTTGATCAGTTTTATAATACCTTTATTAATCATTTCAATCTTTCTTTTAAAATTATATTTAATATGCATATTTATTTATTTTAAAAGTTTATTTATTTATTTTGAGAGAGAGAGAGAGAGAGTACAAGCAGGGGAGGGGCAGAGAGAGGGAGAGAGAATCCCAAGCAAGCTCCACGCTGTGAGTGAGGAGCCCACCATGGGGCTCAGTCTCATAAACCATGAGATCATGACCTGAGCTGAAACCAAGAGTCACACACTTAACTGACTGAGCACCCCAGGTGCCCCTTATATTTAGCATACACATTTTATATTATATGTCTTATAATTCTGGTATCTAATGTCTTTGTGAGTCTTTTTCTGCTGTCTATTCATTTTGCTGGCTCTTGCGTATAATGCTTTGTTTCTTTGTGTATTTTGATTTGTGATGGTGAACTGCAATTTTTCTTAGTAGCTCTCTGGTGATTCCCTGTAGTTTGACATGAAGATTCCTCCAGAGAGGATCCATGTTTCCTTCTATCAGGTGTCAGGCACTCTCAGAAGCCATGACCATCTTGAATTGAATCTTGGCTTGATGTTTTGGACTACTCAGATAGTGGGAATTTGGCTGCAAACTCTCATGAGGGGTGGCTTGTGGTTACGATTCTTCAGTGTTGATTCTTGCCGCCTCTCCACAACACCAAAGTTCAAGACAGACAGGTTTTTTAATTTAAAGTTTATTTATTTATTTTGATAGAGAGAGAGTGAGCGGGGGAGAGGGAGAGAGAGGGAGAGAGAGAGAGAGAGAGAGAGAAAGAATGAATCCCAGGCAGGCTTTGCACTTTCAGCATGGAGCTTGATGTGGGGTTTGAACTTCCAAACCATGAGATCATGACCTGAGCTAAAACCAAGAGTCGGGTGCTCAACCAACTAAGCCACCCAGGTGCCCCAAGACAGTTTTACTTTCAGTCCCTGGAAGGACTTTCTGTCTCACTCTGATACTGATAGCATAACCATTAAAATTCCCAGTTTAACGAAGAAAGTGTTTTTTATTAGGATTCCTACCTTAGGTGGGCCCTGGACCTCATATCTTACTGTGTATGTTTTTTGAGACCATACTGAAATTCACATTTACACTGGTTGGCAAATACCCTCGAATCAAAAGTGGGCATCGATATTCTATTTACTCTTTCTGGATTCCTGCCTTTTCTTAGCTTTTGGCCTGACCCATTTTACTTTCTTGTTAACTGATGTATTTCAGAACATTAAAAAATATATTTTATTTAACGTTTTTTGTTGTGGTCAGCAGGAAGATTGATCAAGGTAAATAGTTCTGTCAATTTTGTCTGAAACTGAATTCCTGCTTTGACTTCATTTTAGGACTCTGGGGCCTGGTCAACAACGCAGGCATTTTTCACCCACTTTGCTGCACTGAGTGGCTGAAGATAGAGACCTACGTGGATGTCCTCAAAGTGAACCTCATTGGTTTGATGGAGGTGACCTTGAGCATGCTTCCCTTGGTGAGGAAAGCACAGGGGAGGATTGTTAATGTCTCCAGCATTCTGGGAAGAGTTGCTTTCTTTGGAGGAGTTTACTGTAGCTCCAAGTATGGTGTAGAAGCCTTTTCGGATATTCTGAGGTAATGTTCTCTTTTTCTTTCTTTCTTTTTTCTTTTTTTCCTCAGGTAATGTTCTTAAGTTAAAACAAAAGCAACTGTTGAGCACCTTAAATATGTCTTAGGCATTGTGATAATTGCTTTTACCTACATTATCTTATTTCATTACTCCCAAAATCTTGATTTGTAGATACTATTACTAATCTGGCTTATATAGGAAACTGAGGCTCAGATTCAAGTCTCTTTCCTAAAGTTCACCTGCCGCAACCAGCACTTGGCAGAACTGTGTTTTGACCCTAGGTCTTTGTGTCCTGCCACCACATCATAGTTTAATTCTCGAGATTTTTCTTTAATAAAATTTCATTTCTTAAAAAAAATTTTTTTTGTGTTTATTTATTTTTGAGAGAGAGAGAGAGAGACAGAGTGTGATCCAGGGAGGGCCAGAGAGAGAGGGAGACACAGAATCTGAAGCAGGCTCCAGGCTCCAAGCTGTCAGCACAGAGCCCGATGTGGGGCCTGAACCCACAAACCGTGAGATCATGACCTGAGCTGAAGTTGGACGCTTAACCGACTGAGCCACCCAGGCACCTCAATAAAATTTCATTTCTGAAGAGAAGATAACTGTCTTCTTTCCCCCCCAAAGTGAAACTGTCATTGTTTCTCCACGGTGACTCTCTTTTTCTCCGGGTGCTCATCTGCTTTACTCTGTATATCTTTCCTTTATCTAAGAACTTCTTCTCTTAGAACTTCAGTTTGCCACGACCCCTAATGGCCCTGCCTCTACCTCCTCTCTCTTTTTTATGCATTGTTTCAGCCTTAGTCCCTCTGTATCAGCTGGTTCCTTTTTATATTCCCTGTACATTTTAGTTCCTAAGAGAGAGGACTCTATTAGCTGTGTTCATTTTCTGTGTGTGCCAGATGACCTATTACATGACATTTTCGTGCACTTATTATGTGTCAGGCACTGTTGTAAGTGCTTTATATCTAATAAGTCATTTATCTTCTTTGAAATCCAATGAGGAAGGTATTATTGTTATTATTATTATTATTATTATTAAAATTTTTTTTAACGTTTATTCATTTTTGAGAGACAGAGAGAGACAGAGTATGAGCAGGGAAGGGGCAGAGAGAGAGGGAGACACAGAATCTGAGGCAGGCTCCAGGCTCTGAGCTGTCAGCAGAGAGCCCGACGCGGGGCTTGAACTCACAAACTGTGAGATCATGACCTGAGCCGAAGTCGGACGCTCAACCAACTGAGCCACCCAGGCGCCCCAAGGAAGGTATTATTTTTATACTTATTGTATGTATGAGGAAGCTGAGGCACAGAGGTTAATAATTTCCCGTGGTCATTACATAGTAGCAATAGGCAGAGCCACTGTCCAGTCCTAAGTGGGCTTTCCTCTCATCAAGTACCCTCCCTGGTCCAGTCAGCTGTGGACATGATGGTGTAATCATGTGGCACAAAATATTGCTGCACAGGGCGCCTGGGTGGCTTGGTCGGTTAAGCATCCCGCTCTTGATCTTGGCTCGGGTCATGATCTCACAGCTCATGGGATTGAGCCCCACATAGGTCTCTGCACCGACAGTGCAGAGCCTGCTTGGGATTTTCTCTCTCCCTCTCTCTCTGCCCTTCCCCTGCTCTCTATCTTTCAAAATAAATTAATTAAAAAAAATATTGCTGCTCAGATTCCCCTTTGTCGGGGCTAACTTTAGAACAGTTTCACACGTGGAAATGAGCACGTGTGAGAGAGAGGGAGACACAGAATCCAAAGCAGGCTCTAGGCTCTGAGCCATCAGCACAGAGCCCAACTCAGGACTCGAACTCACTAACTGCGAGATCATGACCTGAGCCGAAGTCAGACACTTCACTAACTAAGCCACCCAGGCGCCCCTATTTTTTTTTTTTAATGTTTATTTATTTTTAAAAGAAAGAGAGTGTGAGTGGGGGAGGAACAGAGAGAGAGAGGGAGACACAGAATCTGAAGCAGTCTCCAGGCTTTGAACTTGGGACCAGTAAGATCATGACCTAGGCCAAAGTCAGATGCTCAACCGACTGAGCCACTCAGGCACCCCAGCTGTGAATATTTTAGGCACCATGTATTAGATTTCTATGGCTGCTGTGAATTTTGTTTAGAATTCTGTTTTTTTTTAATGTTTATTTTTGAGACAGAGAGAGACAGCACAATCATGGGAGGGGCAGAGAGAGAGGGAGACATGGAATCCGAAGCAGGCTCCAGGCTCTGAGCCATCAGCACGGAGTCTGATGTGGGGCTCAAACTCACGGACCACAAGATCATGACTCAAGCCGAAGTCAGACACTTAAATGACTGAGCCACCCAGTCACCCCAGAATTCTATTTTTTTAAGTATTCTCCACACCCCACATGGGGCTCAAACTCACAACACCAAGATCAAGAGTCTCACACTCTATTGACTGAAGCAGCCAGGTACCCTGTGACTGCTGTAATTTACAGTGTCTGAAAACAACACATATTTATTCCCTCACAGTTCTGGAGGCCAAAATCTGAAATCAGTATTACTGGACCAAAATCAAGTTGTTGACAGGGCCAGCCTCCTTCTGAAGGCTCTAGGGGAGAATCTGTTCCTTGCTTCTTGCACTTCTGCTGGCTCTCTGCATTCCTTGGCTTGTGACTGCATCACTCCAATCTCTGCCTCCATGGTCATGTTACCTTCTCTTTCTCTGTTGGCCTTCAAATCTGCCTCTGCCTGTCTTATAAGGGTAATTGTGATTGCACTTAGTGCACACCCAGATTATCCAGCATAGTCTCCCTATCTCAAGATCCTTAACTTAATCTCAACCACAAAGTCTTTGCCATACAGGGTAACATTTATAGATTCCAGGGATTAGGACCTGATACTTTTGGGGGCTGTTATTTAGCCTACCACATGCCATGACTGGTAGATATCTCTTATAATATACATATTGTATTATCTGCCTAGGAAGGGAATAGGGAAATAACCGAGGAAGTTACGTGAGTTGTTACCATGTGATGAGCACTTTGCCTGGCTTCCAGTTTAACTGACATTTTGTTTATCTCCATGGGGCTGCTGCCTGCTCATATACCACCACTCACAACTGGTTTCTCAAACTCCTTGACTCATTCCCAGACCAAGAACAAAGACCTGTCCATCCAATATTCAAATCATGAATTCCTTTAGAAAATTCCAGCATGCCTTAATTGTGCCAAGGCTGAACAGGGAAAGGAAGTTTTGTCCCACACATGAGTTGGAGTTTTAAAGGGAATGTAGATGTTGTGGTGTGATGGGAATCACAGTGAGGAAGCTACAAGGGGAAGTGAAATTTTAGGGTGGATTGCATAGCCTTCCCTCTTTCCCAGCACACACAGGTACCTGGAGAATCTTTCTCACATGGAAGGTTTTAGATTTTGCTTTGATAAGGTAGGCTCTTCCATTAGAATAGTGGTTTTTAACCTTTAGGATGCCTCAGAGCCACCCGGCAGGCTTATTCAAACACATTCACCCCCAGATTTTCTGACCTAATAAATCTGGACTGGAGCCCAGTAATTTGCATTTCTAACAGGCTCCCAAGACGCTGATGTTGCCATTTATCTGGGGTGCACAATTTGAGAACCACTCTCTGCTTTAGAGGGTCATGATGCTTTGTGTTCTATATTCTTATGGACCATTATTTCAAAGATTTCTCCTTGACATACCTTGGGCTTCATCTGCTCCAGCGAGGCTACTTGAACCTCTAGATTAGGGAACACCCCTTATCACTGTCTGCTGAACACCTAGAGTATACCTCTCCTGTGGTGCACAATGCCATCCTACTTCTGGTGAAGGCAGTGCTTAGCACAGTGCCTGCTACATAGTCAGCCCCTGATCAATATTTTGCAACTGTTTGTTGAACTAACTAACATGAATATTCTGGAATGACCAATGACTTGCAATTTTAATGCCCATATCATATTCTGTTAATGTTCTCTTGGAGTCTTAGAACATATGGTCATTTTTCAGAGGCCAATGCTTTTGTGAGTACAATTCCTATTACCTGCTACTCCTCTCTTCCCCTTTCTTTACTTGGAAATCTCCTCTTTATCCTTCAAGGCTCACCTGAAACATTCTTCCTCATTGAAGCCTTCCCTGACTCCATCAGAAAATCTGTGTACCTCCTGCTCTCTGCTCATGTAGCCCCTGGAATACCTCTGCTTTATAATTCTTTTGAGTTGTGTTATAATTATTTGCTTACTTGTTGGGCTCCCTTACTGTGAGCTTTTTGAGGCAAGCAACTGAGCCTTAATTTTCTGAGACTGTGCATGTAAAATACTTAGCACAGTAGCTGCTCTAAAAATGCTAATTTTCTTTATTATTCCTTGTATTCTGCATGGCTTGACTGTCTAACATGTGGTAGGTACTTAATAGCTCTGTGAAAAGAGGGGCTGTAGAATTGAATGGTTATGGCAGTTTATATAATCATGTCCCAATTTTTGGACCTAGGGATATTTAAAATTTTGGTTTTTTCCTTTCCATTTCTTTATCCTTTAAAATATTCAGTAGAGATGTTTTTATAACCCATTTTGTTTTGTTTTTGTTTCCTCCCTGAGAGCATTGAAATGTGCTGTCTCTCAATCAAGAGTTAACTCGAGGGGTTTTATTTTCAGGCGTGAGCTTCAACATTTTAGGGTGAAAATCAGCATCGTTGAACCTGGCTACTTCAGAACTGGAATGACAGATCTGCTGTGGTCCTTAGGGAGAATAAAGCAAGCCTGGGAAGAAGTCCCCTCGCATATTAAGGAGGCCTACGGACAGAAGTTTTTTGATGCCTGTGAGCTTTTCTTTTCATAGGATAATTGATAACCTTGCATGAGAAAGGGGAAAGAGGGTTGGTGGGGAATGATTGGTAGGCTCTGAGAACTGAGAACTAAGAACTGTTTAAGGAAACAAAGCCTTCCTGGGATCAGAGGGATTTGAGAAGGTCCCAGGGCTCTCATGGTTGGCTTGGTGATGAGGAGGTTATATTGACAGCTTAGGGGCAAGCTGCCTTGTGCTGACTTGTCACCTACAGGCCTGGCCACCTGAGCACTAGGGAGGTATTACATGGTTAGAGACATGGAACTTCTGGGTCTCGAGAAAGGGGTGCCCCTCTGTAGTTTGGCAAGGCTGGCGTGGGAGGTCTGCACAACTGAAATACAGTCTTTTTGGTAACAAAGGGCCCAGCTACAACTCCATTCTTACTGTGGGAGGAGGGTGTGTGTGTGTGAGTAGAGGGCAGTGGGTGAGAGCCAGCTTTGCAGGGCCCTATTGACTGTGTCCAGAGACTAGAAGTCATGTGCAGGCCTTAGGAGCATCATGGGAGTGAGATGGTTCAATTTCTTGTAAGAATGTCATCCTTAGGAACTGGAAGAGGAGGCAGTTTGGGGGTAAAGGCAAGGCAGTCTTCTTAGTAGAAGTAAGTCATGCACATCAATATGGGGTTTCACCTTCTGGGGAAAGCAATGCTTTTTCTTCAAAGAAGTCAGCAGCTTGCCAAGGCCCAAGGCAGCAGCTCTCCTTTCCATTTCATGAAAGGATCCTGCGATGGGTGGGTAGCAGCAGCCCTGTCACTGGCTTTGAGTGATATTGTAGTCCAGAGAAAAGAAGGCAGACAGAAGACTCCCAACCTACAGCACTGTCTTCTGGCCTAAGAGGGTGACCATTAACACAGCACTGTCTTCTGGCCTAAGAGGGTGACCATTGACACAGCACTGTTTTCTGGCCTAAGAGGGTGACCATTAACACAGGAGAGAATTGGGTCAAGAAAAAGCTACACAAAACAGTGCTTGAGCCTCTCAGAACTCATAGCAGGCCAGGGCACCACAGTTCCTAACATGCCAGAGGGCCAGCTACTGTTGTAAACTTTTCCCCACCTAAGGTTTTCAACTGTGTATTAGGGAATTTTTTTCTCTTGTAGATATATAATAGTTTGACAATAGAAATGAAGAGGAAAACAGAATTTATTGTAGTGACATTATGTAAAGTATATATGGATATAAAAGGATATATGTATTTCATGATTTAAAAGGAGTTGAGAGGTGCCTGGGTAGTTTAGTCGGTTGAGCGTCCGACTTTGGCTTAGGTCACAGTCTCGTGGTTCTTGAGTTCGAGCCCCACGTTGGGCTTTGTGCTGACAGCTCAGAGCCTGGAGCCTGGTTCAGATTCTGTGTAATCTTAAGTGTAATCTTCTGTGTAATCTTAAGTGTAATCTTAAATTTTCTGGTTCCCACATTAAAAAAAAAAAGGAAACTGGTGAAATTAATTTTAGTAGCACAGTTTATTTAATCCTGTCTATCCAAGATACTATGATTTTGGCATTCATTTATTTATCATCAATGGAAGGTTGTTAATAAGGTATTTTATATTCTTTTTCTTATTAGTCTTTGAAACTTGGTATGTATTTTTTTTTAAGTTTATTTACTTAGAGAGACAGAGAGAGAGACAGAGAGAGAGAGAGAGAGAGAGAGAGAGAGAGAGAGAGAGAGAAAGACGGGGCAGGGCAGAGAGAGAGGGAGACAGAATCCAAAACAGGCTTGGCACTGCCTGCCCAGAGCCTGACTTGGGGCTTGAACTCAAACCATGAGATCATGACCTGAGCGAAAACCAAGAGTCGGACACTTAACCAACTGAGCCACCCAGGTGCCCCAATATGTATTTTATACTTATAGCATATCTCAATTTGGATGCTAAATTTTCCTAGGAAACACTTCATCTGTAGATTAATAAAATTTATAGTTGCCAGCAGCGTTATTCATAATATCCCCAAAGTGGAAACAACTTAAATGTCTACCAACTAATGAATGGGTAAACAAAAGGTTTATAATGAATATAAAGTCATATAATGAATATAGTCATATATATATATATATATATATATATATATATATATATATATATATATAATGAATATTATTTGGCAATAAAAAGGAGTGAAATACTCATCCATGCTATAGCATGGATGAAGTTTGAAAACATTTTGCTTAGTGAAAAGAAGCCAGTCCCAAAAGATCACAATGTATAATTCTATTTATATGAAATGTCCAGAAAAAGCAATCCCCAGAGACAACAGGTAGATTGGTGGTTGCCTAGGACTGGTTGGGTTGGCAGAAAATGGTAGTGACTGCTAATAGGTACAAGTTTTCTTTTAGGGATGATGAGAATGTTCTAAACTTAGATTGGGTGGGTGGTTGCACAATTCTGAATATACTAAAAGTCATTGACTTGTACACTTTATTTATTTATTTAATGTTTACTTATTTATTTTAAGAGCGAGAGAGAGCAGGGGAGGGGCAGAGAGAGAGGGAGACAGAGAATCTCAAGCTGACAGCGCAGAATCCGACGCGGGGATCGAACTCACGAACTGTGAGCCAAAATCAAGAGTCTGACGCTTACCCAACTGAGCCACCCACACACCCCAACTTGTACACTTTAAATGGCTGAATTTTATGGTTTATGAATTATAACTCAATAAGTTGTTAAAATGTTTCCAGTTGCAAAAGTAGATTCACATACCTATGTTGTTCCAAAAATGCTAAAATGTTTTCCAATGATGGAATTGAGGTTTAAAATGAAAACGAAAATTTAAAAATTCAGTTTTTAGTCATACTAGCTATATTTTAAGTGCTCAGCAGCTGCATTTGGCTATTGGCTGCCACTGGGAAGCGTAGGTCTGATTAGCCTAATCCTTGTAGAAATTAAATGTAGTTAGACTTCTGTGACTGTATAAAACTGGAGCTTAACATTAAAATCCAAAGAATAAGATTGTTGACCACCATTTCTCTTTTTGGATACAGATCACAATGGCGTCAAACAAGGGCTGTTGAGATGTAGCACAAACCTGAACCTGGTCACTGACTGCATGGAACACGCTCTGATATCTGTGCATCCCCGTACTCGATATTCAGCTGGCTGGGATTCTCAGTTTTTCTTCATTCCTCTGTCTTATTTACCTACGTCACTGGCAGACTACATATTGACTAGATCTTGGCCCAAACCAGCCCAGGCAGTCTAAAGAAAACTGGTTTGATGGCTCTTGAAATGAAGAAGACAGTCTGAAATTGATCATTAGTGTCTCAGTAATCCTTATTAGGAACTAACATGTTTAAAGTCTAGATATCCAAAGCTTATTCCTTTAGGTGATGAATTTTTATTACTTTAAGCATTTTTTGATGAGGATATTTCCAAAATGCATCATTCTTCTTTACCTTATTAAACAGAGTAGACTGAAAACAATTCAACTTGTCTTGATGTTATTTCTTTATGTAAATGAATACTTGTTCTATGCCATGGTACACTATTGCTCAAGGACTATTGAGAAATACATGGGCCTGTTTATCCTTACTTGAAATTGATTTGTACTATGGTACTTTTTTTTTTTTAAGTTTATTTATTTATTTTGAAAAGAGCAAGGGAGGGGAGGGACAGAGAGAGGGAGACAGAAGATCTGAAGCAAGCTTTGTGCTGACAGCAGAGAGCCTGACATGGCTCAAACTCACAAACCATGAGATCATGACCCAAGCCAAAGTCAGACATTTAACTGACTGAGCCACCTAGGTGCCCCTGATTTTCAATTTTTTTAATCAAAATAATATACACATACATACTTAAATGTTCAGTTAATACTCAAAAGCTTAAAAATAAAAAGTATCAGTTCCCCACCCTTCATTGCTGCTCCTCAGAAGTAAATGCTTTCAACTTTTAGCTATTTCTTCTGCTATAACCTCTATATTTGTAAATAATATAGTGTCCATTTTTTAAATTTAAATTTTAGTTAGTTAATATACAGTGCAATATTGGTTTCAGGAGTAGAATTCAATGTCTTATCACTTACATACAACACCCAGTGCTCATCACAAGTGCTCTCCCTAGTACACATCACCCATCGAGCCCATCTCCCACTTACCTCCCTCCATCGACCCTTAGTTTGTATTCTGTCATTAAGAGTTTCTTGCAGTTTATTTCCCTCTCTTTTCCCCCCACCCTTCCCATATGTTCATCTGTTTTGTTTCTTAAATTCCACATATGAGTGAAACCATATGGTATTTGTCTTTCTCTGATTATTTCACTTGTCATAATACATTCTAGCTCCATCCATGTTGTTGCAAATGGCAAGATTTCATTCTTCTTGATGGCTGAGTAATATTCCAGTGTGTGTGTGTGTGTGTGTGTGTGTGTGTGTATCAATCACATCTTCTTTGTCCATTCATTAGTTGATGGACATTTTGTCTCTCTCCATAGTTTGGCTATTATTGATAATGTTACTATAAACATTGGGGTGCATGTACCCCTTCAAACCTGTATTTTTATATCCTTTGGGTAAATACCTAATAGTGCAACTGCTGGATCATAGGGTAGTTCTACTTTTAGTTTTTTCAGGAACCTCCATACAGTTCTCCAGAGTGGCTGCACCAGTTTGCATTCCCACCAACAGTAAGAGGGTTCCCCTATCTCCACATCCTCGCCAACACCTGTTGTTTCTTGTTAATTTTAGCCATTCTGACAGGTGTGAGGTGTGACAGGTAAAGAACTGATGTTTTTTATTTTTAAGCTTTTGAGTATTAACTGAACATTTAAGTATGTATGTGTATATTATTTTGATTTAAAAAGTTAAAAATCAGGGGCACCTAGGTGGCTCAGTCAGTTAAGCATCTTTGGCTTGGGTCAAAAACCATTGTGGTTTTGATTTGTATTTCCCTGATGAGGAGTAATGTTGAACATCTTTTCATGTGTCTGTTAGCCATCTGGATGTCATTTGGAACAGATGTCTTGGAAAAGTATCTATTCATGTCTTCTGTCCATTTCTTAACTGGGTTGTTTGTTTTTTGGGTGTTGAGTTTGATAAATTCTTTATACATTTTGGATACTGATGCTTTATCAGATATGTTATTTGCAAATATCTTGTCCCATTCTGTAGGCTTCCTTTTAGTGTGATTGTTTCCTTTGCTGTGCAGAAGCTTTTTATCTTGATGAGGTCCCAATAGTTCATGTTTCCTTTTGTTTCTCTTGCCTTTGGTGATATGTCTAGTAAGAAGTTGCTGTGGCCAGGGTCAAAGAGGTTGCTGTCTGTGTTCTCTAGGATTTTGATGGTTTCCTGTCTCACATTTAGGTCTTTCACCCATTTTGAATTCATTTTTGTGTATGGTGTAAGAAAGTGGCCCACTTTCATTCTTCTGCATGTTGCTGACCAGTTTTCCCAGCACCATTTGTTGAAGAGACTATCTTTTTTTCCATTGGATATTCTTTCCTGCTTTTGTTGAAGATTAGTTGACCATATAGTTGTGGGTCCATTTCTGGGTTTTCTTTTCTGTTCCATTGATCTATATGTCTGTTTTTGTGCCAGTACCATACTGTCTTGATGACTACAACTTTGTAATATAGCTTGAAATCTGGAGTCATGATGCCTTCAGTTTTGTTTTTCTATACTGTTATTTCTTGATTTATTAATTTTAGACATTCTCAATTGATTTTCTATTGAGGAAAATCCTGTTGATTTTCCTATTAGATTATATAAAGGCCACTTTCTTGGCCATTTCCCCTATCCCCATATTTTAAATATAATTTTATCTCATTTTCAGTCAAATTAATAGTGTTTGCATTGTTAAGTGAATATTGCTTGTTGTTTATTCAAGTATTTTTCCTTTATAGTACCATTTTTTTTTGTTTTTCTTAGAGTTAATTATTGCCTGCTTTTTTACTTACATGGTTTTTAATTTATTTTAATTTTTTGGTTCTCTCAGTTGTCAGAATTCTATCAGTAGTGTTTTTAGATAGTTAAACTATAGAATTATTCATTCCATTTCAACTGATTCAATACAGGATCACCCTTTGATTTAGTCATCATGTCTTTGTAGTCTCATTTAATCTATAATAATTTCTTAATTAAAAAAATCTTTTATGATACTGACCTTTTTGAAGAGTACTAGGTATTTTCTAAAGCATCCCCCCATTTGCATTGTATATTCTGTCCTCATGATCAAATCCATTTTATACATTTTGGCAGAGATGCCACAGAAGTAATATTGTGTCCCTCTCAACGCATCATATCAGTGGGCAAAGATGTCAGTTTATCTCATTGGTGCTGTAGTTAAGTTTGAACCCTTGGTTAAAATAGAGCCCGCCAAGTTTCTCCACTATAAAGTTAATTTTTTTTTGTAATTAATAAATAATATGTGAGGGTGTTTTGAGATTATATAAATGTCCTATACCTCATCAAATTTTTACCTGCTAATTTTAGAATTATTAATGTTTCTTTTAAAAATCAGTTATTACTTTGATGATTATGAATGGTGACTTTAAATTCCCTCATTACATCTGCATTTACAAGTTGAAATTTGCATCTCCTTTATTTTTTATTATAAAAATGGATTCATGGATTCTTATTTTATTCAGTTAGTTATAAACCATTTCTGTCATTGTTTCATATTTTTAGAATTCCTATACCCATCCAATGATAACAAATATCTACCAGTTGGGAGTTTGATTATTTACTTGTGTTGTTTTGTCTTTAAACTATATAGTTTGTAGTTTCATATGTAGTCAAAGTACTTCTTCCAAACATTAATTTTCCCCCATTCAGTGTTTATTATTCATTTGAAATATAGTTTGGTGTATTTTTTTCTTGTTAGTATTTAATTTATCTTTTCTCCCCTTGCTTGCCCATTGATTTTATTTTTTGAGTACATAAAACATTAACATGATTCTGAAGTCAAACCTTATAGTGAGGTAAATCTCAGACATTATATAGGAACTGTAATTTTTAAAAATGTTATCATTTGTGTTGCAATAGCAACAACAAAAATATAAAATACCTAGGAATGCTTTATTTATTTATTTATTTATTTATTTATTTATTTATTTCAGGTAAGTTTTTTTTTTTCATGTTTATTTTTGAAAGAGAGAGAGAGAGAGCACGCACTAGCAGGGGACATTTTGACAATATTTATTCTTCCAAATGAGCATGGAATATTTTTCCACTTTTTTGTGTCTTCTTCAATTTCTTTCATAAGTTTTCTGTGGTTTTCAGTGTATATATTTTTCACCTCTTTGGTTAGGTTTATTCCTAGGTATTTTATGGGTTTTGGTGCAATCATAAATGGGATTGATTACTTGATTTCTCTTTCTGCTTCTTCATTATTGGTGTATAGAAATGCAACTGGTTTTTGTGCATTGATTTTATATCCTGTGACTTTGCTGAATTTATGGATCAGTTCTAGTAGTTTTTTCGTGGAATCTTTTGGGTTTTCCATAGAGTATCATTTGGTCTATGAATAGTGAAAGTTTGACTTCCTCCTTGTCAAGTTAGATGCCTTTTATTCATTTGTATTGTCTGATTGCTGAGGTTAGGACTTCCAATCCTATGTTGAATAACAGTGGTGAGAGTGGACATTGTTGTGTTCCTGACCTTAGAGGGAAAGCTTGAGTTTTTCCCCATTGAGGATGATATTAGCGGTGGATCTTTCATATATGGTTTTTATGTTCTTGAGGTGTGATCCTTCTATCCCTACTTTCTTGAGGGCTTTTACCAAGAAAGGATGCTGTATTTTCTCAAGTGCTTTCTTTGCATCTATTGAGAAGATCATGTGGTTCTTTTCCTTTCTTTTATTGTATCACATTTGTTGATTCACAGATATTGAATCAGCCCTGCATCCCAGGTATAAATACCACTTGGTTGTGGTGAATAATTCTTTTAATGTATTGTTGGATCCGGTTGGCTAGTATCTTGTTGAAGATTTTTGCATCCATGTTCATCAGGGAAATTGGTCTGTAGTTCTCCTTTTTAGTGGGATCTTTGGTTTGGGAATCAAGGTAAGGCTGGCTTCATAGAATGAGTTTGGACGTTTTCCTTCCATTTCTATTTTTTGGAACAGCTTCAAAAGGATATGTGTTAACTCTTCTTTCAATGGTTGGTAGAATTCCCCTGGAAAGCCATCTGGCCCTGGACTCTTGGTATTTTGGAAGAATTTTGATTACTAATTCAATTTCTTTACTGTTTATGAGTCTGTTCAAATTTTCTATTTCTTATTTAAGTTTTGGTAGTTCATCTGTTTCTAGGAATTTGTCCATTTCTTCCAGATTGCCCAATTTATTGGCATATAATTGTTCATAATATTCTCTTATTGTTTGTTTTTCTGCCGTGTTGGTTGTGATCTCTCCTCTTTCATTCTTGATTTTATTTATTTGGGTCCCTTCCTTTTTCTTTTTGGTCAAACTGGCTAAGAGTTTATCAATTTTCTTAATTCTTTCAAAGAACCAGCTTTTGTTTTCATTGATATGTTCTATTGTTTTGTTTTGTTTTTTTAGATAGCATTGAATTCTGCTCTAATCTTTATTATATCCCATCTTCTGCTGGTTTTGAGTTTTATTTGCTGTTCTTTTTCCAGCTCTTTAAGGTGTAAGGTGAAAGGAGACCTTTATTCCTTCTTTAGGAAAGCCTGGATTGCTATATACTTCCCTTTTTTTATTTTTATTTTTATTTTTTATTTTTTTTTAATTTTTTTTCAACGTTTATTTATTTTTGGGACAGAGAGAGACAGAGCATGAACGGGGGAGGGGCAGAGAGAGAGGGAGACACAGAATCGGAAACAGGCTCCAGGCTCTGAGCCATCAGCCCACAGCCTGACGCGGGGCTCGAACTCACGGCCCGCGAGATCGTGACCTGGCTGAAGTCGGACGCTTAACCGACTGCGCCACCCAGGTGCCCCTATAGTTCCCTTTTATGATCGCCTTTGCATCCCAGAGGTTTTGGGCTGTGGTGTTATCATTTTCATTGGCTCCTTGTACTTTTAAATTTCCTCTTTAACTTCTTGTTTAGCCCATTCATTCTTTAGTAGGATGTTCTTTAGTTTCCAGGTATTTGTTGTCTTTCCAAATTCTTTCTTGTGGTTGATTTTGAGTTTCATAGCATTGTGGTCTGAAAATATGCATGGTATGATCTCGATCTTTTTGTACTTATTGAGGGCTGATTTGTGTCCCAGTATGTGATCTGTTCTGGAGAATGTTCTGTGTGCACTTGAGAAGAATGTGTATTCTGCTGCTTTAGGATGAAATATTCTGAATATATCTGTTAAGTCCATCCTGTCCAGCGTGTCACTCAAAGTCATTGTTTCCTTGTTGATTTTCTGTTTAGATGATCTGTCCATTGTTGTAAGTGGGATGTTGAAGTGCCCTACTATTATGGTACTTTATCAATGAGTTTCTGTATGTTTGTGATTAATTGATTAAATATTTGGTTGCTCACATGTTTGGGGCATATATGTTTACAATTGTTAGACCTTCTTGGTGGATAGACCCCTTAATTATGATATAATGCCCTTCTTCATCTCTTGTTACAGTCTTTATTTTAAAATCTAGATTGTCTGGTATAAGTATGGCTACTCTGGCGTTCTTTTGGTGACCATTAGCATGATAGATGCTTTTCCATCCCTTTACTTTCAATCTGAAGGTGTCTTTAGGTCTAAAATGGGTCTCTTGTAAACAACATATAGATGGATCTTGTTTTCTTATCCATTCTGTTACCTTATGTCTTTTGATTGGAGTGTTTAGTCTATTGACATTTAGAGTGAGTACTGAAAGTTATGAATTTATTGCCATTGTGTTGCCTGCAGAGTTGGAGTTTCTGGTAGTGTTCTCTGGTCCTTTCTAGTCTTTGTTGCTTTTGGTCTTTTTTGTTTTATTTTGTCTTTTCTCCCCTCAGAGAGTCTCCCTTAAAATTTCTTGCAGGGCTGGTTTAGTGGTCATGAACTCCTTTAGTTTTTGTTTGTCTGGGAAACTTTTTTATCCCTCCTTCTAGTTTGAATGACAGCCTTGCTGGATAAAGAATTCTTGGTTGCATATTTTTCTGATTTCTGCACATTGAATATATCCTGCCACTCGTTTCTGGCCTGCCAAGTTTCTGTGGATAGGTCTGCTGTGAACCTGATCTGTCTTCCCTTGTAGGTTAAGGACTTTTTTTCCCTTGCTTGTTTCATGATTCTTTTCTTTTCTGTGTATTTTGTGAATTTGACTATGGTATTCCTTATTGATGTTCGATTTTTGTTAAATCTACTGGGAGTTCTCTGTGCTTCCTGAATTTTGATGTCTGTGTCTTCCCCCAGGTTAGGAAAGTTTTCTGCTATGATTTGCTCACATAAACCTTCTGCCCCTTTTCCTCTCTCTTCATTTTCTGGGACCCCTATGATTCTGATGTTATTCCTTTTTAATGAGTCACTGAGTTCTCTAATTCTTATATTGTGCTTTTTTACCTAGTCTCCCTCTTTTTTTTCTGCTTCCTTATTCTCCATAAGTTTGTCCTCTGTATCACTGATTCGCTGCTCTACTTCATCCATCCTTGCCACCGTGGCATCCATTTGGATTGCATCTAAGTTACAACATTTTTAATTTCATCCTGACTAGATTTTACTTATTTTATCTTCGCAGAAAGGGATTCTATGCTTTTTTCAACCCCAGCTAGTATTGTCATGATTCTAAATTTTGGTTCAGACATCTTGACTGTAACTGTGTTGATTAAGTCCCTGGCTGTCATTTCTTCCTGTTATTTCTTTTGGGGTGAATTCCTTTGTTTTATCATTTTGGAGGAAGAAAAAGAATTAATAAAATAAAAATTAAAAAATTAAAAACAACACAAATAAAATAAAGAATGCTATATCTTAGGTGTGTTTTTGTTTGGTTGTTGAAAGAAGCTTGATAGCATAGAGAGAAAAGGGAAAGAAGAGAATAGAAAAAAAAGGAAAACATTTAAAAATTTAAAAAATGAATACAATAAAACAGAATAAAATGAAATGATGAAAGTAAAATAGAATGGAAGAAAATTACAAAAACGTAAAACATAGAAAAATTTAAGGAAAAATATTTTTTATTAAAATGGAAAATAAAAATAAAACTTTCTCTTTCTATATTCAAGAATAAGAAAAGAAGAAGAAAAAGAATTGAGTAGATGGACCAGCGAACAGAATGAAAAATGATTGAAATTATATCAAGTTTCCTCTAGAAGTCAAACTATGAAGCACTTTACAATCCATAAACTAAGCAGACAGAGAGACTTGTGTTCCTCTAGCGCTTGGTTGGTGCAGTTGGGTGGGGCTGAGTGTAATGGCTCTGTTCTCCACTAGATGGTGCTGCTTAGCTTACTGGGGTGGATCACTGTGGCACGTGTATGTGTATATGTGCATGTGCGGGAGAGGTGAATATGACGTCACCTAGCTACTCAGTCTCTGGTATCAGAACTCTGCTTTTGCCAACTGGCAGTCAAGCACCTCTCCTTTGTCTCCAGCTTCCATCCACTTCCCGCTTCTACACTGTTGGCAATCAAGCTGTCAGCCTGCCAGGTGGCATCTCCCTCCCAAGTTTTATCTCAGAATTGGTTGTGTTTCCAAAATCCTTACTTCTGAGGGCCCTGTGGCTTTGACCTGCTCAGACCCTCTGGGGGAGGGTCTTACCCGAGCAATGACTGGGTGCCAGCCCACCCTCAGGAACATTTGTGGGACAGCACTGCTGCCAATGCCCAGAGACTACAGCTAATGCCAGCCTGCCCCAGAAAAAGTTCATGTGATCATGTAGCAGCAGCGTTTCAGGGATTATGGTAAATTACAACACACATCTGGTGCTAGGCTTCACCTCCCCTTAACATCCTTTTTTCCAACACCAGCAAATGTGGCTGTTCTCTGGAGTCCACTGGGACCTTTGCCTGTGGGGAGGCCACACAGCCTCTACCAAATGTCCTCTCTGCAGGGGAATTGCCTCTCCCCGGGTGGCCCAAGGGCCTCTTGGATCTCGCTCTCTGTTCCTGAGGATCCACCCTTCCCACCGGAGCACCACCAGGTATTGAGCTGTGGAGTTTCAGACTCTGCACTCCTGTTTATAGAGTCTTAATGGTATTTAGACCATCTCTTTCCTTTCTTTCTTGTTAAGTCCCTTATGGGTGTTTCCACTCTTTCTCTTTCTCTCCACCTGCTTTTAGGGGGGAGTGCTTTTCCTGTACTCTCCCCCCGTCTCTGTCCTCTCTCTGCAAGCAAAAATGGCTCCCTATCCTCTGCAGCTTCTCTCTCCCCCAGTTCACCTTTCTGCACTGCATACCTGTTGAGTTCTGTGGTTTAAGTTGTGCAGATTGTTGTGTTAATCCTCAGATCGATTTTCTAGATATGCAAGATGGTTTGGTGTTGATCTAGATGCATTTCAGGGATAAGAGAAGCAAAAAAGCTTCCATGCTGCTCTGCCATCTTGGCCCCTCTCCTGGTACCCAGTAATCTTAACAAAAGATGTGCAATACCTTCATATAGGAAATTGTAAAATTTTATTGCAAGACATTAAAGAAAGCCTAAGTAAATGTAAAAGCATACAATATTTATCATTAATAGGGATTCTTAATATCAGAAAAAGACATATCAATTTCCCTCAAATAATTTATAAATTCAATGTGATTTTGATCCAATTAAAATCCCAATAGCATTTTATTCAAACTGAGGAGCTGTTTTTCAAATTTAATTGTAAGAGCAAGGGAGCAGTACAACCCAGAGAATTTTGAAGTACAAAGTGAATGAAACTTGCCTCCCCTGAGCATTACTTACTATAATATAAATAACATGAGCAGTTAGAGGCAAATCAAAGATAGACAAATAGATTTAAAGAGCAGAGTGAGAGTTGAGATGTGGAAACTTGACATGACAGTATCATAACAAGGTAGTGGGGAAACAATCCAATAGCAGACATAGGACAACAGTTTTTTCTTGGAGAATTAATATTATTATCTATGGAAAGATAATAAAATTAGATACTTATCCCATACCACACACAAAAATAAGTTCCAGAGGAATAAATACCTAAATGTAAAAAGCACAACTTTCAATCTACCAAAATAAAACATTGAGAGCGTATTTATGTCTTTAGGATAGGGAAGACTTTAAACAAGAAACACAAAAACACAATCATACAGGAAGAGTATTAAGTCTGACTACAATAAAATTAAGGAGGGCTTCTCTATATCAGATACACCTTACATAAGCCAGAAGATGAGCTACCAATTGGGAGGTATATTTGCATCATAGATAACCACAAATTACTTAAAATTATTTTTTTCCAGTTTTTTTGAGAAATAGTTCACAAATGTGACTGGATAAGTTTAAGGTATATAGCATGAAGGTTTAATTTACATGTAGTGTGAAGTAATTAACCACAATAGGTTTAGTTACATCGTCTCATGTAGATAAAATAAAAAGAACAAAAAAAGTTTCCTTGTGGTTAAATCTCTTAGGATCTTCTCTCTTAATAACTACCGTATAATACACAGCTATGTTAGCAATGTTAGCAATGTATAATATACAGCAATCATGTTGTACATTATATTCCTAGTACTTATTTATCTTATAACTGAAAGTTTGTACCTTTTTTTCATCCAAGAGAGATTTTTAAAATTTTAATTATTTTAATTCCATTATAGTTAACATTCAGCATTAAATTAGTTTTAGGTCTACAATATAATGATTCAACAATTCTATATATTACTTAGTGCTCATCAGGATAAATATACTCTTAATCCCCTTCACCTATTTCACCCATACCCCACCTACCTCTCCTCTGATAACCTTCAGTTTGTTCTCTATAGCTGAAAGTCCATTTTTTGGTTTGTCTGTTTTTTTCCCTTTGTTCATTTTTTCCTTAAATTCCACATGAGTGAAATCATATAGTACTTGTCATTATCTGACTTATTTCACTTATTGTTATACTCTCTAGCTCCATCCATGTTGCTGCAAATGGCAAGATTTTGTTCTTTTTTATGAGTGAATAATATTCCATTGTATATAGGCCACACCTTCTTTATCCATTCATCTATCAGTGGATACTTGGGCTGTTTCCAAAATTTGGTTGTTGTAAATAATGCTGCAATAAACATAGGGGTGATGGAAGTTTGTACCTTTTGACAACCTTCCTCCAATTCCCCCACCCTCCATCCCTGCCTCTGATAACCATAAATCTGATCAGTTTTCTATGAGTTTTGTGGATTCTTTTTTCCCAGTTCCACATATAAGTAAGATCATACAGTATTTGTCTTTCTTTCTCTGACTTATTTCATTTAGAATATTGCCTTCAAGATTCATCCATTTTGTCAAAACGAGGATTTCCTTGCTTTGTTTTGTTTTCATAATGGCTGGGTAATATTCCATTGTATCTATGTACCACAACTGTATCTATTCATCCACTGATGGACACTTAGGTTGTTTCCATGTCTTGGTTGTTTCATGCTGTTTTTCATGGTGTCTGTACCAACTTACATTCTTACCAAGAGGTCACAAGGATTCTCTTTTCTCTACATCCACGCTAGCATTTATCTCTTGTCTTTTTGATGATGGCCATTCTAATAGGTGTGAGGTGATATCTCAGTGTGGTTTTAATTTGCATTTCCCTAATGACTAGTGATATTGAACATATCCACGCTAGCATTTATGTCTTGTCTTTTTGATGGTGAACATTCTAATAGGTGTGAGGTGATATCTCATTGTGGTTTTAATTTGCATTTCCCTAGTGACTAGTGATGTTGAGTATCTTTTCATGTACCTGTTGGCCCTTCATGTATCTTCTTTGGAAAAATGGCTGTTCAGGTCCTTTGCCCATATTTAAAATTGGATTATTTGGTTTATTTATTTATTTGCTATTGAATTGAATGAGTTCTTTATAGATTTTGGATATTAACCCCTTATCAGATACATAGTTTGCCAATGTGGGTTTTTTTTCCCCATTCATAGGTTGTCTTTTCACTTAGTTGATTTTTTTTTCTGTGCAGAAGCTTTTTAGTTTGATGTAATCCCACTTATTTATTTTTTATTCTGTTGCTTGTGCTATAGGTGTGATTTCCAAAAAAAATTATTTCTTTTTAAAAAAACTGTTTATTTTTGAGAGAGAAAGAGAGCACATGTGCTTGTGTGCTTGCATGAGGGAGAGGAGCCAAGCTGGCTCCATGCTGTCAGTGAAGAGCCTGATGTGGAACTCAAACCCACGAACTGTGAGATCATGAACTGAGCCAAAATCAAGAATCAGACATTTCACCGAATGAGCCACCCAGGCACCCCCACAAAAATAATTTCTAAGACCCATTTCAAGAAGCTTTTTCCTGTATTTTGTTCTAGGAGTTTCATAGTTTCAGGTCTTACATTTAAGTCTAATCCATTTCAAGTTAGTTTTTGTGGGTGGTGTTAGATAAAGGTAAAGCTTCATTCTTTTATGTATGAATATCCTATTTTCCTAGCACCATTTATTGAAGAGACTGTCTTTTCTCCGTTGATTTATTCTTGGCTCCCTTGTCAAATATAAGTTGACTGTATATGCTTAGGTTTGTCTCTGGGCTCTCAATTCTTTGCCATTGGTCTAGTTGACTAGTTTTATGTCAGTACCATACTATTTTAGTCACTATAGTTTTATAGTATAGCTCAAAATCAGGAAACGTGATGCCTCCCTTCTTTTCCTCAAGGTTTCTCTGGCTATTTGGGGTCTTCTGTGGTTCCATAAATATCACAAAGTTTTATTGTTAAATAGAACTCAAAATTTATAAGCAAAAGAAACAATGACAGGGGCGTCTGGCTGGCTCAGTCAGTAGAGCATGCAACTCTTGATCTCAGGGTCATGAGCTTGAACCCCACATTGGGTGTAGAGATTACTTTAAAAAAAGAAAAAAAGAAAGGAAGCAATGATAGAAAAAATGGACATGGGGAACAGGGATGGCTCAGTCAGTTGAGTGACCAACTTCAGCTCAGGTCATGATCTCATGGTTTGTTAGTTCGAGCCCTGCATCAGGCTTGCTGCTGTCAGCACAGAGTCCACTTTGGATCTTCTGTCTCCCTCTCTCTCTGCCCTTTCCCCACTTGTGTTCTCTCTCTCTCAAAAATAAATAAATCTGAAAAAAAAAATGGACAGAGGATAAAGGAAAAAAAGAGAGAAAAACCAAAAAACAGACTCTTAACTGTAGAGAACAAACAGGTGGTTGGTTACCAGAGGGGAGGTGGGTTGGTGGATGGGTGAAATAGGTGAAGGGGATTAAGAGTACATTTATCTTGATAAGCATTGAGTAATATATAGAATTGTTGAATCAGTATCTTACATGGCTGAAACTAATATATCACTGTTAATTATACTGGAATTAAAAAAAATAAAGAAGGCCTAAATATAAATAGGGAGATACACTGTGTTTATAGTATATATACTCAATATAATTGTTAATTCTCTCTCTAAAAAAAAGAAAATAAAAATGGACAGAGGAAATGAAAATCTGAATGGCTAATAAAAATACAATATGTGCTAATTTTCACTAGTAATCAGTGAAATGCAAGGCCACAGAGAGGGTACAATTCCTCATCCACAATACTGCCAAAAATTAAAAGTCAGCCAATACCAAGAGGGAATCAGTAGATCAGTAGCAGACCCTACACTTCTGTGCAAGATTAAATTTGTAGAGCCATTTTGGTGAGCAACTTGGGAAATATCTGATAAACTTGAAGTGCATTTGCCCTGTAACTCAACAATTTCACTCCCAGATACAGATCATAAATATCATACATGTACACAAGAAGACCTCTACAAGAATCTTCATTATTCTAGTGTTTGAATCATGATAAATTGGAAACAACTTATCTGTCAATTCAGAGGATAATGGACAAATTGTAGTATGTTCATACAATGGTTGATTTAATCTATCTATCATCTATCTACCCATCCATCCACCTGATGGTTAACATGGATCCTCATGAGGATTAAGTTATATATATCAATATATATCAATGTGAGTACAATTTAAGAACATAATGAGTGAGAAAAATACATTGCAGAAGATATGAGCAGCAGTATGATATCTTTTGTTTAAAGTGTTAAAACTTGGGGCGCCTGGGTGGCTCAGTCAGTTGCTTTTTGGCAGTATTACTGATGTGGAATTGTACCTCTCTGTGGTTTTACTTTGCATTTTTCTGATTACTGGTGAAAATGAGTATATTTTGTATAGTTATTAGCCATTCAGATTTTCATTTCCTCTGTCCATTTTTCTCTTTCTTTCTTTCTTTCTTTCTTTCTTTCTTTCTTTCTTTCTTTCTTTCTTTCTTTCTTTCTTTCTTTCTTTCTTTCTTTCTTTCACAACTGACTCCTGATTTCAGCTTAAGTCATGATCTCAGTTTGTGAGATCGAGCCCTGCATGGGACTCTGTGCTGATAGCATGGAACCTGCTTGGGATTCTATCTCTCCCTCTCTCTTGGCCCCTTCCCTGCTTGCTCTCTCTCTCTCTCTCTCTCTCTCTCTCTCTCAGAATAAATAAACACTAAAAAAAAAAAGTGTTCAAAGGAAACAATCAAAAAAACTAAAAGGCAACCGATGGAATGGGAGAAGACATTTGCAAACGACATATCAGATAAAGGGTTAGTATCCAAAATCTACAAAGAACTTACCAAACTCAACACCCAAAAAAACAAACAATCTAGTGAAGAAATTGGCAGAAGACATGAATAGACACCTTCCCAAAGAAGACATCCAGATGGCTAACAGACACATGAAAAGATGCTCAACATTGCTCATCATCAGGGAAATACAAATCAAAAACACACTGAGATACCACCTCACACTGGTCAGAATGGCTAAAATTAGTAACTTGGGAAACAACAGATGTTGGCAAGGATGTGGAGAAATGGGAACCCTCTTGCACTATTAGTGGGAATGCAAACTGGTGCAGCCACTATGGAAAACAGTGTGAAGGTTCCTCAAAAAATTAAAAATAGAATTATCCTACGACCCAGCAATAGCATTACTAGGAATTTATGCAAAGGATACAGGATTGCTGATTCATAGAAGCAGATGTACCCCAATGTTTATAGCAGTGCTATCAACAATAGCCAAATTATGGTAAGAGCCCAAATGTTCATCAACTGATGATTGGATAAACAAGATGTGGTTTATATGTTCAATGGAATACTAGAGGGCAATGAGAAAGAATGAAATCTTGTCATTTGCAACAACATGGATGGAACTGGAGGGTATTATGCTAAGTGAAATAAGTCAGTCAGAGAAAAATATCATATGTTTTCACTCATATGTGGAATTTGAGAAACTTAACAGAAGACCATAGGGGAAGGGAAGGGGAAAAATAGTTTCAAACGGAGATGGAGGCAAACCATAAGAGACTCTTGAATACAGAAAACAAACTGAGGGTTGATGGGGGGAGTGTGGGGGAGGGGAAATGGGTGATGGGCATTGAGGAGGGCACTTGTTGGGATGAGCACTGTGTGTTGTATGTAAGAGATGAATCATGGGAATCTACTCCTGAAGCCAAGAGCACACTGTATACACTGTATGTTAGCTAACTTGACAATACATTATATTAAAAAAAATAAAGTGTTAAAACTTGCAGAAAGGGATATATATTATTTATGGGTATAAATGTATATAGTAGAAATACTAACATGTTTGTGAGAATGATAAACACCAAATTGCTGATGGTAGTTACCTTTGGGGATTGAGGAAAGGTATATTGGAGATGTCAATTCCAGTGATGTTATATTTTTAAAGCTAGGTGTTAGATATGTAAGTGTAGGTGTTAATTAATGTTCTTCATTCTGTCTTGTAGGACACAAATATTTCATAACAAAAAATAAAATTTTAAAAAGTCATAATCTGTATAATATTAACCTAAAAGAACTACATCTTTAAACACCTATTACTATACCTTGTATATAGTAAACAGTCAAAAAGCATTTGTTGAATGTAAAAAACAAACCACATTTTTCCAATAGGGAGTAATAATTGGAGTCTACTTTTCTATGTTCTCATTTTAGTAGATATTATTGGAAATTTTGTGGCGACCAATAAAATGTGTTTTAAAATGTGTTTTAAAAAATGTGTTCAAATAGATCATTAACTGGAAGTCCTATTTATCCTGTCATCTGATTTAGTGAAATGTAGAATGTTTAGCAGGCACCAGCATTACAAAATAACTTAGTCCTTGAGGAGGAAATCAAACAATAAATGTGTCAGTAAGATTTTAATCTCTAGGACCCTGCATCTAGTAGTCATTAAATAAATATTTGTTGAATGAAGCAAATACAGGATATATAAAATTATGTGAAGTGCAAAGCCTGTTTTTCTGAAACTTTGAGGGAAAGATTTTCCTGAGAAGTTAGCAACTTCAGGGAAAAAAATCAATTTAAATTGCTGACTCACACTCAGAAGAGTGAGAACTCTCTCTGTGTGTTTAGGAATTTTCCCCATGGACTACACTATTTTGTAAACTGGAAGGCTCTAAACATTCATATAGATGTGCTGGATAGGATAAACAAAACATTGCTCTTCCTGTTAATGGATTGCTTAAGCAAAATCTCTAAATCGCCAAATTTTTATCTACATAGTAAACTGTCTAAAATATATTATCAAGTAAAGGGAGCACCTGGGTGGCTCAGTCGGTTAAGCGACCGACTTCAGCTCAGGTCATGATCTTGCGGTTCAAGCCCCACATTGGGCTGTCTGCTGTCAGCACAGAGCCCGCTTCATATCCTCTGTCCCTCTCTCTTTCTGCCCCCCCCCCCAAAGAAATAAACATTTAAAAAATATTCATGGAAGGGGTGGATAGAAACAATTTTCTAGCGCCAATACATCAATGGAAAAGAACAAATCTTTTTTTTTTTTTTTCAACGTTTATTTATTTTTGGGACAGAGAGAGACAGAGCATGAACGGGGGAGGGGCAGAGAGAGAGGGAGACACAGAATCGGAAACAGGCTCCAGGCTCTGAGCCATCAGCCCAGAGCCTGACGCGGGGCTCAAACTCACGGACTGCGAGATCGTGACCTGGCTGAAGTCGGACGCTTAACCGACTGCGCCACCCAGGCGCCCCCTGAAAAAGAACAAATCTTAACATGGTAAAGCATATTAGATCTTTGTCTTTGACTTTCAAGATGAGTTGTTTATTTAAAGTCTTGTTAAGGAAGGACAGGGACAAGTGCAGAGTGATGGACAGGCCCATCTTAAATGGAAAACTCCATGGGATGTTTTGAAGATTTGTAACATGGGAAAATGTTAAACATAAAATGTCAGTTGGAAAAAGAAAACACATGCAAAATGTATATGATTCCAAATATAGGGTGACCAAATAATTTATTGTTGAAACCGGGACGTTCCGGGGAATGAAAGTTGGTGCTGAAATACTTAAAATTATATACATTTTTCGTTGGTTTGAAACCCTCTCAGGAGCTTCCCGTGTGAAATCTGAAAAAAGGCTCCATACTCAGAGGGCGGGGAGAGAGGAAGAAAGAGGCAGTCACTCCAGGTTGGGAGGTGGCAGTTTTAATAAGCAAAGGGAACTTACACACTAGGGAGGCAGCAAGGCGAATGGATCCCTGCACCCACCCAGTGCACCTTAAGAGTTTATAAAGATGACCTAATTGGGTTTAGTCACATATACCGTTCAGGTGTTCTCAGCACCACATCACTATCTCAAGGCTCTGTCCTTGGAGCAGTCTCTGGGAGTGGGAAAGGCAAGTGGAACCCACATACCAAACACAGGGCAGGGGGTAAGGATCCTCTGATCATCCAGGGCCAGCTCTCAGGTCAACTGGTGGTCACATCTTTTCAATGATGCTCCCTAACATTTTGAAATATTTATTAAAAGATAAATTAGTTTTTAATTTATTAGAATACATATAATAAATAGATCTACTCAAATCTATTTTCAAAAATAAAATTCTAAAAATTGTAACATAGATCTGCGAATATTAAAACATAAAATCTTCTTTATATTGATTATTCAAACATCTAACTAGCCTAACCAGAATTCTTATTGTTGGTACTTATTTATGTCTTTTAATCAGTATACTAGCTGTATCTGACTCTACCGAGTTACTAGGATTTCTTTTTTTTTAACAATGTATTTTTTTCAATGTGGTCTTATTTTTACCTTTTCATAAAATTACATATAATTTTTTTATGTTTATTTATTTTTGAGAGAGAGACAGAGTATGAGCAGGGGAGGGGAAGAGAAAGAGGGAGACACAGAATCAAAAACAGGCTCCAGGCTCTGAGGTGTCAGCACAGAGCCCAACATGAGGCTCGAAATCAAGAACCATGAGATCAAGACCTGAGCCAAAGTCAGATGCTCAACCGACTGAGCCACCCAGACACCCCAAAATCACATAAATTGATTAATACGTTTGAAATTATTGACAAACATCAACTTACTCTTTTCTGTACTCCATAATTTATTTATTTACTTTAAAAAGTTTGTTTATTTATTTATTTATTTTAGTAACCTTTACACCCAACGTGGGGCTTGAACTCACGACCTTGAGATCAAGCATTGCACCCTCTTCTGACTGAGCCAACCAGGCGCCCCTGTAGTCCATAATATATATATATTTTTAATGTTTAGATATTTTTGAAAGAGAGAGAGAGAGAGAGAGAGAGAGAGAGAGAGAGAATGAACGGGGGAGGGGCAGAGAGAGAGTGGGACAGAGGATCGGAAGTGGGCTCTGCACTGACAGCTGAGAGCCCCATTCGGGGCTTGAATTATGACCTGTGAGTTCATGACCTGAGCCAAAGTCAGCTATCAACCGACTGAGCCATCCAGGTACCCCATCCATAATATTTTTAAATGAGAAAATACTTTTGCTACAAGTGCTGAGTACCTAGTAACTTCAGAGAAAATTCTACAAAATGGAGCCTATTTTCATTTTTTTTTTGTATTGAAAAGCATATGTATCTACATTCAAAAAATAAATTTTTGACAAAAAAAACTTGCTTCCACGGTTTCACTAAATCTAGATATGCAAAGTCAGAGAGCTTCTCAATTTTACTCCATTCCAATATAGAATATAAGTTTACCCATTAAAAATAGAAGTTCCATTAAGTTCTTGTCATAAACCCATATAGTCCAAAATGTAATTATGGAATACAGAATTTCAAAATCAGACATACACAATTGAGTTCTCATTATTAACTTGTTCTATTCCTCTGTTGCTTTTGCAGAAGATGAATTTAAATATCTTGCTATTTACATTGTTTTTAATAATTGCAATTTGCTAAAAGTTTCAGCAATGGTGTTTCATTTGTTGAATATTGAATCCACATTTCTAACTGATTTTGAAGAAAATGCAATAAAGATTTAGAAGACTCATTTACAAAAAGCTACAAATGTAAAGCACAGGTAGATTTACAAGATTCAAAGTCTCTCATATTTCTAAAATCTAATTAATGACAGGCAGTAAAGACAAGAAGGGTGTCCCGCCATGCTGAAGTGTTTTTTTAAATCATTTTATTGAGATACAATTCATATACTGTAAAATTCACTCATTTAAAATGTACAATTTAGTGGTGCTTAGAATTTCAGAACATTTTCATCACCCTAAAAGGAAACCCCATGCCCATTCAAAGTATTTATTTCTTTATTTCCTTTAATTTAAATTTTTTTACTGTGAAATATAATGTACATACAAAGAAATGCATATATATGTACACACACACACACACACACATATATATATATATATATATATATATATATATATTAATAAGTAACCATAAAGTGAATACCCTTGCAACTCTCACTCTGGTCAACATATGAAACATTGCCACCCCAATGTATGCTATCCTCTTTTGACCATCTAGAGGTAAACACTATCCAGACTTTTGTTAAAATAATTTCCATGGTTTTCTTTTTAGTTTAACTACTTACAATTTTTTTCCTTTTTAAAAATTAAGATATAATTGGGGGACCAAGGTGGCTCAGTCAATTGAGCACCTGACTCTTTTTTTTTTTTTAATTTTTTTTCAACGTTTTAATTTATTTTTGGGACAGAGACAGAGCATGAACGGGGGAGGGGCAGAGAGAGAGGGAGACACAGAATCAGAAACAGGCTCCAGGCTCCGGGCCATCAGCCCAGAGCCTGACATGGGGCTCGAACTCACAGAGTGCGAGATCGTGACCTGGCTGAAGGCGGACGCTTAACCGACTGTGCTACCCAGGCGCCCCTAGCACCTGACTCTTAATTTCAGCTCAGGTCATGATCCCAGGGTCATGGGATTGAGCCCGGAGTTGGCTCTGTACTGAGTGTGGAGCCTGCTTGAGATTCTTTCTCTCTCTCTCTCTCTCTCTCTGTTCCTCCCCCTCCCTCTTTCTCTCTCTCTCTCTCTAAAAAAAAAGAGAGAGAGAGAGATAATTGACATATAACATTATACTAGTTTTAGGTGTACAACATGATTTGATATTTGTATATATTGTGAAATAATCACCACAATAAGTCTGGTTAGCATCCATCACCATATATAATTATGCAATTTTTTTCTTGTGATGAGAACTTTTATGATCTCTCTTAGCAACTTTCAAATATGCAATACAGTATGATTAACTATAGTCACCATGATGTACATTACTTATTCATTTTATAACTAAGTTTGTACCTTTTGACTCCCTTCACCCATTTCCCTAGGAATCCCACTCCCTTCTCCCCCCCAACTCCCACCCCTGAAACGCCAATCTGTTCTCTCTCTATGAGCTCAGTTTTTGTGTTTGTTTTTGTTTTTAAGATTCCACACACAAGTGAGATATTAAAGAGCTATCTGTGATTATATTCCTAAAAAATATGGTTTTGTTTTACCTATCTCGATTCTTATATATCTTGCTTCTCTTGATCAGCATTATGCTTACCAGATTTGCTTGTGTTGTACGTGGAAGTAGTCTGTTCATTGTCATTACTGTGTATTCAAACTCACGAGGATTTTCTAACAACCACTTGGTTGTTAGATCTGTAGAACATTTGGTTATGGCTATGTAGAATAACTATCTTTTGGTGAGAGAACTTTATCAGCAGAGGGTTTTGATATTTGTTTTGACTTGTTTTATGGCCTACTGTAAGGTTAAGTTTTATACAAAGTATGTATGTATGTATGTATGTATGTATGTATGTATTTATGTATTTATTTATTTATTTATCTATCGTCTTTTAAAAATTATTTTATTAAAAAATTTTTAATTCTAGTATAGTTAACATACAGTGTTATATTAGTTTCAGGTGTACAATGTAGTGATTCAACAATTCTATACATTACTCAGTGCTCATTGAGATAAGTGTACTCTTAGTCCCCTTTACCTATTTCACCCGTCCTAACAACCCCCCCACTATCAGTTTGTTCTCTATAGCTGAGTATGTTTCTTAGTTTGCCTTTTTTTCTTTGTTTTCTTTCTTTCTTTCTTTAACGTTTATTTATTTTTGAGAGAGAGAGAGAGACAGAGTGCAAGCAGGGGAGGGGCAGAGAGAGAGGGAGACACAGAATAGGAAGTGGGCCAAGCTGTCAGCACAGAGAGCCCTATGCGGGGCTCCAACTCATGAACTGTGAGCTGACCTGAGCCAAAGTCGGATGCTTAACCCCCTGAGCCACTCAGGTGCCCCTCGTTTGTTTTATTTTTTAAATTCCACATGAGTGATAACATATGATATTTGTCTTTCTCTATTTCACTCAGCATTATACTCTCTGGCTCCATCTATGTTGTTGCAAATGGCAAGATTTCATTCTTTTTTATGGCCGAGGAACGTTCCATTGTATATATATACACCACTTCCTTATCCATTCATCTATTGATGGACATTTGGGCTGCTTCCATAATTTGGCTGTTGTGAATAATGCTGTAATAAGCATAGGGGTGCAAATATCTTTTTGAATTAGCGTTTTGTATTCTTTGGGCAAGATACTCAGTAGTGGAATTACTAGAACAAAGTATTTACTTAAAATTTTTTTTTAAGTTTATTTATTTATTTTGAGAGAGACAGAGACAGTGCAAGCAGGGGAGGGGCAGAGAGAGAGGTAGAAAGAGAGAATTCCAAGCAGGCTCTGGGCTGCCAGCACAGAGCCTAACATGGGGCTCGAACCCATGAAACTGTGAGATCATGACCTAAGCCAAAACCAAGAGTTGGATGCTCAACCTACTGAACCACCCAGATGCCCCTGAAGTATTTACTTTTAACGTCAGTTTTCCCACAACAAGTCTGTAGTTCAGTTACTCTGAATATAAATTAAAATATTTGTAAGAGTTGACAGATAAAACTTCTGCTTTGATTGGTAGAAGATCACAGCTTGGTTGGAAGCAATCATTAATGCTATATGCACCACAACCAAGTCCAAGTGCATTTCTCCTGCACAGAATTTTAACTTACTGAAAACATTGTTCTCTCATTATGACACTGGACTCTATCAACTTTTGTACCTGCAATTATTACTGCCAAAATGATAACTTTATCTTCAATGTTGAACTTTGAGGTTGAGTTTTCTTTTACATTTACAATGTTGCATGTTTTCATCTTTGACAGAATTAACTTCAAAAACTTTACTTTCATTTTAATAGTTGGATAAAAAAATCAAAGCATTATTATAATGAATTCATTTTCTACTTGAATCACATGATAATACTGACATAAAGTGGCATTATTAGCCATTTGTGAAATTCTTCTGCTAATGAGTTGACACATCAACAGCTTTGGCTTTATTTATCACATGTGCACAAGAAAACTTGGAATCAAAACTGTCATTTGTTCAAAATGAAAAGTGATTCTTCATCAAGTGATATGTAAATGTGTCATCTGAAGTTGCAGGTGTTAAGTCTTTGCTTTTGGGTACAGTCTTCATAAAATAATAACTAACTTTTTAAAAAAGATTTTATTAAATTTTTAAAAATATTTATTTTTGGGGCGCCTGGGTGGTGCAGTCGGTTAAGCGTCTGACTTCAGCTCAGGTCACGATCTCGCGGTCCGTGAGTTTGAGCCCCGCGTCAGGCTCTGGGCTGATGGCTCAGAGCCTGGAGGCTGTTTCTGATTCTGTGTCTCCCTCTCTCTCTGCCTCTCCCCCGTTCACGCTCTGTCTCTCTCTGTCCCAAAAATAAATAAACGTTGAAAAAAATTTTTTAAAAATATTTATTTTTGAGAGAGAGAGAGAGAGTGAGAGAGAGAGAGAATGGGGGAGGAGCAGAGAAGGAGGGAGACATGGATCTGAAGAAAGCTCCAGGCTCTGAGCAGTCAGCCTAGAGGCCAACACGGGGCTTGAATTCAGGAGCTGTGAGATCATGACCTGAGCTAAGCTGAAGTCTGACGCTTAACCCAAGCGCCCCATTTAAGGATTTTGTTTTTAAGTAATCTCTACATACAACATGGAGCTCGAACTCACAATCTGGAGATCAAGAGTCACGTGTTTTATCCACTGAGCCATCCAGGCACCCCTCAAGGTGCTATATTTAAATTTTTAAAAAATCTTTATTTATTTTTGAGACAGAGAGAGAGAGAGAGAGCGCACGCAAATGGGGAAGGAGCACAGAGAGACAGAGACACAGAATCTGAAGCAGGCTCCAGGTTCTGAGCTGTCAGCACAGAGCCTGATGTGGGGCTTGAACTCACAAGCTGTGAGATCATGACCTGAGCTGAAGTCGGACGCCCAACCAACTGAGCCACCCAGGCACCCCACAAGGTGCTATATCTAAAGAAGAAGAATTAGAAGTTGGGTGGTCAAAACCCAAATGCCCACCATATCCATTATGTTTTTTTCATCTGACTTACAGTGTTCTTTGTCACAGTTCTGCATCAGTCCTGGTGTCTTCAGTGCCCATGACATTGATACAGTATCCTAGTTTCACACTTTCTTGGTCTCCCCAACTTTAGCAGCTATTTCTGTTTCAGGTAGCCACAGGTCATCACCTCAATCTGGACTTTTAACACTCAGGCATTCTTTCTCTGAAGCCTTAGCTTCTTTCTCTCTTTCACATAGTATGATATTTCCAGGTGTCTCAGTTTTGTCCCCCCTAATCCCTGATCTTTGGCCTCATTTACTGCAGGTCCCTTGACCCTTTCCTTCACTTCCTCCAATCTATCAACTGCTGCTCCAGCCTTCACTTTTTTCCCAGGAGAGGACCCACCCATGATCCATTGTAGCAGTCAATCTCTTGCTACTCTAGTACTGAGCTTGTGGTCTTACACTGAGCTACTGTAGCATCGTCTATGTTCCTAGCTAGCTGTCTCCCATTTCCCCAGGAGTTCATTTAAATATTCACCATTATTCTCAATACTCCAACACCACAATCTACTAGTTACACTGAAAATTGAAGGTACCAAATGAGGAAACCCTACATTTCCCGTGTTTCCCACTGACCAACATAATTTTCCTCCCTGTAGTTGTATGGAATAAGTGTCCCTCCTCTTATTGTAAGGCTAATTCCTTCCCCTGATCTGAATCCAGTCCTTTCCTGCATCTTACTCCCACAGTTACTCATTCCCTAGTCTGGGTCCTCAACCTCTCCTGTCCACAGGCTCTTTCCCCAACTCTAGAGACACACTTGCATCTGTCATCTTGAAAAGACTCCCTCTGCACCCTGGCATCTCTTTCTAGATATTGCCCTGTCTTGCTCTTCCCTTTGAATTCAAATTCTTTAAAAAGAGTAGTCTATATTCCCCCTCTCCACTTCTTTACTCTTGTGCTCTCCTCAATCTAGTGCAAGTTAGCTCTTTTCTTTGCCAGTTCCTGTAACCTCCAGATTAAAAAATTAATGGATGCTAGTCAGCTCTGACATTGACTGACCTCGCTATGGTATTTGCCTCTTGTCTGGTCCCTCTCTCTTGAGATTTCTCCTTAACACACCTTCCTAAGTCTCCTCTGAGGAGGGCTCCATCCTCTGTGTGTCCCCAGCCCCCCCCCACCCCCCCTCCCCCACCTCACACCGGCCCTGTTCTCTACATAGAACCAACTTTGTGAACTTCCTTATTGAGTTGGAAACTGTACTTCTATGTCTGTGCAATTAGGTTTTAGGAGGGAAGAGTGATACCAGAGGAGACAAGTTCTTCAGTTCTGCTGGTCTAAGGACACGTTTAATTTCCCAGGTATTGTGGTCACTTCTCATTAGCCAGAGAAGCGGAAATGAGAACATACTACGGACAATAAAGTTTTCCTAAACTTTAAAAACCTGACTTTGAAATGCTGTTTCCAGATGGCTTGTATTGTACTGACAGCCCAAGTTATAAAAGTTGAAAAGGCACAGGGAAAGCTGGGACTCAAGAAGTACAGGATGTAATCATTTTGAAAGTACAAGTTGCAGAAGTAAAGCTGGATGTACCCTCCCCCCGTTATTATTCAGTGTCTGGGTGTACATTTATAATAGTGCCTTTGTTTATTTCTTACATCAGGTCTTAAGAGGGCTGCGGGGGACGTCCAAAGACATTGTTCCTTGAACATAATAGTTGCTTAATAAATATTCATTGAATGAGAAAGCAGAGACAGACACTTCAGAACTTCACAGACATGAAGAGTTGTTCACTGAGATATGCTGCAGGTTTTTGGTGTGGGTGGAAGTGGTGATAAGATGGCAGCTTTACGTGGAACACATAGGGCATAGAGGCAAATGAATAGAAAACAGTGCCACGTGATGTGTGATGCATAACAAAGTTACCCAGAGCTGAGGTCTCTTTAGTTTAGACCCCAAAAACCTGCTATCCCCTAACTTTTAAAATATTCCTTCAGCTTTTATTTTTCAAATCCGTACCCACTTAACACAAATGAGCTCCTTTGAGCCAGGCAGTGGGGTCATGGAGGTAAGGAGACTCGTGGTCTATACCACACACACCTTCACATTGCACAGGGATTGAAACCTGTTTAAAGATGACTGAAAATGCATATAAATCCTCTAGTGTTTAGCATAGAGGATATACTCAAAAAGAGTTGGTTCTGTTGATTAACCCAGATATGGTGGTCTCTTGTGCTCTAGCTCTGATAGCCATGTCTGTTTCTGCCCCACATAAACCCAAAGGCAGAATGCAGAATCTCTCCAGTTTCCCCCCAAAGAATCCACTTACAAAAGAGTAGTGGTGTGCAGCATAGCTTTTACTGAAGATTTTGTAGGGGAGGAACTGGAAGGTGATCCCATGCCTTGAAGAAAGCAATTTAAAATCCATTACTGGTTTGATCCCCCAAACTTCTTGCTGACCTTCATCACAGGACCTTCTCTTCCTGCTGCTTTTCCACCTGCACCCAGCCTCTTGACTTCTTCCCGTTGCTCTGGGCATGTCCCCCAGGAACATCAAATTCTCTGTCATGCAGATTGATTTAACTTGGTCCCACTTCCTGTTCGAGGTGTGCAAACCCATGTCTCTCTTGGTGCTCAGCAAACAAAGGATTACCCAGATCTAATCTCTTTATGGGGTATATATGTCCTGTTTGCCCAGATTTTACTCGTATTGTCTCAGCATAATTATTATTATTTTTTTAAATTAAAAAAATTTTTTTAACGTTTATTTATTTTTGAGACAGAGAGAGACAGAGCATGAATGGGGGAGGGGCAGAGAGAGAGGGAGACACAGAATCTGAAACAGGCTCCAGGCTCTGAGCTGTCAGCACAGAGCCCGACGCGGGGCTCGAACTCACGGACGTGAGATCATGACCTGAGCCAAAGTCGGATGCTTAACCGACCCAGCCACCCAGGCGCCCCTCAGCATAATTATTAATACCCCTCTTCACGCTTTCAAAAATGACTTGGTTTGGACAATAAATTATATGTTCCAAGTTATAGGCAGATTTTCTCTCTTAAGTAGCTAGTTTCTTGGAGTCTACCTGTTTTCTCAAATGAGATGGATAACTCTTTATTCCTATTTTTTTAAGGAGGCTCTACTGCCCAGGGCAAAGTTTCAACTTACGACCTTGGGATCAAGAGTCATGTGCTCTATGGACTGAGCCAGCCAGGAACTTAGAGATAGGTAACTCTTTATATAAAAGGATTCGACCTTCTATACATTTATATCCTTTGTCTTGGTAGCTCTTCAATAAGTATGTGTTACATTAGACAATGTGAATCAAAGTGTATGAACAGCCTCCTGCAGGGGTGTGTGTGGGCAGGACCCTCCTTAAAGAGTGTTCATGCTGAGGAACCCTAGTGGGAGATCAGGTTGATGGAAAAGGTGGGGCCTATAGGGGGCAGGAACTGCTTGAAGATTAAGTGAGATTGCATGTGTAGGCATGTGTGTGTGCATGCACACACGTGTGCACATGTGCATGGATGGAGAAATCTTAGTACAGTGGCAGATGTTCAGTGAATGTTAGTTTCATTCTCTCACATTTATAATCCATTAATTTTTTTTCAGTTTTATTGAGTTATAGTTTTTTTAATGTTTATTTCTGAGAAAGAGAAACAGAGTGTGAGTGGGGGAAGAGCAGAGAGAGCGGGAGACACAGAATCTGAAGCAGGTTGCAGGCTCCGAGCTGTCAGCACAGAGCCCTATGCAGGGCTTGAACTCGTGAACTCTGAGATTGTGACCTAAGCCGAAGTCAGACGCCCAACTGACTGAGCCACCCAGGCACCCATTATGAGTTACAATTGATATAATTTCACTCTTATGTGGATCCTGAGAAACTTAACAGAAGTCCATGGGGGAGGGGAAGAAAACAAAAAAAGAGGTTAGAGAGGGAGAGAGCCAAAGCATAAGAGACTCTCAAAAACTGAGAACAAACTGAGGGTTGATAGGGGGTGGAAGGGAGGGGAGGGTCTCGGTGATGGGTATTGAGGAGGGCACTTTTTGGGATGAGCACTGGCTGTTGTATGGAAACCAATTTGACAATAAATTTCATATTTAAAAAAAAGTAAGATATTTAAAGCGTACATCCTTGTGATTTGATCTATCTCACTAGCGTTTTTTTTAAAGCTTATTTTTATTTATTTTGAAAGAGAGAAAGAGAGTGAGTGGGGAGGGGCAGAATGAGAGGGAGACAGAATCCCAAGCAGGCTCCACTCTGTCAGCACAGAGCCCGATGTGGGGCTCGAACTCACAAACCATGAGATCGTGACCTGAGCTGAAGTCAAGGGTCGGATGCTTAACTGACTGTGCCATGCAGGCACTCCTTTCACTAGCTTTTTATGTGACTTAACATTTGCCTAATGTGGGGCAGTTTCCAAAATGCTGGCAAAAACATCATCTAATATTAAGTCCCAAAATCCCTCTAAGAGTGTATTATTATTATCCCTATATTACAGAGGGGATAATAGGATCCAAGATCAAACAACTTTGTTTTTAAATCATCAATAGCTAGATTCTTTAAAAAACAATTTTAAAAACTGCATGAAAAGCATTCATGGAAATGAAAATGAAAGAAAGATAATAATCCAACTCACCAGAGTTCAGTCACCCTATCAAATCAAACTGATTTTTTCCCCACATTTCACTATGCAGACATGATTTTAACATTTTAATTATAGTGTCAAAACAATGTCCTTTTTTCACTTAATATACTGTCTCTCTACATAATCTTTATACATTTAATTTTTTTAATGTTTATTTATTTTTGAGAGAGAGACAGAGAGCAGAGCATGAGTCAGGGAACAACAGAGGGAGAGGGAGACACAGAAACTGAAGCAGGTTCTAGGCTCTGAGCTGTCAGCACAGAGCCTGACATGGGGCTTGAACCCACAAACTGCGAGATCATGACCTGAGCTGAAATCAGATGCTTAACTGACTGAGCCAACCAGGTGGCCCTATAATCTTTATACATTTTAATGACTTGTATTATAATTCATAATTCATGTAACTTCTAGTAATTGGATATTTCTGTTTAAAAATATTTGTGTTTGTAAATACTGCTGTATCACTGGGACTTTAGATCTGTGTTTTGTACTATATTATATTTTTGGGAGAAGGTCAGGGAGCATAAATATTTTCATGGCTCCACAAGAGGTAGTTTGAAGATAGAAAAACTCCTCTAAATTATAGCAAAGGTGACTAAGGTCTCTGTAGATCCATTTCTTTTCTCTCCCACAGTACATAATTCTGTGCTCTTTTTTTAAAAAAATTTTTTAAACGTTTATTTATTATTGAGAGACAGACACAGAGTGTGAGCAGGGTAGGGGCAGAGAGAGAGGGAGACACAGAATCCAAAGTAGGCTCCAGGCTCTGAGCTGTCAGCACAGAGCCCGAAGGGGGGCTTGAACTCACAAACCGTGAGATCGTGACCTGAGCTGAAGCTGGATGCTTAACCGACTGAGCCACCCAGGCACCCCAATTCTGTGCTCTTTTATCTAATGAGGTCTTGATGGTTTTTGTTTACCAATATATGTGGACATTTGTATGACACACTGTTAGGTGTTTGCTTGTCATATTTGCTATTGCTTCTATGTCCCAGAGAGGAAAGATTATTGTGATCGAGATAGTTATGGTCTTTAATGTGAAATTAGTGGGAATAAGAAGGGGTAAGACTGGAGAAAGGGGAATCAGAAGGGTACAGGGATCTAAAGAGGAGACGACAATGTTAATGGCTTGGGGAAGGAGACCATAGTGCAAATAGTAGTAATATTTTGCATTTGTAAAGTATTTTCCAGTTTATAGAAAATATTTAAAAATCCATTGTCTTATTTTGAAATGGAGAGAAAGGATGAATCCTACAGGCACTGCAAAGAAAGAATGAGTGGGACTTGGTGACTGGTTATATAAAGTAGTAAAGAAAGATTACAGTGATCTAAAATGGATCAAGTGCAATTATCTTGAGCAATCAGGTGTTTACCACACACTTAAGTTTATTTACGTATTTTGAGAGAGAGAGAGAAAGAGAGACAGAGAGAGAGAGAGAGAGAGAGAGAGAGTGGGGGAGGGGCAGAGAGGGAAGGAGAGAGAGAATTCCAAGCAGGCTCCACACTGCCCAATGTAGGGCTCCATTTCACGAACCGTGAGATCATGACCTGAGCCGAAATCAAGAGTCGGATGCCCAACAGACTGAACCACCCAGGTGCTCCTAATATACGCTTTTTGATTAAAAGGTGTTTCTTTTTACCAACATCATGATTCTCATTTTATAGATATGAATTCTGCACTTTTGTAAATTGCTTAGTGTGTGTACATGAAAACCAATTTCTTTGCTTCTTTTTCTTGAAAGAGAAAATAATTTGAGGTTGGCCTGAAATGTTAACTATCTGACAAAACTCAATAAATCCAGCCAGGAAAACATCTAGCTCAACTTTTATAACACATAACACTGACATCTTTTTGCAAACATGATGTATTGACAAATGAATTGAAATAGATGGTTTTGACAGCATTAGTCATGGGTCACATTGCTCTGGGCAGAGATATCACAGTCATCATTTGAATTAAAGAGACTCCTTTAATATAAAATATTTATCTTGTGTGGACAGGTTAACATTCAGAATTAATGTTTTCACAAAATGCCAGATTAATGTATTTAAGTAACAAAAAAAGGAATAGATTAAAGGAAGAAATATTCCAAAGCTTCAACATGATTAAGCATAACATAAACACAGATTGGATATTAAATTTATCCACTAATTTTTCTACCCTTGCCTTGGCCAAGGTGGTGTTGTCTTCAGGAGCCTCATGTCAGCTCGGGCTCTTTCTCTCTACCTCTCCCCTCTTGATGAGCCAAACTCATCTTGGATGTTCAGTTGTTTCTGCTTGGGTTTTTCAAGGGCAAGTCCTTTCTGTCTTGAATCTATGTGGTTTTGAGTCCAGGTGGTGATTGACCTATTTTGTTCTGTTAAATCTTACATTCTCTTTGAAGCTTTAGGACCTAATCTGAAAGGGTCAGAGGAAGAAAATCTCCCTTGGGGAAGCAATTGTACTTTAGCACAGAACCATCGATGTCCAATCTATTGACTCATCTGCTCTGAAGCACAGGCTGTTCTTCTGGGTTAGTCTTGCACCTGCTTTTATATGCCTTCCCATTGGAGCTCAGAGGTCTTTCAGGGCCAACCAGTTCCACCATCCATGATCTTCAGTGAAGCCTGGTCCCAGCTCATATCAATATTCAGAAACTGAACAGCATGACCTTTCATTAAATGCAAATACGAATGAGTCAAAGAGTTTTGTGCTGGTTAACCCTTAAGATGACTGGGTGGTTAATAAATTCATGATGGAAAAATGACTACTTTGGATGGGATTTTAAAAGGACTGTAATTATGTTTCTTTGGCAAAATTAAAACTTGATGGTGTAAAAAGAAAACCACAGGCCCAAAATTGTAACAGTTATTGTTTTTTAAGAAAAATTAAGATTTTATTTTAAAGTTTATTCATTTATTTTGAGAGAGAGAGAGAGCAAGCAGGGGAGGGGCAGAGAGAGAGAGAGAGAGAGAGAGAGAGAGAGAGAGAATCCCAAGCAGGCTCCAGGCTGTCAGTGCAGAGCCTGACATGGGGCTCAATCTCATGAACCAGGAGATCATGACCTGATCCAAAATCAAGAGTTGGACACTTAACTGACTGAGCCACCTAGGTGCCCCAAAATATTTTATTTTTTAAGTAATATCTACACCCAACGTGGGGCTCAGACTTACAACTCTGAGATCAAGATCGCATGTTCTACCAACTGAGCCAACCAGATGGCCTATGGTGTCACTTATGTTAATGCCCCATGTCACTAAACCAATACTTAATACCTAAGTAACCGTAGTTTCAATACTCACCCCAGGAATGTAGGCTTTAACCACCCAAACTGTCAACACTAGTAGGTCATTTCCTAGTAGACCCTTTTGATTCTTAGGATGGTGACATGCCTAAAGCAATACATTCCTTGGTAATAATACATTCCTTTTTTTTACACCCCTTCTCTGTCTTTAAAAATCTTCCATTTTTGTACAGTTCCTTGGATCCCCCTGTATTTGCTAGATGGGATGCTGCCCAATACATGAATCACTTAATAAAACCAATTAAATCTTCAAATTTACTTGGTTGAATTTAGTTTCTTAACAATGGAAAATTGGGGAACAATTGCCTAACCTAGGTAAATAAGCAAAGTCATAACCCTTTTAAATTTGTTTGTTTGTTTGAATGAGATAGGGGAGGTTGGGAGGGTAAGAATGAACTGGGAGAACATGGGGATCTGTATTTGGAACATGGACAAATGTACTTGGCAATTAGAAACAATAATATTAATCATCACTGTTTTAACTACACCTTATAAACTGACTACTTTTCAGGGAAATTGAATTTTGTCTAGACTACTGGATAATGTCTGGAAAAATAATTTCCCCACATGAAGGCCTTAGATTATCAACTTCCATTTATGCTTTTGATCAAAATGCCATTTGGCTCATTTGTTGCAGGAGCGGTGTAAGGTATTTGCCTTTTATTATAGTGTCAGTTATAAGTTTGGTTTATTATTGAGTAAATGAATTAAAAGCTTCCCTGAAAATCTGAGAGAGAAATGTTCAGGAAGGAGTTCATACCATCTGTGGATAATTGGTCGCACAATTTACTCTTCTTTGTAGAGAGAGGCATGTGTTTGTGATGGACATTAACAACTACCTCCATGACCCCACTATCAGAAAAGTTTCTCATGTCTCAAGTTCTTGTTCGGTGGAACAAGAATGAATGGGAAGAATGTCACACAACACACTGACTTGCTGTGAGGTGTAAAGAAAGTACTTGGAATAATGCTTCTTTCTTCGTGAAAACTTTGAGTGAAGATTAATGACTTAAGATAGTGGCCTCCAAATTCTTTTGGTTATAGACACTAATCAGGTTGACATTTGAGCACCCCCATGTGTGTGTATTTATTTGTAATTTATATACATATATTATTGGAAATTTGTCTATAAGCATGTCATTGTTCACCAGGTCCCTTTTTTTCCCCCAAGTCCTTTTTAAAAAAAATTTGCTTTTATTCAGGTCTGAGGTGGAATATCAAGAATTGGGTTTTGGAAATGTAAAATCTGAGAGATCGAGGAGACAGTTGAAATAGTTGAGATTAGAGTTGGGGAGAGAGGTGTGGGCACAGATACAATATGAATTTGGGATTTGTCAAGATATGGTCAGTGCATCAATTCACCAAGGGAGTGAGTGAAGATAGAGAAGTCCAAGGACTGAGTTCTGGAGCATGGCAACACTGGGAGTTGGGCAGAAGGGCAGGAGTCACCAGTGGAAAGACCAGGGAAGAAGGAGGAAAACGAGGTGAAGTGTGGCATCCTGGATCCCAGGAAACAAAGCATATTAAGCAGGGCATGATCAGCTGTGTCAAATGCTGATAGGTCAAGTAAGATGAAGACTGATAAACGGCTATTCGATTTATCCATGGTTATTGGTGGCTTTGACACGAGCACTTACAGGGGCATTGTGAGGCAAAGCCTGGTTGGAATGGGTTTTTAGAAAGAATGGGAAAAGGAGAAACCAGAGACAGCATGTACTCTTTGGAGGAGTGATTATTATAGGAGAACAAGGAAGTGGGTGGTACCTGCGGGGGAGAGGCACGAGTTTTCTTACTTGCTTGTTTTTTGTTTTTTGTTTTGTTTTGTTTTGTTTTTAAGGTGAGAGAAATAACTGTGTTTGTGTGCCGACAGGCTGGCTCGAGTTGGTGAGAAGGAAGTGAGTGTCATATGCAGGAGGACCTGGTGCACAGGTGCAAGGATTGGCTGACATGCACGTGGAGAGTTCATCTCTGATGATAGGTGAGAAGGCAGCCTGTGTTCTCAAAGACACTGAGAGTCTGAGGTACTGGGAGTGGTGGAAGTTCTCTCAAAACGCTTCAATTTTCTCTGTAAAGTAGGAAGCAAGACTGCTTCCTCAAAGTGAGCTGGGGGACACACTGGAAGTTTGAGGAAAGAGAAGAAAGGGTAAAGTATTTGCCTGAGAGTGTGGGACAGAATGGGCTAGGGAAAGGATAATATGCTAGTTGGGCAGCATTCAGGGCCCAATAGAAGTTTGTCAATTTAAAGTGTTTTTTTTTTAAATATTTATTTATTTTGGGGAGAGCAAAAATAAGTGGGGGAGGGGCAGAGAGAGGGGTACAGAGGATCTGAGTGTGCTCTGTGCTGACAGGCTGACAGCAGCAAGCCTGATGTGGGGTTCGGACTTACGAACCTCGAGACCATGACTTGAACCGAAGTGGGATGCTCAATCGACTGAGCCACCCAGGCACCCCTTTTTTGAAAGTTGTTGCTGTTGTTGTTTTTAGGAAGTTTGTCAATTTAAATATGCATCAGCTTAGCTGTTCTTCAGCCATGTTCCACGTGTGGAGCAGGCACAGGGTGGATTCAACCAGAGTTGTAGTTTGGCTGAGTGAGGATGCTTTTCCTGAAGTCAGGCAAGTGAGTTGAGAATAAATGAGGGAGTGATTAAAATGATTGTCCAAGCAGCAGTGTCATTTCTTCCTTTCTGCTGTAGGCTCAAGTGGCTGCTGTTGAGATGGGCAAGTTCATGAAACCTGGGAAGGTGGTCCTGGTCCTGGCCATAAGTTACTCCAGATGCAAAGTAGTCATCATGAAGAACGTTGATGATGGCACCTCAGACCATCCTTAAACCATGCTCTGGTGGCTGGAATTGACCACTCTCCGTGCAACATGACAGTTGCCATGGGCAAGAAGAAAATTGCCAAGAGGTCAAAGATCAAGTCTTTTGTGAAAGTGTGATACCATAACTACTTTTTATTAACCAATGTCTTGACACTCCAGCAACTGGATGCAGCACACAGTGTGCTTTCTGAGGTCCCTGTTAGAGCACATCACTGGTCACTCTCCCAGGAAACAGGGTGGGGATGTTAGTGACACAGCAGTTGGGCAGTGAGTTTGGGAAACACTTTGGGATTTACACAAGGATGTAGGAGAAAGAAGAGAGAGGAAAAAGAGGAAGAAGTAGATGAAGCAGAAACGAACAAGTAGAAGAGGAGGAAGAGAAGGCAAAGAAGGAGGAAGAGGAAATGAAGGAGACAAGTGGGGATCAGTCACGATCCTTATCCTCATGTACATTCAATTAGCCCATAACATCTGTCCTCCTTACGACTGACAAGGTAGGGGATTGTTGGGGAGGAAGACCTTCCTCTGTCCTATGGTCCTTCTAACTGGACTTAGAATCAAATTGACATGAGACAGATTAACAGGAGAAAATCAAATTTAATGCGTGTATGTACGGGGAATCCACACAGACATGAAATTCTGAAGATAATGAGCACCATGAAGCCTACATGAGCTAAGAACAAAGCTAAGGGCCTGAGGCCACAAAGGGGAGGAAAGTCATTAGCCCAGAAGGTGAGAAGAGATGCTTGGAAAAACAAGATTGTTCTATCGTGCAGCGGAGTTCCCTTGGTAAAAAGGGGTCTCGGTTAGTACTTCTCTTTCTGTTGCAGGCTCTCCTTTCCAGTGTAAATTTAGGCAGTTATGGGGGAGGCAGAAAGCCTTTCTGGTACCTGCTGGGTTTTTATTACTTTTAACTCGAAATGATCTTTATACCAAAGTGGCGCATTTTGGCATGTCTCATCCTGTACCCCTTCAGGATGGTCACTCGTTCTCAGGCTGAGGATGCCCTCAGGTGACTGCCACCCCCAGACTTGCTTTGATTTTAAAATGAACTACCCCTCCCTATTTTCATTTTTTAAGAGTTAAGAATTCATAAGCCAAGAAGGTAGCATCTTGTACAACACATGGTTTTGGTTCAACACTCTCCATACCCTCCTACCTATTACCGACTTTTTCGCTCAATGGGAAAGGACAAGGGGTCTTGTCTTGGTGCTGTGCCAGCACCAATCTGGGCAGGAGGTATTTGCTGATTCTTCTGTACTCGACACCACTGGGGGCTCCTGAGAAAGACCAAAAGATTTTTTATGCATATTAAATACACACACATTTATGGCAACATTCCTTCTCTCAGAAAGATTACAACTTACCTGAAATAATGGACATATTAAACAAGTACAGAAAGTGTTAACTGATAAAGAGTGAATATGAAAGGGTCTTGAGCAGGGTCATAGGCTAGAACCATCCTGCAGGTGTCAGAGGAGAAGGTGGCTTTTGTAGGACAGCCTGTCAACAGCTTTGAAAAGGCTTTGCCTGCCAAGTCTCAAAGGAAGATATTTTACTTTCCTCAAACAGATAGAGCCCCCGAGCTAAAATGTTCACTTCTTGTGTCATGCTTGGGGCTCAGGGCTATCAGAGATGAAAGGACTGCAGTGTCTGGGGGAGAATATTAATTCCCCATTTTCTTTTCAAGATTGGGAGCGGGAGGGATATGTAGAGAAAGAAAACGCAAGAGCGCTACAAAGTGAATTGCAAAGAAAGCAAAAGATTAATCAAGTCCCAGCACCACTTGCCCCTGCTTCTCTGCATCCCACGTGTCCTGCTCTGGTCCTGGAGAAAGTAAATATTAACTTCAACCGAGAAAGTAAATTTCTGCCAAGTTTCTGGCCAAAGGTTTATCCAAAGGATGCACTGCAACTGTCAACTGTCTTAATAACCCCCTTGTTTGAGTGACTACTGCATTTTCACTTACTGAGAAACCTTGTTCTCTAGAAAAGCATCGACTGTCAAAACCTTTGCTGTTTAAAATTGTATCAGTAAGAATAAATATCCTATTTTGCCTCTGAGTCACTTTGACACAGAAGCAGCCTCAATACACAACTCAGATGCAGAGATTTAGACAACGGGTGCTAGACACGTTTCACAGCTATCTTAACTGTACATTTGACCCCTGAAAAACATGAGTTTGAACTTCACGATCTACTTATATACAAATATTTTTGATTTAACAAATACAGTACAGTACTGTAAATGTATTTTCCCTCTCTTATGATTTTATTTTCTTTTTAATGTTTATTTATTTTTGAGAGAGAGAGAGAGAGAGAGATAGGGAGGGAGAGAGAGAATGAGTGGGGAGGGGCAGAGAGGGAGGGAGACAGAGGATCAGAAGCATGCTCTGTACTGACAGCAGAGAGCCCGATACAGGGCTCGAACTCACACAGTGAGATCATGACCTGAACTGAAGTCAGATGCTTCACCGACTGAGCCATCCAGGCACCCTTCAAAAACTTTCTTTTAAATATTGTGTATGGTAGTCAGAATAAGATTAATAAGTGAATTAAGATAATTAAGTGAATTAATTCGGTGAATTAAGATAAAATAATTTTATGATATTAAGATAATATAATTTTATGTCTACTTCATGTCATAGTCCAGTGAAGAATTTGGTGGGAAGATATGCCGTATTATATTTCCAAAGATGGTCATGACGGTGTCACCAATACCATATTCTCTTTGGCGAGGTGACTTTGCCACTCCCCCATCAAGAGGCAGAGATTATTTTTCAGTTGAATCAAGGCAGGCTTGTGTGGCTACTTTAATCAATAAAATATGGTGGAAATGATGCTGTGCCGCCCCAGATAGCGTCCTTAACTTGCTAGCTGCTTCCATTTCCTGCCTCTTAGGATGTACACCACAAGATGCTTCCTCCTGGAACCCAGGCACCACGCTAAGAGAATCTTGAGCTACATAGAAAGGCCACATGTGGGTACTCCAGTTGACAGCCACAGCTGGGTTTCTAGCAGACAGCTAGCATCAGCTGCCCGTAGTGTGGACCTTCCTGGTCATCCATCTCAGTTGGTCCATCAGATGACTGCAGTCCCAGCCAACAATTGCCCCAACCTATCTGCAGGGGAGTTGGAAAATAGAGTCCTCCTCTGTGTCTGAAAAATCCAAGGGTAGGCCTCACACATAGGTTAGTCAGGGCTCCATCTCTAATTATCCATTTCTCTACAAATCCCTGTACTTTGGCCCGGTGGCTGACTTCATTTTCAGCATGACTCCCCTCATGCTCAGTAAAAACCAAGGCTACATGCTTCACCATTTATCTTCAAAGGCAAAGAAGAATTGCTTCCCACAACCATCTCAGTCCAGAGGTGGGGTCATTTGGTCTGACATTATCTCATCTTCCTTGTGGGAATAAAAATGTGGCTCAATATTTATTAGTATGACCTAAGGATATTATATTTGTAAATATTTATGAGCCCATCATCAGAGGATCACTGGAGGTTCTGGGTATGAATGTGCTTCCAAGCCCTTTCATCTGTGGGCCAAATTCACTTTCTTGTAGTTATAGGATTGAGATCTTCAGTTCCTTGCTGGCTATCACTCAGGAGCCAGTCTTTGCTCCTAGAGCCTATCTGTGTAGATTCTTATGATTTGGATAAAGTCTTGGAAGCCTGTCTCCAGTAATTATTCATGTCTCAGAGCTGGCAACAGCACCTCAAGTATCTTTCACCACGAAGTCTCCCTGACTTCCCTTCTGCCATTTCCTGCAGTTTCCTCACGATTTTCTTCTTTTAAAAAAAAAAAAAAAATAAGTGTATTTATTTAGAGAGGGAGAGAGTGTGAGCACAAGCTGGGGGGCTGGGCAGAGAGAGAGAGAAGCCCAGACAGGCTCTCCACTGCTGGCTCAGAGCCCAATGTGGGACTCGAACTCACAAACTGTGAGATCGTGACCTTAGCCAAAGTTAAGAGTCAGACATTTAACCAACTGAGCCACCCAGGAACCCTTCTCCAGGTACATATTCTTGCCTGTTAAACCTATTTCCTCACTGCCAGTTAACTTCCTTCTATCATCCATCCTGAGGCATATATATTCCACACAACTCCCCCTTTTTAGGGAAGTCCCAAGTATAAATATTTATTTCATAAATACTAATGTATCTGTGAGTCCTCATGTAAAAAAACAAAACAAAACAAAACAAAACAAAACAAAACAAAACAAAACAAAACAAAACATAACTTCAATATATCTCCATCCTGATCTCTGACACTTTTCACCTGGCATGTTATCTGGTGATTCTGAAAACATTGAGGACTAAGCAGCCTGTATAATGGACAGACTCCCACGGGTGCTCCTTTGTCCCGTGGGTGGCCACAGTGAGGCTCTCTGTCTCAGTGATTCCCAGCGTCCCCATCTCCAGACTGCCTGAGATCTGGCTGTTTGGCCCCTTCTCAGTCTAACATTCAGACTCAGAGGTCCAGCTGCATGGCCAGCAGGTTCCTGAAAGCCCAAGTCACAGCTGGTGATGAAGTCACACCTGCTTCTAGTACCAGAGCAGAAGGAGGTACAGGCCCATGGAGGCCAGGTCGAACCCCATGGCCGGGGTCTCCTCTGCCTTAAGACAGAGGGAAAATCTAAACTCACCCAGTTAGAATTCGGGTTTGCCACAGTTAGAGGCCCAAATCGCAGGTGCCTGCAATTTAACGTGTCATCTGTTCTACTTTCCAGCTATTATTGTGACAGCTATCAAAATAATTCCTATTGGGGCGCCTGGGTGGCGCAGTCGGTTAAGCGTCCGACTTCAGCCAGGTCACGATCTCGCGGTCCGTGAGTTCGAGCCCCGAGTCGGGCTCTGGGCTGATGGCTCAGAGCCTGGAGCCTGTTTCCGATTCTGTGTCTCCCTCTCTCTCTGCCCCTCCCCCGTTCATGCTCTGTCTCTCTCTCTGTCCCAAAAATAAATAAATAAACGTTGAAAAAAAAATTAAAAAAAAAATTCCTATCATGTAATACTGGAGGTGGTACATGTACGCTGCCTAATCTTACAATCTTTGAGGACTAATTTAAATACAAGAATGGAAACTAATTCCTTCTGGATTATACTGACCACAGAATGTCATTTTGTGGTCTATCTGGTTTAACAATGATGGGTTTTTTGGCTGCTGATTATTTGTGATTATGTAAAGAATGGTGATGTTGTAGGCAGGAAGAAATTGCTCAACACAAAGAGTCCCAACTTGAAGTCTACAGAAGTCAAATTGTCTAGTTTTCCATGCAATAAATTGCCATTTTATTTTTTCTTTTCTTTCTTTTCTTTTTTTTTTAAGTTTATTTATTTAGGGGCGCCTGGGTGACTCAGTCAGTTAAACGTTCCACTCTTGATCTTGGCTCAGGTCATGATCTCACGGTTCATGACTTGGAGCCCCACATCTGGTTCTGTGCTGACAGTGAGGAGGTTGCTTGAGATTCTCTTCCTCTTACTCTGCTCCTCCCCCACTCACACACTCTCTCTCAAAATAAATAAATAAACCTTAAAAAAAGAAGCTGTAGGGGCACCTGGGTGGCTCAGTCGGTTGAGCGTCTGACCTTGGCTCAGGTCATGATCTCGCCCTTTCTGAGTTCAAGCCCCGCGTGGGGCTCTGTGCTGACAGCTCGGAACCTGGAGCCTGCTTTGGATTCTGTCTCTCTCTCTCTCTCTCTCTCTCTGCCCCTCCTCTGCTCGCACTCTGTCTCTCTGTGTCTCTCTCTCAAACTAAACATTAAAATTTTTTTTAAAAAATACCTAAAAAATTTTTTTTAACATTTATTTTTATTATTTTGAGAGGGAGAGACAGAGCATGAGTAGTGGAGGGGCAGAGAGAGAGGGAGTCACAGATTCCGAAGCAGGCTCCAGGCTCTGAGCTGTCCGCACAGAGCCTGACGCGGGGCTCAAACTCATGAACTCCAAGATAAAGACCTGAGCCGAAGTTGGATGCTTAACTGACTGAGCCACCCAGGCACCCCAGATTACTTCTCTTTTTAAAGAAAATATTTGAAACAATTTCAAGCCCACAGAAAAGATGCAAGAATAGTACAAATAACACTCGTATCCCCTTCATCCAGATTCTCTAATTCTTAATATTTTACTGTATTTACTTTATCATTCTCTCTCTATCTTCCTCTCTCTGACTGTTTGAGGCTAAGTTGAGGGTAATGATGCCCTTTTACCCCTAAATACTTTAGGGTACATTTCCAGGGATAAAGAATCCTTCCACAGCCTACAGTTAAACCATCTAATTCAGGAAATTGATATACAGACAATACTACTGTCTAGCTTCCCTTTCGAATATTATCAGTTGTCCTAACAAAGTTGTATCTGTGTATGTGTGTTGCGTTTATCTCCAGGACCCAATCCAGGATCACATATTGCACTTTGTGGTCATTTCTCCTTGGTTTCTTTCAATCTGTAATAGTTTCTGAGTCTTTTAGCTTCTATGTCTTTCAGTTATGAAGAATATAAGCCTTTTATTTTATTTTACTTATTTATTTTTAAATTTAATTTAATTTTTAAAATTTACATCCAAATTAATTAGCATATAGTGCAACAATGATTTCAGGAGTAGATTCTTTAGTGCCCCTTACCCATTAAGCCCATCCCCCCTCCCACAAACCCTCCAGTAACCCTCTGTTTGTTCTCCATATTTAAGATCTCTTATGTTTTGTCCCCCTCCCTGTTTTTTATATTATTTTTGCTTCCCTTCCCTTGTGTTCATCTGTTCTGTGTCTTAAAGTCCTCATATGAGTGAAGTCATATGATTTTTGTCTTTCTCTGACTAATTTCACTTAGCATAATACACTCTAGTTCCATCCACGTAGTTGCAAATGGCAAGATTTCATTCTTTTTGATTGCTGACTAGTACTCCATTGTGTGTGTGTGTGTGTGTGTGTGTGTGTGTCTGTATATATATATATATATATATATATATATATATATATATACCACATCTTCTTTATCCATTCATCCATCGATGGACATTTGGGCTCTTTCCATACTTTGGCTATTGTTGATAGTCTATTATTTTGGATAGTCTATTACTTTGGCTATTGTTGATTGGCTATTATTTTGCAGAATATTCCTCAATTTATATTTGCCTAATACTTCTTTGTGATTGGGTTCACCGCAGACATTTTGGGCAGAAATGCCACAGAAGTGATACTGCCTTCTTCTTAATGCATCATAATCAGGAAGCACACAATGTGAATTCATACTATTAGTGGTGATACTAACTTTGATCACTTGGTATTCTGCCTGTCCATTTTCTCAACTGTAAAATTTACTATTTTTCTCTTTGTAATTAATAAGTATTTTGTGGGAAACATTTGAGAGTATGTACATACCTGAATTCTCATCAAATTTTCACCTCTTAGTTTTACCATCCATTCACAATTCTTGCCTGAATGAATTATGATAGTTGCAAAATGGCGATTTTCTAATGCCATAACTTCTATGCTTATTAGTTGGTGTTCTACAGTAAAGAAGGGAGATGGCCCAAAAACAGACACATAGACCAATGGAATAGAATAGAAACCCCAGAACTAGATCCACAAATGTATGGCCAACTAATCTTTGACAAAGCAGGAAAGAACATCCAATGGAAAAAAGACAGTCTCTTTAAAATGGTGCTGGGAGAACTGGACAGCAACATGCAGAAGGTTGAAACTAGACCACTTTCTCACACCATTCACAAAAATAAACTCAAAATGGATAAAGGACCTGAATGTGAGACAGGAAACCATCAAAACCCTAGAGGAGAAAGCAGGAAAAGACCTCTCTGACCTCAGCCGTAGCAATCTCTTACTTGACACATCCCCAAAGGCAAGGGAATTAAAAGCAAAAATGAATTACTGGGATCCTATGAAGATAAAAAGCTTCTGTACAGCAAAGGAAACAACCAACAAAACTAAAAGGCAACCAACGGAATGGGAAAAGATATTTGCAAATGACATATCAGACAAAGGGCTAGTATCCAAAATCTATAAAGAGCTCACCAAACTCCACACCCGAAAAACAAATAACCCAGTGAAGAAATGGGCAGAAAACATGAATAGACACTTCTCTAAAGAAGACATCCGGATGGCCAACAGGCACATGAAAAGATGCTCAACGTCGCTCCTCATCAGGGAAATACAAATCAAAACCACACTCAGATATCACCTCACGCCAGTCAGAGTGGCCAAAATGAACAAATCAGGAGACTATAGATGCTGGCGAGGATGTGGAGAAACGGGAACCCTCTTGCACTGTTGGTGGGAATGCAAATTGGTGCAGCCACTCTGGAAAACAGTGTGGAGGTTCCTCAGAAAATTAAAAATAGACCTACCCTATGACCCAGCAATAGCACTGCTAGGAATTTACCCAAGGGATACAGGAGTACTGATGCATAGGGGCACTTGTACCCCAATGTTTATAGCAGCACTCTCAACAATAGCCAAAGTATGGTAAGAGCCTAAATGTCCATCAACTGATGAATGGATAAAGAAATTGTGGTTTATATACACAATGGAGTACTATGTGGCAATGAGAAAGAACGAAATATGGCCCTTTGTAGCAACGTGGATGGAACTGGAGAGTGTGATGCTAAGTGAAATAAGCCATACAGAGAAAGACAGATACCATACGTTTTCACACTTCGGTGGATCCTGAGAAACTTAACAGAAACCCATGGGGGAGGGGAAGGAAAAAAAAAAAAGAGGTTTGAGTGGGAGAGAGCCAAAGCATAAGAGACTCTTAAAAACTGAGAACAAACTGAGGGTTGATGGGGGGTGGGAGGGAGGGGAGGGTGGGTGATGGGTATTGAGGAGGGCACCTTTTGGGATGAGCACTGGGTGTTGTATGGAAACCAATTTGACAATAAATTTCATATATTGAAAAAAAAAAGAAGAGAGACAAACAGGAAAGAAATGGGAAAGAAATGGAAAAAGGAGTCAATCCTTGGGGCTGGGCCTACAGATCCCTTACCCGATTGATGTCTCTGGTTTCCTCAAGTTTGGTAAAGACTGATTCCTCGTAGGTAGTAGAGTAAGAGAAATAAGACACCCTCCCCCCGCCCCCCAGAAACTAGAAGGTAGAATCAGTTCCATAAAGAGATGGGCTTGAGCTCAGCCATGGCACTGTGTCTCCTCAGAAAAATGGGGTAACAGTGGTTGTCTGACTCTGCCAACTACAAATGTACATCCTAGACTAGAATTTCAGGCCTGCTTCACAGTTCTTAGGTGGTGAAAGAGGGGACAAAAAGGAAGGTGAAGCCACAGCCCTTCTCTTACCATCTGGCCTAGTAAGTCTCTCTCCTATACTCTGTGTCTTCCTTTTTCCATTTATCCTCTTTCACTGTACCATAGAAAAATCCTAGTGCAATTTCTGTGCTCCACCTTTAGCTAAGATATTAGTTGGGTCAACCTTTATCTTTAGGAGTGCTCAGCTTGGATTCTACTAAATCCACAGTCTTTGAAGTCTTTTTTTGTTTTAATGTTTATTTTTATTCTTTTTTAATCTTTTTTTTAACTTTTTCTTTTTTAAAATTTACATCCAAATTAGTTAGTGTATAGTGAAGCAATGATTTCAGTAGATTCCTTAATGCCCCTTACCCATTTAGCCCATCCCCCCTCCCACAACCCCTCCAGCAACCCTCAGTTTGTTCTCCATTTTTATGAGTCTCTTTTGTTTTGTCCCCCTCCCTGTTTTTATATTATTTTTGTTTCCCTTCCCTTATGTTCATCTGTTTTGTCTCTTAAAATCTTCATATGAATGAAGTCATATGATTTTTGTCTTTCTCTGACTGACTAATTTCACTTAGCATAATACCCTCCAGTTCCATCCACGTAGTTGCAAATGGCAAGATTTCATTCTTTTTGATTTCTGAGTAATACTCCATTGTTATCCATTTTCTTTATCCATTCATCCATCGATGGACATTTGGGCTCTTTCCATACTTTGGCTATTGTTGATAGTGCTGCTATAAACATGGGGGTGCATGTGTCCCTTCAAAACAGCACACCTGTATCCCTTGGATAAATACCTAGTAGTGCAATTGCTGGGTCGTAGGGTAGTTCTATTTTTAGTTTTTTGAGAAACTTCCATACTGTTTTCCAGAGTGGCTACATGAGTTGGCATTCCCACCAGTTTTGGTAGTGTATATGTTTTTAGGAATTTGTCCATTTGTTCCAGATTGCCCATTTTATTGGCATATAATATTGGCATATAATTGTTCATAATATTCTCTTATTATTGTTTTTATTTCTGTTGTGTTGGTTGTGATTTCTCCTCTTTCATTCTTGATTTTACTTATTTGGGTCCTTTCCTTTCTCTTCTTGATCAAACTGGCTAGTGGTTTATCAATTTTGTTAATTCTTTCAAAGAACCAGCTTCTGGTTTCATTGATCTGTTCTACTGCTTTTTTTTTTTTTTGGTTTCGATAGCATTAATTTCTGCTCTAATCCTTATTATTTCCTGTCTTCTGCTGGTTTGGGGTTTTATTTGCTATTCTTTTTCCAGCTCCTTAAGGGGTAAGGTTAGGTTGTGTATCTGAGATCTTTCTTCCTTCTTTAGGAAGGCCTGGATTGCTATATACTTTTCTCTTATGACCACCTTTGCCGCGTCCCAGAGGTTTTGGGTTGTGGTGCTATCATTTTCATTGACTTCCATATACTTTTTAATTTCTTCTTTACTGTTTGGTTAGCCCATTCATTCTTTAGTAGGATGTTCTTCAGTCTCCAAGTATTTGTTACCTTTGCAATTTTTTTCTTGTAGTTGATTTCGAGTTTCATAGCATTGTGGTCTGAAAATATGCACGGTATGATCTCAATCTTTTTGTACTTACTTAGGGCTGATTTGTGTCCCAGTATATGGTCTATTCTGGACAATGTCCCATGTGCACTGGAGAAGAATGTATATTCTGCTGCTTTAGGACGAAATGTTCTGAATATATCTGTTAAATCCATCTGGTCCAATGTGTCATTCAAAGCCATTGTTTCCTTGTTGATATTTTGGTTACATCAGTCCATTGCTGTGAGTGGGTGTTGAAGTCTCCTACTATTATGGTATTACTATCGATGAGTTTCTTGATGTTTGTGATTAATTGATTTATATATTTGGGTGCTGCCACATTTGGTACATAAATGTTTACAATTGTTAGGTCTTCTTGGTCTATAGACCCCTTGATTATGATATAATGCCCTTCTGCATCTCTTGATACAGTTTTTATTTTAAAGTCTAGATTGTCTGATATAAGTATGGCTACTCTGGCTTTCTTTTGTTGACCATTAGCAAGATAGATGGTTCTCTATCCCCTTATTTTCAATCTGTAGGTATCTTTAGGTCTAAAGTGGGTCTCTTATAAACAGCATATAGATGGGTCTTGTTTTCTTATCCATTCTGTTACCCAATGTCTTTTTATTGGAGCATTGAGTCCATTGACGTTTAGGGTGAGTACTGAAAGATATGAATTTATTGCCATTATGAGGCTTGTAGAGTTGGCGTTTCTGGTGGTGTTCTCTGGTCCTTTCTAATCTTTTGTTGCTTTTGGTATTTATTTATTTTACATATATATTAGTGGTCACAAACTCCTTTAATTTTTGTTTGGGAAACTTTTTATCTCTCATTCTATTTTGAATGACAGCCTTGCTGGATAAAGAATTCTTGGCTGCATATTTTTCTGATTCAGCACATTGAATATATCCTGCCACTCGTTTCTGGCCTGCCAAGTTTCTGTGGATAGGTCTGCTGCAAACCTGATCTGTCTTCCCTTGTAGGTTAGGACTTTTTTTCCCTTGCTGCTTTCATGATTCTCTCCTTGCCTGAGTATTTTGTGAATTTGACTATAATATGCCTTGTTTATGGTAGTTTTTTGTTGAATCTAAAGGGAGTCCTCTGTGCTTCCTGGATTTTGATGTCTGTGTCTTTCCTCAGGTTAGGAAAGTTTTCCGCTATGATTTGCTCACATAACCCTTCTACCCCTATTTCTCTCTCTTCCTCTGGGACCCCTATGATTCTGATGTTTTTCCTTTTTAATGAGTCCCTGATTTCTCTAATTCTTAAATTGTGCTCTTTTGCCTTAATCTCCCTCTTTTTTTCTGCTTCATTATTCTCTATAAGTTTGTCCTCTATATCGCTGATTCTCTGTTCTGCCTCATCCATCCTTGCCGTCACTGCATCCATCCGTGATTGCAGCTCAGTTATAGCATTTTTAATTTCATTCTGGCTATTTTTTACTTCGTTTACCTCTGCAGAAAGGGATTCTAATCTATTTTCGACTCCAGCTAGTATTCTTATTATCATGACTCTAAATTCTGGTTCAGACATCTTGCTTGTGTCTGTGTTGGTTAAACCCCTGGCTGTCGTTACTTTGTGCTCTTCCTTTTGGGGTGAATTCCTTCGTTTTGTCATTTTGAAGGGAGAAAAGGAATTAATGAGGTATAAAAATTGAAATTAAAAAAATTAAAATTAAAAAAATATTAAAATTAAAAATTAAAAACAAGCACACCCACACACACAAATCGAATAGATGATGCTAGATCCTAGGTGTGTTTTGGTCTAGGTGTAGAAAGTGGTTTGACAGATTAGAGAAACAAACAAACAAAAAAGGGGTGATCGTTTGAGAATTTGAAAAAATGAAAACACTAAAGTAGATTAAAATACACAAAAGTAGAGAATATAGTAGAAATAAATTATAGAAAAATATTTGTAATAAAAATTAAAAAGAAATATGATTTTTTTCATTTTCTGTATTTAAGAAAAAAGAAAATAAACAAAAAAGAGAAAAAAGATAAAAGAAGAAAAAGGGAAAAGACAAAAAAAGAAATCGTTTGAAAATTTGAAAAAGTGAATACACTGTGGTAGACTGAAATAAAATGATGGAGTAAGATAGAATTTGAAAAAATTTACATAAAAGCAAAAAATATAGTAACAAAAATTAAATAAGAATATTTTAAAAAGAAATTGAAAGTAAAAATGACGTTTTTCTCTTTCTGCATTCAAGAAAAAGAAAAGAAATGAAAAAGAGAAAAAAGAAAAAGAAAGAAAAAAAGTAAATAGTTTGAAAATTTGGAAAGGTGAGTACACCGAAGTAGACTAAAATAAAATGATGAAGTAAAGTAGAATTTGAAAAAATTTACACAAAAGTAAAAAATATAGCAATAAAAATTAAAGACAGATATTTTTAATAAAATTGAAAATAAAATTGAGTTTTTTCTTTTTGTATTCAAGAAAAAGAAAAGAATTGTAAAAGAGAAAAAGGAAAAAGAGAAAAAAAATTGAATAGATGAACCTGCTAACAGATTGAAATAGGACTGAAATTCCTTTATTTTCCCCTAGAGGTCAGTCCACATAGCTCTTTATAGTCCATAAATTAAGCCGGCGGTGAGACTTGTGTTCTTGAAGAGCAAAGTTGGCCCAGTTGGGCAGGGCTCAGTGTAACAGCTCTGCTCACCCCTCCATGGCGCTGCTAGCCTACCAGGGTGGATTGTTGCGGTGCTCGTCGGTGCACGTGCGCATGCGCGGGAGTGGTGAAAAAATGGCGCCATCCAGCCACCCAGCCTGTTCTCCCGGATCAGCAGTCGAGCACCAGTCCTCCACCTTCAACTCTCATCCACTCCCTGCTTTTCCACTCTCCGTGACCAGGCCCCAGGCGGTACCTCTCTCCCAAGTTTTGTCTCAGATTCGGCTGTTTCCCCCAGCCCCTTACTTCCAAAGGACTTGGCTTTGACCTGCTCCGCCCCTCTGCGGGAGGGTCTCACCGAGCGACAGCCAAATGAGCAATGGCCGAATGTCACTTGCACCCAGGAAATCTTGCTGGACCCTGCTGCTGCCGGCGCCCTGAGGCTGCAGCCAGGTGCCTGCCGCCCCCCAAAATCGCGAGACAGTGTAGGCTCAGCGTTTCAGGGACCATGGAAAATTGCAACCCACATCAGATACCAGGCTTCACCCTCAACGACCTTGCCCCATCACCAGTGAATGTGGCTGCCTTCCGGGGTCTGCTGTGACTAGGTGGCTTCAACAGTCTCTCTCAAATGTCCTTCCAGCAGTGGAACCGCTTTTCCCTGTGTGGCCCGAGAACCTCCCGGACCCCACTCTGTTCCTGGGGATTCACCTGTCCCACCAGAGCACCACCAGGTATTGAGCTGCGGAGTTGCAGCCTTTGCACTCCCCTTGTTTACAGTCTTAATGGGATTTAAACCCTCTCCTTTCTCCTTTCTCCCTTTTTAGTTTAGTCCCTGCGGCTGTTTCCAATTTTCCACTTTCTCTCCAGCTGCTTCTGGGAGGGGTGCTTTTCCCGTATGCTCCCCTCCTCCCCAGTCTCCGTCCTCTCTCTGCCCACAAAAGGGGTTCCCTACCTTTCGGGGCTTCTTGCTCCCCAAGTTCAGCTCTTCCTGTCACGTACCTGCTGAATTCTGTGGTTCAGGTTGTGCAGATTGTTGTGTTAATCTTCCAATCGGTTTTCTAGGCGTGTGGGATGGTTTAGTGTTGGTCTGGCTGTATTTCATGGACACGAGACACACAAAAAACTTCCATGCTGTTCCGCCATCTTGGCTCCCCTCTGTTTATTTTTATTTTTTTATTTTTTTATTTTTTTAAATTTTTTTTTCAACGTTTATTTATTTTTGGGACAGAGAGAGACAGAGCATGAACGGGGGAGGGGCAGAGAGAGAGGGAGACACAGAATCGGAAACAGGCTCCAGGCTCCGAGCCATCAGCCCAGAGCCCGACGCGGGGCTCGAACTCACGGACCGCGAGATCGTGACCTGGCTGAAGTCGGACGCTTAACCGACTGTGCCACCCAGGCGCCCCTGTTTATTTTTATTTTTGAGAGAGAGAGAGTGAGCGAGCTGGGGAGGGGCAGAGAGAGATGGAGATACAGAATCCAAAGTAGGCTCCAGGCTCTGAGCTGTCAGCACAGAGCCTGATGAGGGGCTTGAACCCACAAAATGTGAGATCATGACCTGAGCTGAAGTCAGATGCTTAACCGATTGAACCACCCAGATGCCCCTTAAAGACTTTTAAAAGTTTGAAATTCTTTCAGGAATTTTTGCTAATTCTCAGGGATTTGTATTCTCAGGGTCTCCTCTGTCTTCAGTTGGAGTTTCCCTGCATAGTGTTTTGCATAAACCAGACATAGAAGTCAGCCAGAAAGATTCATTTTCACAAAAAAGAATTAGTAAGCAATGTAGCCTTTACTAAAGATACTGGCAGTCTTTAAATGTTTCATGTTCTCTCCAGCTGCTTGTTCTTCTATATTGATCTTTTTTTCTATGAGGATTGACTTCCTTGTTTCTATACATATGGTGGAAAATGTTTACCTTATCCCTACCTGGTCTCTTAGTCCAAGAACTCAGGAGAGAATTGACTAGAGGCTCTGAGTCCAAATTACAAGTCCTGGGAGATAATCTCATAGCCTGATCAGGGTCAAGTTTAGCCCTGGTCCGAATAGCTGTGGTCAAAGGGGTGGAACCACATGGCCCACTATCCACTCAGCTGGTACTCTGAGAAGATTCAGAGCAGGTTGGGAAAAAAATCTTTCAAGAGGCAGTTATATGACATGAATCTCTAGTACTTGGTATATTTTTTCCTACAATAATATAAAGCATGTATATTCTGCGCTAACATTGAGTGTTCTAAAACTATATCATTTTTTCTGATTGTAAGAGCTATATATATTTATTGTAGAAATTATGGAAACTATAAATTAACACAAAGAACAAAACTACAATAAAAAGAAATCCTACCACTTATAGGTTGCATATCCTTCTAGCTTTTCGATCCCTTTGTATACATTTTAAAAATAAAAAATGTAAATACACTACACATATTAATTTTATAACTCTTTCATTTATCAACTAATCATTTTGTTTTTTGAATACTTCTTTTACATGTAGATATACAGGGTATATACATGTGGTCCCAACACTTTTTGGTAAAAAGAATATTCTTTCTTCATTGAATTGTCTTGACATCTTGTTGAATCATTTTTTAATTTTTTTGAGAGTGTGTTTGTTAATAAAGATGTTTTAATTTTTATTCAAATCGATAGTTTATTACCTTTATCCTATTTAGATTTTGTGTAATGTTTGGGTTTTCTGTACTTTAAGGATAATAAAAATATTCTCCTATATATTCTTCTAATAATCATAAGTTTAAAACAATTGTAATTATCATATATCAATATATTATTTTTGTTTATGATGTGAACTAAGAATCCAATTCGTTTTGGTCCCAATTGTATAGTCCATTGTATCAACACCATTCATTAAAAAGCCAGGATTTTCCTTACTGATTTATAATCTACCTATTCCATATGTATCTGGGTCTATTCTGGGTTGATTTTGTTCTCCAGAGCAATGTGGAAATTTCTGTGCCAGCATCATGTAGTTTTAGTATCAATAGCTTATAGTTTTGATATTTATTAAGTTAGGTTCCTCTTCTTATTCTTTTTTTAAAGTTTATTTATTTATTTGGTGGGGGGGTGGGGGGGCAGAGAGAGAGAGAGAGAGAGAGAGAGAATCCAAAGCAGGCTCTGTACTGGCAGTGTGGAGCCTGATGCGGGTCTCTGTCTCATGACTCTTCTTATTCTTTTTTTAAAGTTTATTTATTTGGTGGGGGGGTGGGGGGGCAGAGAGAGAGAGAGAGAGAGAGAAAGAGGGAGAGAGAGAATCCAAAGCAGGCTCTGTACTGGCAGTGTGGAGCCTGATGCGGGTCTCTGTCTCATGAACGGGGAGATCATGACCTGAGCCAAAATCAAGAGTTGGACACTTAACTGACTGAGGCACCCATGGGCCCCCCTCTTATTCTTTTTCAAAACATATTCTTCCAAGTGAACTTACAAAAAATAGTCTGTGTAAAAGTCTTCTTCATCTGTATTATTTTCTTAGTATAAACTACAGGGAATAAAATGACTAATTCAAGGGGGAGAAATTTTAAACCTTCTAGAAATTGTTGCCAAATTATCTTCTTAAAGATTTATATTAATTTATACCCCTATAGTTTTCCTCTCATCCATCAGCATGAAGTAAATTTTTGTTTTTCGAAAGTAGGCTTTTTTTTGTACCATGGTGGGTGAAAAATGATACTTCTGTATTTAAATCCTCATTGCTTTGACCCCTAATGAGGTCAGACATTCTCCATATATTTGTTAGGTTATTTGTAATTCCTGTTCATGACTTACGTCTATTGTTTTAAGGGAAGGCAAAGGTTTACTCACAGTGTTCTAATTAAAGGGTAGGAGCTTTTTATGTATTTTATGGATTAAAGATGTTAACCACACCAGCCCTTCATTGTCACCCAGCCCTCCAAGTTCTAAGTGCAGACTCACAGGCTATCACTCCTAGGAAAGTCCTTCAGCCAGTACCTTCACATCCTAGTGCCACCCACCAAGCAAAACCTCAATTCTGGGGTCAGCCATTTGGCCCCCTTCTCTCCTCTACTACCCACTCCTGAGTTCTGCAAGAGTAAAATTATTCTCTGTGGGGATTGCTGCTACCACAAGCTCACTGTTCTCAACCTGTGACCAATACTACTACTCCATATCCCAAATCAGCTTCCTCCCATTTTCCCACAGTTGTTCAGATGTTTTCTCCTCCCCTCCTTTCAAATCCCACCACCCACTTTTTTTTCTCTTTCAGGAGGCTTCGTCTTCTAATTCACTGAGAAATCAGGTCCATCGGTCTGAATCTGTCTTAGTTTCCCTCCCTGTGCCCCACCAAGTTGTCAGCACCCCCCTCATGCATATTGGCTTCTCCACAGAAGAAGGGACTACAAGATCCCTCTTCTCCCATTGCTGGCTGTGGAGCCCACCCCTTCAGTCTCCTCAGTGAGCCTGCCTGGCCAATCCTGTGCCCTGTGTTGGCATCTCCGCCATTCTGAGCCCCTGTTTCAAATCCTCCCTTCTGTTCTCTACTTGGCTCTTTCTCATGCCCACACCCCACTCTGAGGTCATTATTAAGTAAATTGTCTCATTTTCCTCCTACCTGATAGGTCTCTGTTCTCTGCCATCCTGCAAGTAAATTGTGGCCAAAATTGTATTAAAATAATGAAATCAGAGTAAAAGTCACAACTAATCTGGGAAGAATTACATTGCTCTTCTGTTTTTCAAATGGAGTCCTCAGAGGACCCGAATTATCTGACACCTTCTATGAGTCACCTCAGGATTATATGAAGTGTTATTTTTTACAGAATAACTTGGTGGGGCAGAAGACATGACACATGTAGGCACCTGACAGCTGGGGCTCTCACTCCAGCGAACCAAACCTCTAACTGGGTAAGTCTGAAAGACTTTCCTTTTTTCCTTTTTCCTTTGGCGCCCTGGATAAGTTCTCTGAAGGAAGGAGGACAGAAAACCCCAAGAGAAGCTGCAGCTAGTGGGTCAAGGCTGAACACAGGGAATCGTTTGAATGATAGCATAATATGGCCGTTGTAGTTAAAGCTAATGAAGCAAAAGTACATCCATGGTTATGCAATATGTGCAGTTAAACCTTGGTTTGCAAGCATAATTCGTTCTGGAAACATGCTTGTAATCCAAAGCACTTGTATATCAAAGCAAATTTCCCCTATAAGAAATAAGGGAAACTCAGATGATTTGTTCCACAACCCAAAAATATTCATATAAAAATGATTATAATACTGTAGTATAATACAAAATAATAAAGAAAATACAAAATATAAAGAAAAATAAACTAATCTGCACTCACCTTTCAAAACCTTTGTGGCTGGTGTGAGAGAGGCAAGAGAGGAGGGTTATTGTGTAGGATGACTCTCACTATCTCTCACTATCACTAACGGAATCACTGCTATCTATTGGCTCAGTGGTCTTTTTCTGCTTGGGGGCCATTGTATACACTCACACGGATGTTGACTACAGTACAGTATTAATAAACTCTTGTCATATACTGTATTTAATGTAACTGGCAATGAGGCATCAGAGCAAAGGGCTCTATATCTACAGGCAGCCTGACCTAGAATGAAGCAAAACATTCCTAAGCTTACTCATGTATGGAAAAGCGAAGGACTGTCCATAGGTGCTTTGAAGTGACAAAAAATACATTAGTGCCAGTCGTGGGCACCTTCCAATGTTCTGAAAAATCACTGACTTCTGCCAAACACTGTGGCTTGAGACCAAGCATCTGAGCATGGGAGACGATCACCCATAATCCCGCAGTGAGAGAAAGAACCACTGCCTCAGTTGTGTTCATGTGACATTTGACGTCGCGTACTACTCGTATTGCAGGACATCGCTTGTTTATCAAGTTAAAATTTATTAGAAACGTTTGCTTGTCTTGCAGAACACTCATAGAACAAGTTACTTGCAATCCAAGGTTTTACTATATCATTATCACTTGTCAGGTGTGGTAACAGGAAAAAGTTAAGATCTGAGGCACTTTAACCTGTAACTTCAGAGACATTACCACTAAAACTTTACTATTTTCATAATACTTTTACAATGATTGCTCTGGTTGTGCAGTTGTGGTTACTCCCAGTAATTGTTTTGCTAGGCGACTTTAGTCTAAGCCAGTGTATCTTTGGGAAGGGAGGGGGTGAGGACACGTTACCTCCCAGCCTGAGGAATGGACAGGCAGGTCAGAAGCTAGTTATAATACAGCAAAAAATGCTGTGTGAGCCCCTTTAGTATCTCCCTATGGGCATGAACTATTGAGAATCTTGCAAAGTCCTGGCTCCCAAGTGCATAATAAATGTCTATTGAATGTGTGGGACTTTACTAAGTGCAAGGGAAGCGCACATAAGGAGGTGACTAGTTCAATTTTAGGGCAGGGGATCAGGGAAGGCGTAGCACAGGAGCTGAGTCATAGCCTGAGAAGGCGGGCAACAAGGTGCAGGCTGATATGGGCAGAGGGTATAGTCTATGTAAAGGCACAGTGGATAGGAGACAGCTCAGGTGTCCAGAGACGCAGAGGCACTAGGCCTGGACTTGGTGTAAGGTGGATTAGTGTGAGTGACACCAAACTGAACCAGAAAGAGGCAGTCTTGATGTCTCCCTCCACCAGAAGCATCTTCAGCTCTAGTAAGAAATGTAGGTGTCTTGGTTTGGATCATTACCCACCTGCAACTGTCTTTGACTTACTAAAATGGCAACCACATATAATTCAGCTAATTTCCCCATTTATGCTATCCTTGGACATCCCCAGCTACCATGGGATTCATACCTTCGTCTTCCCAGACTTTACGCTGACTTGTCTTATTATCTTTGAGAGGACAGGATGGGATTATTGGACAGACACACACTGTTCCCTTAATATTTTCCTGCTTTGTGTTTCGGAAGGGAGCTGGTCCTTTTGGTTTTCATGTTAATATCATAAACAGAGGAAACTTTGGAACATCTATCTTTTGCCCTGACCTTATATAGGACATACTTGAGGAGTCTGCAGTCCAGTGTCCCTGGTGGTGAGGGACAGCTTTGGACACATAATTGGAAGGCTGTGAAATTGCCCTCAATACCATCAGAGCAGGGAAGGCAAATTCATTAATTTAGCAAAACTTCCTGAGCACCACTGTGTGCCAGGAATCGTTCTAGATTTGTCTACTGTTCTTCTTGCTAAGGACCTTCTTTCCCCCCATTCCAATTAGCTCTCTGGCAACTACTGAGTTCCTTTGCATATTAACACTTCAAGGGAGACAATTATGACTTTTCAGACGAGGACACTACAGTGAGGGAAATTGTGTTAATTTTCCAATAACCCAAATAGTGATAAAAACAGGATTATAAACCAGGTCATCTTGCCCAAGAGCTTTCTCTGTTCTGCAAGGTGATTCCTTTCATACACTCTCCAGCAGCCATGGCCCTAAATTAGAACTGGTGTGAAAGGGAAAATTCTTGGCATTATAGTTTTCAGAGAAAAAAAGACCTGCTTTGTTTCAAGGTGTTTACTAATGCTTACTTCCATATTCATGTGCTGCCATGTATATATATATATATATATATATATATATATATATATATATATATATTTTTTTTTTTTTTTTTTTTTTTTTTTAGATTAAAAAAATTTTTTTTAGAGACAGAGAGCATGACTGGGGGAGAGGGGCGGAGGGAGAGAGAATGAGAATCTTAAGCAGGCTCCAGGCTCAGCATGGAGCCCAATGCAGGGCTTGATCCCATGACCCTGGGATCATGACTTGAGCTGAAATCAAGAGTCAGATGCTTAACCAACTGAGCCACCCAGGTGCCCCCATGTGCTGATATATTTTGCCCAATGTTTTCTTTGTGCTTTCCCCTCTTACCAGTCCTGGGATGCGTTTCAGAGGAAGCCCAGGCAAGTAGCAGAGAGGGCTATCTGTGAGCCTAAGTAGGTTCCTGACCTCTGGCAAGGGAGCAGTAAAATTTCCTAGTTTTCTAGAAGAAAAGACCAGGATGGACCATGTGGAGTGTGGAGGTGGGTCATCCACTGGAGACAGCTGCAGCAGGCATCCTAGAAACTAGCAGCTGTAGGAGTTTCTCTGCTGTCCTTGCACTCACCTGGCCGAGGCCCCATGCACACTGGGTAAGACCTCTGAGTGGTAAGGGGCCCCTGGCTGGCTCAGTCAGTAGAGCCTGTGACTCAGTCTCAGGTCTGTGAGTTTAAGCCCCACCTTGGCTGTAGAGCTTACTTAAAAAAAAAAAAAAAAAGTGGGAGCACAGGGGATCCTCAACAGAGGGTGGGACTAGAAAGGGCAAACTGCCTGTCCGCCTCCTGCTATGCTCCTGGTGAGGAAACTGCTGCTTTCTGCAAGTCACACTCAAGTTCCTCCTTGTGCTCCTAACTTACAGGGCCCTCCCACTCCCAGTGCTCAGAAGGAAATGCAGAATTCATTCTCTCTGGCCCTGTCTTGTGATCCTTCCCAATGGCTCCTCATTCCCAATGGCTCCTGCAGGTCAGGAGGAAGACAACATGTTACCATCATTTTTTTTTTCTTTTTTTGTAAAAGGCACTGGGGCCCCTTTTCAGAGCAGCATCATTTTCTAGCTTAAATTCAAGACAAGAAACCAGTTAAATCTTTTTTCTGAGTTTCATGGTTGCCCAAAAGAGCATGTGATATTGCCTTGTTTCATCTAGTTTTTTTTAATTAAATATATAAATATTTTAAAGTTAATTTATTTATTTTGAGAGAGAAAGAGAGAGAGGGAGAGAGAATCCCAAGCAGGCTCAGCAGTGTCAGCGCAGAGCCTGACTGGGGACTCTAACTCATGAACTCTTAAGACCATGACCTGAGACAAAACCAGGAGTCAGATGCATAACCTACTGAGTCACCCACGTGCCCCAGCCAGTTTTATTTTAAAATAAAGTTTTACTTAAAAATGGAATTTAAGGGGCACCTGGTTGGCTCAGTCAGTAGAGCATGTGACTCGATCTCAGGGTGCTGAGTTTGAGCCCTATGTTGGGGGTAGAGTTTACTTAATAAAAAAAAAAAGTATTTTTTAATGGAATTTAAAATAAAACCATCACAACTATCCATGATTCCTGTTAATCAGTGATTGGCTATGTCTTTGTAGCAATGGACCATGGACCATTAAGAATATCTATGACTGGGGCACCTGGGTGGCTCAGTCGGTTGAGCATCTGACTTCAGCTCAGGTCATGATCTCGCAGTCCATGACTTCAAGCCCTGCATCAGGCCCTGTGCTGACAGTTCGGAGCCTGGAGCCTGCTTCGGATTCTGTGTCTCCCTCTCTCTCTGCCCCTCCCTCGGTCATGCTCTGTCTCTCTCACTCTCAAAAATGAATAAATGTTAAAAAAAAAAAAAGAATATCTATAATCTCACTCACTGTAGGTCGCTCACATTCCAATACAGTTTTGAAATGGGAAGGGAGGAAAGGGATCCCAGTTAACACTGCCAGGAATTGCACATTTATGGTACCTATCATCTACCAGGTTTGGGAGGGTACAAAAGTTAATATCTGAGACATGATAACATTCTTCTTCTGGATATTGCTCCCAAAGCTTAATGGTTTTCAAGGTAAATGATTCCTTAGTCCTCTAGGTAACTGAGGTCTGCAAGGTTTGTAAAGCAAAGACAAAGCAATAAGGCTGAGGCCTACTGTCTCCTTAGTTTCCCTGATACCTGAGGCATCTCAAGTGCACACATTCCATTCTTGCAACCGCCACCTCTACTCCTTCCAGTTCACTCCATCTCTCCCCCAGATTCCCAGAATTCTTGAGCCCACCAGGCCACCAGTGCCACTGACCCAACTACCCTTTCACAAACCCTCATCCCTTGCTCTTCCCTCTTCCTTCATTACTCACCTACACTGCATGATCTGTTACTATGATCCCCCCACTGTGCATGCCTGAGAATCTTTTGCCCACCTCTCTCATTCAGGGGTACTCGCTTGGCAAAACCACAAGCCTGCGTAATACTATCTCTCACTGCCCCAGGCCTGCCGTGGGTTGAGTGTGGACAAAACAAAACTCATAGGATGACTGGTCCCATGAAAAATCCATGACCACAGATCTCCAGTGGGCCTTTATGCTGTTGGATATGGCCATCGTCAACGCATTCTCCCCATTTACAGACAACCTTTGCAAACCTTTCCTCTCTCCTCATTCCTCTAACTCGTCCTCTCCTGTCCTTGCTCTGGACTGATGACCAACTTGACTCAGCAAAACTGAAGCATTTGGAGAAGAATTTCCCCGGACCCTTCCCACTCCCTCCCAGCCATGATCGCGATTGTGTGCGACAGCACAGCCTGCCCTCCTTCCCTCTGTGTGAGTCCTGTTCGTGCACATGTGCAGTAGAGCACAGCCCCTTTGGCCCCCTTCAGCACTCAATGCAGCAAGTCCACTCTCTTCCTCTTCTCCTAAATCATCATTTTCTGGCTCTCCACTACTTATTTCTCCCCTCTTGCTGTCCCTTCAGCACCACCACCAGAACAACCATATCTTTTTCTTGTTGCCACAAAATTCCTCTATGGTTTTGTTTATACTCATTGCCCTAGTCCCTCTTCCCATTTTTGATTAAAGTATTTCTGTCATGCACCCATACCCACCACTCTCCCCAAACTGCTTTTATTGAGGTGTCTAGTGACCTCCACCTCGACTGTCAGGGTTTGCTTCCTGTCCTTATACTACTTTACGTAGAAGTATTCCTTCCTTCCTCCCTCCCTCCCTTCCTTCTTTCTTTCCTTCCTTCCTTTCTATAGGTATATTTCTTTTTTTAGTAATCTCTACAACCAATGTGGGGCTCGAACTCTCAACCCTGAGATCAAGAGTTGCGTGCTCTTCCAACTGAGCGAGCCAGGTGCCCCATCTCTTTTTGGTGATGCACCTTCTTCTCTTGGCTTCCAGAACAGCACTGTCTTGGAACTTATTTCCTCTTATGTCAATATTTTCTCTCAGTTTCCTTTGCTGGTTCCTCCTCTTTTCCCAGATCCTTAATGTAGAGTGCCCGTAGGGCTCAGTCCTTGGACATCCTGTGTGCCTCTCCTTCTATCTCAGCCCATACCTCTCTGCTGAGCTCTAAACTTGAATACCCAATGCCTCCTCTACATTTTCACTTGAATGTCTGGGAGACATCTCAAATTTAACCTTAGTGAGCAGAACTCCTGATTGTTGCCTGTCTCCAAACCTTTCTCATCTCAGTTATAGGTAACCATATTCTGTTGTTTACTTCAGTGAAGTCATTTTTGACAACTTTTCTACTCTCTCACTATATTAGAAAAGTCAGAAGATTATACTGTGTCTTTAAAATTTGTTCAGACTTTGAGTTCTTTTTTGCTACTGCTGTTGCTAACAATCTGGTTCTAACCATCATCAATCAAACATCGCTGTGACTTATTTATTTTATAACTGGAAGTTTGTACTTCTCAGACACTTTTACCTATTTTATTCACATTCTTTCTTCATGTTAAGTCTTTGACACCAATGTGAACTTTACATTTATTGCAATATTTCAGTTGGACTGGCCACATTCCTTGTGCTCAGTTACTGTGGCTTGCAGCTGCTGGGATCCATGTGGTTTACTCTCCCTCTGTCTTATTTATCAACATCTGGGACAGACTTTATTCTTAGTCTTGTTGCAGATCTGATCAGGCCTGCTGATTCTGTGTAGTCTATGAGCTCAACCTGTTCCTAGGTGGGGGGGCAACCAGCCAGGTTTTCCTCCTGGGAGGAGAAAGAACCAGGGGAACATGTAGTTTTCTGTTCCACCAGGTTCTCAGAGGCCTTGCCACAATTTAATTCACAAATTCCTGGATTTGTTCCTTCAAAAAATACTTGGTGAGCACCTCCCATATTTCTGGTGCTATTCTAAGTGCTTAAGATTTATGCACATATAAAACACAAATTCCTGCCTCGTGGTACCCCCATCATAGCTAGATCACACCAGTGCAGGATGACTCTGCTGGAAGAACTATTACAGTTCCCAGGGCTATGAGATCTCCTAATCACATGGTATAAAAGATGTGTGCAAGGTCACGGGTACTAACTTGAAAATTATATGTTATTAGTGGTGTTATTTTATTTTATTAGCTTATTTTTTATTTTGAGAGAGAGAGAGGGGGAGAGAGAGAGAGAGAGAGAGAGAGAGAGAGAGAGAGAGAGAAATGAGTGGGGGAGAGGCAAGGAGAGAGGAAGAGAGAGAATCCCAATCAGGCTCCATGCTATCAGTGAGGAACCCAAGCCGGGGCTCAATCTCATGATCAGTGAGATCTTGACCTGAGCTGAAATTGAGTCAGATGCTTAACTGACTGAGTCACCCAGGTGCCCCTGTTTTATTTTACTTTAAAGATTTATTTATTTTTAAGTAATCTCTACACCCAACATGAGACTCAAACTCACAACTCCAAGATCAAGAGTCACATATTCCACTGATTGAGCCAGCCAGGTGCCCCTATGGTGTTCTATTTTAGACATAACTTCCTCTCAGCAGAATTTTTATACCTTAGTTTTCTTTTTTTTGGAGAATTTTTAAGTGTATTTATTTATTTTGAGAGAGAGAGAGAGAGAGAGAATACATGAACAGAAGAGAGAGAGAGAGAGAGAGAGAGAGAGAGAGAGAGAGAGAATCCCAAGCAGGCTCTGTGCTGATAGCACAGAGCTCAATTCCATGAACCATAAGATCATGGCCTGAGCTGAAATCAAGAGTAGGATGCTTAACTGACTGAGCCACCCAGGCACCCTTACATTTTAGTTGTCTTAAAGTTACATAAGTTAATCATTAAATTAGTTTTTCAAAGAAGTTTAAGTGAAGTAACTTAGTCCTTTTCTTCTAAACTCTTGAAATACCCAGATGTAACTTCTGTCCAGATTCTTTGGCAGTGAGCATCTTATAACTCTTTCTCTGAAGGTCTTCCTGTAATCCTTGCCTTGCTTTTGACTCCTGCTCTGCCACTGACCAACCTCTCTCTTTTCTTTCACCCACCACTTCTCAGTTGTGTCACCTTCCTCCTTAGTGTTGGGGGGTGTAGGTTGAGTGCAGGGAGTCCAGCCTTGTGAAGAAAAAAAGGGTTGAAGTCAGGCCCCAGCTCTGCTCCCCTCCCATTGTGCATCCTTGGGCAAAGGTACCACTTGAGCCTGCTTTCTCATCTCTTCAGGAGAATAACAGTGCCCCATAGATTTGTTCCAAGACTTCAAAGAGAAGATAAATGAAGGTGCTCAGAAGTGGGTTATTCCTTCTCCTGGAGGATGTTCAGAGACATTATGCTTCAAATATTCTAAAACTAACCATTAGTCCTCAAGTCTCTTGTGACAATTAAAAAAATTGTTTTTAATGTTTATTTTTGAGACAGACAGAGAGAGAGAGAGCGAGTCAGGGAGGGACAGAGAGAGAGGGAGACTCAGAATCCAAAGCAGGCTCCAGGCTCTCAGCTGTCAGTACAGAGCCTGACGTGGGGCTTCAACTTATGAACCATGAGATCATGACCTAAGCTGAAGTTGGACGCTTAACTGACTGAGCCGCCCAGGTGCCCCAGTATATTTTTCAATATATATAGATAAAGAAATAGATGTTAATAGATGTTAAATAGATTCTAAAGAAATAGATGTTAATAGATGTTAAATAGATTTTAAATACATATACATACATATATACACCCACATACATGTATACACATGTACATATATAAATACATAAATATATTCCCTAGCCCTGTTCAATGGTAGGGCCTGAGAAAAGCAACACAATAGCAATAGCAATCAGCACCCAGATCACCCAGCACCCAGATATTGAGTTCCAAATACCATTTACCACTAAAAGGAAACAGGGCTACTTGGAGAACTGGTTGATTACAGGACAGGTGCTGGTAATGTACAAGATAAGCTTGAACATTTTGTTAAAGCAGTAAGGAAGAAAGTACTCAAAGACTGAAAAATTTGTCAAAATTACATAGAAGCTAGATTGTAGGGGTTCCCACTAGACAAATATGTGAATATTTGAGCATTAAAAATAAAAATTGAAAATAACAGGTATTTAGCCAGTTGATCCAAACAGTAAACCATGAGCCATACTGATATTAATGATCTGTTTGACTCGTCACAAAACTGCATTCCCTTAGCTGTAGTCTTTGGTTTTGGGATTAGCACACAACCTATGTAAGGTCAATCAGATCATTACAAGGAATTGATATGTGGCTATAATGAAAAGTTCATTTTTACTAGGGTCCCTGAACTGGAGGATGTAAATACGGGCTACTGGTGGCCATCTTGACTACCACATGGAAGGAATAAAGCCAAGGGGTGATAAGCAGAATTGAAAATTAGAATCAGAAAACCTAAAGACTTCACTTGATCCTCTGGGTCCAGTTGGTCAGGAGCTAGTTACCTCCCTGGGTTTCCCTGGGGGGATAACTGTGGGGGATATTTTCTTTCTTTCTTTCCTCCCTCCCTCCCTCCCTTCCTCCCTTCGTCCCTTCCTCCCTTCCTCCCTCTTTCCTTCCTTCCTCCTTCCTTCCCTCTCTCCTTCCTCTCTCCCTACTTCTTTCTTTCTTTCTTTAAATTTTTTTAAAATGTTTTTATTTATTTTTGAAGGAGAGAGACAGAGCATGAGTGGGGGAGGAGCAGAGAGAGAGGGAGACACAGAATCCGAAGCAGGCTCCAGGCTCTGAGCCATCAGCACAGAGCCCAATGCGGGGCTCGAACCTACAAACTGTGAGATCATGACCTAAGCCGAAGCCAGATGCTCAACCGACTGAGCCACCTAGGCGCCCCTCTTTCTTTCCTTCTTAAAAAAAAACTTGTTTGGGTTGAATTTCTACCACTTGTCTCTAAAAGAGTTCTACTACAGAAAGATTGACACTTAAAAAGATAATTTCAGTCAGTTGAGCATCCAACTCTTGAATTCGGCTCAGGTCATGATCCCAGGGTTGTGGGATGGAGCCCCGAGTTGGGCTCCATGCTGAGTGTGGCACCTGCTTAAGATTTTCTCTCTCTCTCCCACTGCCCCCTCCCCCACTCTTGTTCTCTCTTTCTCTAAAATAATAATAATAAAAAATATTATTTTAGTAAAATAGGTAGGTGGATAAAGAGAAGTATGGTATGGAACAGAGAAAGGGGTATTTAGCCCAACCTGGAACTTCAGAGTAGATTTTCTGGAGAGCCCCGCTGGGGTCAGTCTTGCCCACCCGAGTCTTTCAGGCAAAGGAAGCTTCAGGGTGCCTCAGGGATCTGTAACACTCTGACAGAACCTCAACAGTGAGATTGTATCTCCAACTCCAGCCTTCTGGAAACCATGGAGACGAGGCAGCTTCCAGCTGTGAAGCCAGAGAGGTGCCTCTAGGAAGCTGCCCTTGCTCATGAAGTGGTCTCACCCCCAGAGTTTGGCTTCTCTCCCAGATATGCTCCCTTGAGGACACTCATTCTCCCAGGAGATTTAGTGTCAACTGGACGTTAAGTACCAGATGCCGGAGATAGAGCATTGGGAAAGATGGACAGGATCCCCAATCTCAGGAGCGATAGATAATTAAGCCACAAGTTAAAACACAGTGTGAAAAGTGCATGACTGGGGAAGTAAGGGCACCAGTCCCAGCCTGGAAGACTTGCACGGAAACAGGAAGACAAGAGAAAAGGAGGCATCGAGTGCAAGTATTTTTTAAGGTATTTATTGATTTCTTGATTTATTTATGTGTGTGTGTATTTCAGAGTTTTTAATCATTTTGAAAACACATAACAGAAAAAGATAAAAATAAACAAGGGGAAGCTACAGAAATTTAAAAAGCCTATTATTCCTCCTGATTCCATAAAGTTGGGGAGCATTCACCTTAAAAATCTCTGATTATGCTCCACCCTGACTAAATAGCTGATGACCACCTACTATCAACATAAGAAAGTCATAGGCCTTACATGCTATGTTCCCCAAGTGCCTGACTGATGCCATCTCCTGTGACTCTCACTTGCTTATCTTATGCTCCAGCCACGGAGCACTGCAGTCCATACCCTTTTGCACCTACTTCCTCTGTACCTGTTACTTCCACCGCCAGGAAAGACTTCCCTACCCAGCTCGCATGAATGTCATTTTCATTTTTTAAGGTTTGAAGAAAATTTTTTTTAATGTTTATTTTTGAGAGAGAGAGAGAGAGAGAACATGAGAGCAGGGGAGGAACAGAGACACACACACACAGAATTTGAAGCAGGCTCCAGGCTCTCAGCTGTCAGCACAGAACCTGAAGCAGGGCTCGAGCTCACGAACCATGAGACAATGACCCGAGCAGAAGTCGGACACTTAACTGACTGAGCCACCCAGGTGCCCCTCCTTTTTAAGGTTTTTAAATGAAAAGTTCTCTGCAGATGACTTCTTGTTCCTCTGTGAAGTGGGAGCCCAGCACATCTGATGTGAAAATTGAGGGCAAAAGGTTGAAAAAAGGGGTGAAGGTTTGAAATCGTTTAGTATGATGGGAGAGGAAGTTAGCTAAATGAGAGAGTGGCTGATTTAAGCTGCATGACGCTGGGGGCTTTGTCTCATTGGTTCATTGAAGTGTCCCAAGTGTTTCAAAGAGTGTGTGGCACATGGTAGTCACTTAAATATCTACGGAATAAATGAATACATTAGTTCCAGGTGTTGTTGGAGTTGACCATTAGCTATAGGCCATGAGGTCACGGTGGCACCAACATACTCAATGTACACATCAGTGGCTAAGGAGGGAAAGAAAACTGTGAAAGGGCTCAGGATTGAGCCTCCTTCAACTGAAATAGTTTTATGGATTCAAGGAGCTTGAGGGCCAAGCCCCACATCTGCCACACCCAAGCCACACAATAAGGGTTTCTAATCCCTATCATGTGCCCGGATCAAGGGGGAAAACCTCTCATTTTATATTCAGACCAAGTTCCCACCAGTAACAAGACTAAATTTCTGGTTTGGAAGGGGCCATGGGACTGCCCAGGGAGAGCAATCTGCCCCAAATTCAGAATATACCATGAAGATACTTTCCTGCTGCTTCCGCTCTGAGTCTTCTTTGAGACCCTGCTAAGCCATTCTCTGAGTTACTCCTTCCATTACACACCAAATCCCTTTTTGCCTCCTTTCAGAGTGAGCCCCCAGAAACCTTATTGGATAGCTTTCTGAGCCCCTTCATAGGTGATCTGTTGGGCATTTCTCTAGACTTGCCCTAGAACCTTCCCCAGGTCATTTCCTTGTTGGAAATTTCCTGGGTGGCTCACATGGCAGTTTCCTAAATGCTCAACAATATTACCTTTGAAGTTTTGCTTCTTTGGTCCTTCACCAAAAAAGCAAGAGTCCATTTTTGCTTTGAGCTGTGATATCTCTGGAAATCTGCTCTGATACCGTTCCTGTGCCAGAGACTCTTGGGTCCTATGGGCCAGCTCCCACCAGGCAGCTGCTTCTAGAAGTCCCAGCTGGGAGTTAACATTCCAGGAAGGATGGAGGCTGGTCCATAAGAGTCCATATTGTCATCGGAAGGGGTTAGGAGGTGAAAGACTAAAGACTTGCTGAGATCTTGGGGTCACAGAAGGTAAACCCCACACACAGTCCAGATGTTTCTGCAGCAGTTCCGTTCTGAGTGTTCAGTTTCAGTGTGGGTGAGAGACTATTCCACATTTTGATTTATGGGGAAGGACACACAGCTGGTTCTAAATGGGGAGGAGAAGGAGCAGGAGTGGAGAGAGGATCCAAGGTGGGCCTGGATAGACCTGAGCCAGAGCTTTGGGCTTGGTTTGGGGCAGAATTTGTAAGGGTGGAGGCTAGGCCGTAGGGTGTGGTGGCTCTGGAGCTGGGGAAGCAACAGGGATTCTTTAGCCTGCATTTGAACTTGGAAAGTCATGAGAGATTCTTTGAATGAGACAGAGGGAGACCCTCTTGGAAATCAGCTACAAGACACCAGACAGTAGCTACCCGACTAGCTAGGCAGAGAGAGGAGACCCCACAAATTCTGGCCTATTTCTAAAACATTCTGCAGATGTTTCTCCTCAAGGTCTTGGCATCATGGTGCTGCCAAGTGTTGTGCCGCCTCTGGTTTGCCTTTGTTCCTCCAAGAGGAACCGCATGAAGCATTCTGCTTGTCATCATGTGACTCCAAAGCAGTATTTCTCGATAGGGGGCAGCTTTGTCCCCCGAGGGCCATTTGACAACGTCCAGAGACATTTTTAGTTGTTATACCTGAGGGTGTGTATTGGCATCTAGTGAGCAGAGGCCAGGAATGCTGCACAGCATGGCCCTTCACAACAAAGAATTATCCAGTCTGAAATGTCAGTAGTGTCAGGGTGTCTGGGTGGCTCAGCTGGTTAAGCATCTGACTCTTGATTTTGGTTCAGGTCATAATCCCAGGGTCATGGGATCAAGCCCTGTGCTTGGGATTCACTCTCCCAAATCCTGCTCCAAGTTAGAATTCAGATGGTAATCTAGCCTCAGTTATCTGGAAGTGATTTTTCCTTTTCTTTCTTCTTCCAAGAAAGCTTATCTCTCCAGAAGCTCTTTAAAATCAGGGCTGAGGAGGGGTGCCTGGGTGGCTCAGTCAGTTGAGTCAGCTGTGCTGACAGCTCAGAGCCTGAAGCCTGTTTCGGATTGTGTGTCCCCCTCTCTCTCTGTCCCTCCGCCGCTCATGCCCTGTCCCCTCTCTCTCTCTCTCTCTCTCTCAAAAACAAATAAACGTTAAAAAAAGTAAAATAAAATCAGGGCTGAGGAAAAAGGCTACCGGCCTCCACAAGCCTGGTTGTTGAGTCTTGCCTCAGGTACCCTCAGGTGAGCATGAAATAAAAGTAAGCAAGATAAGCCTGGGCTTAGCAGTGAAAAGACTCAGAGAGAATCCCGTGGTTAAGAGGAAGTGAGGGGCACCTTGGGGTAGATACAGTCCAAGGGCATGAGGGATCTTGGTGGTAAAGATGAGAAAGCTGACGGTGGGGGCAAAAGGAGGATAAATGAAGGTTAGGAAGGCCCAGGGGCAAGGGGGGCTCTGAAGGCAGTGTGGATAAGACCATCATTGGGTGTAAACAAAAGGAGTGTGGGAACGTGGGGGCCAATAACAGAGCAGCTGCTAATTGCAGACAGAAGGCCAGTGATGCTGTAAATGGAATGATGAGAAGATGGGACTTGCTGAGAAGTCAGGGTCCACCAAGAAGAGGGACAAAGAGGGAGAATAGCTCAGTTATGAGGCAGGTCCAGTGCAGGCAACGGGCCTCCTGAGGTACTCCAGAGGTACATAGGCAGAGGTTGAAAAACAGGCCAGAGTTATAAAATGTTCTTGCAGGGAAGCCAGTAAGTGGTCTCCAGGAGGGTCTGGGGAAACCAGAATCAGAAATGATTCAGCCAAAGGAGATGTGGAAACCAAAGGGGACAGAGAGAGGGAATGGGCATCTTCCAGAGGCTCCCTAAACAGCAGAAGGTCAGCTTCCTCAATTGTTATTTCACATACCTCACAGCAGGGATTTTGATAAAACAGTTGCCAAAAGCTGCCCTTATCAGAGATGGGAGTAGTAGCCAGGAGCAGGACACAGACCCAACATTCTTCACGTTCCCCCATATGCCTGACTTCACACTGCTCCTTTCCCCCCCATCTTGAAACTTTTGTTCACACTCCCTTTTCTGTCAACTGTAGCTTTTCATGTCAGCTCCAGGCTGCTTGGACGTCCTAGAGCTGCATTGGCAATGAAAGGAAGAATAATACAGAAAAGGAGGAAAAGAGATTCATCGTCATTTCAGAGGAAAAAGTAGGTCCCAAGCAAACTCAGCTTATTTCAGGCAAGCTTTCCAAGCTGCGATCCAGGAGGTTGGGTTACATGTAATAAAGGTAGAAGCAAAGAGATCTTACAAGTGACTGAGTAGAATGGCCCTTTGGAGGAGACAGTTGGGAAATTAGAATCTGAGAATTGTAAGAGTTATTATTCAAGGTCCATGGTCAATAGCAAGAATATAAGGCTCTTGTATGAATAATGCCTTATCATTTACTAAGTGCTTTCAGGTACATTATCCCACGTGCTTCTCACAATCACTCTGTGAGGTGACAAGCCAGATGCTATCTCTGAGGAGGAATCTGAACCATAAGGAAGTTAACCCACTTCTCCAAAGTCAGGACCCTGAAGTCCCACCTTCCTATAAAACCAACCAATGCTGTCCATTTCATTCCACACTTCCTCCAAGGGGGCAAGACCCATTCATTGCCCAATTCCTTCTCCCTGTCCGGTGGATGGCCAAAGCCAGCAATCTGAGAAGGGCCACTTGGCTCTGAGTGCCTTCCTATGATCTTCCCCCTAAAGGACTTTGTATTATAAAAGGAGATATATGCTCTATCCACCGATATCCTCAGATATTGTGGGCCTGGGACCTCATGAAAAGGAGAGATTAAATTTACCCTCAGAAAACTCAGGTTGAATAGGCAGAAACTTACTGCTAAAAAGCAAGCAACAGATAAGAGGCTGGGACCCAATTTTCGCTTTCCTTTCTCTAGATGATCCCAATGTTCATTATTCACATATAATAGGACTTCATAAATTATTGGAGCTCTCTATTCCTTCCGTTTCTTTTCTCTTTTTTATTATTTTAACTACCATTTAGTAGAATTAACTTTTCTGTTGGTGTACAGTTCTGTGGATTTTAACACCTACATTGGTTATTGTAGCCTACAAATCAGGATACAGAACAAATCGCTACAATCAGGATACAGTTCAATCGCCCCCCAGACTCCCTCATGCTGTCCGTTTAGAGTTACCCTGAACCACCCATACCAGTGGCAACGACTGATCTGTTTTCCATCACTGTGGTTTTGTGTCCATCCCACATGCTAAACACGTGCAACCCCATCCCAAGGTCTCCAAAGTAGCATCCTGTTACGGCATCAGTTCAAAGCACAAAATCTCATCTAAATTTCATCAGCTCCCAAATTCCAAATCTCATGACATCTTATTTCATGGAATCAGGTGTGGATGAGCTGTCTGGTCACAATTCTTCCCCATCTGGAGACCTATGTAATTAAAGAAGTTATCTGTTCCCAAAGCAAAATGAATGGTGGTCTGGGCATAGGGTAACATTTATAGAAATTCTGGCTCAAAAAGAGGGAAAATGGAAGGTATAAAAAAGTCACCAGGGCAAAGCAGTTTTGAAATGCAGTCAGGCAAACCCGCTTAGGTCTCAAGGCCTGGGCATAATCCTCTGTGGCTCTGGGTTCTCCATACTCTGTGCTCTTGGCACCACCCTCTGGGCACTGTGGTTCACCCTATGAGTCATCTTTCCTTTTCTTATAAAAGTTCGCATGCATGCATTTGCAGCTGAATAGCTTCAGCTAATTTATTAGCTTCAGCTAATTTATTGCCAGTTGAAATTTGGGGTTTGACAGTCTTCTTTCATTTCATTAGTCTCTCTATCCCTTTCAGCCCAAGCTGGCAAGTGTTTCTGCTGAAATAGAGTTCTCAAGAATCTTGTGGGTTTTGCTCAGTTTTACCTATGGTGCAACCAGCTGGGGACAGAGGGGCAAGATCATGTGGCCAAAGTCCACTGGTAGAGACTGAGCAGATTCTCTGAATAAATGGGGGAAAATCCCCCAAGAGGGCGCTATGTGACATGTATCTCTAGTATTGGAGGGAGGGGCATATCCTTACTAGCATTTCAAAGCACATATATTCTTTTATTTTTTGTTAAAAAATTTTTAGTGTTTATTTACTTTTGAGAGAGAGAGAGAGAGAGAGAGAGAGAGAGAGAAAGTGGGGCAGGGGCAGAGAGAGAGAGGGAGACACAAAATCCAAGCAGGTTCCAGGCTCCAAGCAGCACAGAGCCCGATGAGGGGCTCAAACCCACAAACTGTGAGATCATGACCTAAGCCAAAGTCAGATGCTTAACCGACTGAGCCACCCAGGTGCCCCTCAAAGCATATATATTCTAAAGCAAGATCCAACTGTTATTAAAAGTACTGGTTTTGTTTCCAATAAAACTTATCAATACATCAATCATGAAATTTATGGGAACTATAGTTAAAGATGAAGAAGAAAAGAAAAATCAAAAGAAATCCCACCACTTAATGATAACACCTGTTAATGTTGTGTTATACATTCTTTTTATGTCTCCACCCTCTGTAAACATTTTTAAAAACAAAAATATGATCGTACTGTGCAACCAGTTTTATGACTATCTTTTTTCACTTAATAGTTATTTCTAGGGGCGCCGGGGTGGCTCAGTCGGTTAAGCGTCTGACTTCGCCTGACTTCGGCTCAGGTCATGATCTTGCAGTTCGTGAGTTCGAGCCCCACGCTGGGCTCTGTGCTGACAGCTGGGAGCCTGGGACCTGCTTTGGATTCTGTGTCTCCCTCTCTCTCTGCCCCTTGCTCACTCACACGCGCTCTCTCTCTCTCTCTCTCTCTCAAAAATAAACAAACGTTAAAAACAAACAATAGTTATTTCTATGTCACTTATATTTTTCTCTAATATATTTCTCTAATAATTTTGATAATTACATATTCCCTTATATGTATAAATCATAATTTATAACTTAATGAATATCAAGTATGTTCACATTTAAACATTTGATTAATGGGGTGCCTGGGTGGCTCAGTTGTTTAAGCGTCCAACTCTTGATTTCGGCTCAGGTCATGATCTCACAGTTCGTGGGATTGAGCCCTGCGTTGGGCTCTGCACTGAGGGCATAGAACCAACTTGGGATTCTCTCTCTCCCTCTCTGTCTGCTCCTCCCCCCCACCACACACTCTCTCTCTCTCTCTCTCAAAATAAATAAATGACTTTAAAAAAAACATTTGATTAATGAACAGAAGATACAATCACACTATTTAAGATCCATTTCTTCAATAACAAGAATGTTTAATATTTTTTACATTTACTTTCTAGTGATGTTTTTCTATAAATTGTACTTAGAGCTGAGGAGACTTCCATGTGTTATTTATTATATGCATTTTCCTGTGTGCCAGGGATGTTAATTCATTGTCTATTAAACATATTGAAATCTTTCCTTCCAATTTTCTTTTGGTTATGTTTAGAGTATTTTTTGGTAAGAAAGAAGATTTTTTTTTATCCCCCACACCCTCAAGAAAGAAGATTTTAATTTTTAGTCTATCTGTAGATACTGTCTGTATCTTCCTTTATCCCATATATGTTTTATATAATCCATCTGAAAGGTATGTTTGTGTATTGTGTGAGATAGGGATCTAAACTTTTTCCCTACTTGGACAGCCCATTGTCTCAGCACCCATTCACTGAAAAATCAGTATTTTCCACTCATTTGAAATGTACTGCATTTTCATATATATGTGGGTTTATTTGAGGGACTCTGTTTTGTTCTCCAGAGGTATTTGTCAATTTCTGAGATAGTGCCATAGCATTTTAATAATAATAATAATATATATTTAATAATAATAATTTTATGGTTTTGATTAATAAGGCAACCCTTCCCCTTTCCTTCTTCCAAAATTTATTTTATTTTATTTTTAACAATTTTTAATGTTTATTTATTTTTGAGAGAGAGAGAGAGGGAGACAGAGTGTGAGTGGGGGAAGGGCAGAGAGAGAGGGAGACACAGAATCCAAGCAGGCTCCAGGCTCTAAGCTGTCAGCACAGAGCCCAATTCATGTCTTGTACCCATGAACCACGAGATCATGACCTGAGCCAAAGTTGGATGCTTAACTGACAGAGCCAACTAGGTGCCCTGTATTTTATTTTATTTTTAAAGTTTATTTATTTATTTTGAGAGAGAGAGAGAGAGAGAGCACATGTGGGAGAGGGACAGAGTCCCAAGAGTAGGGACAGAGTCCCAAGAGGAGAGACAGAATCCCAAGGAGGCTCCACACCATCATCATAGAGTCCCATGCAGGACTCAAACTCACAAACCGTGAGATCGTGACCTAAGCCAAGATTCAGTCAGATACTTATCTGACTGTGCTGCCTGGGCACTCCAATTTTACTTTTTAAAGTTTTATTTCTTTATTTCGAGAGAAAGAGCGCTTGGGTGTGTGAGTAAGGGAGGGACAGAGAGAGAGAGATCCCAAGCAGGTTCCATGTCCTCAGTGTAGAGCCTCACGCAGGGCTCAGTCTCATGACTATAAGATCATGACCTGAGCTGAAATCAAGAGTCAGACACTTAACCTACTGAACCAACCAGGCGCCCCCCAAATTTGTTCTTTTCAATCAGTAGTTCTCAAGGAGGTAATTTTGCCCACCAAGGGACATTTGGCACTGTCCAGAGGCATTTTTGGTTGTCACAATGGAGAGGGGCTGGCTAGTGGTATTTGGTGGGTAGAGGCCACAGGTGCTTCTAAAATCCTATTATGTACAGAACAGCCTCCTACAATAAAGAATTATCTGGCCCCAAATGTCAATTGTGGCAAAGCTAAGAAAGCCTTGCAGATTAACTTTATTATCAATTTGTCAAGATCCCAAATAAATAAAATTTGAATTATGAATGGGACTACATTAACTTTGTGAGTTCCTTTTGACAGAATGATAAGTGTGTGTCTTCCTGTCCAGGGACATTCAGTTCTGCAGTAACTCCATACAGCTCCCTAAAAATCACTGTACTATGCACAAGTACATGGTGCAATCCACAGGGTTTATTGGGAATTGGGTTTAGGGACAACGCTGAAACTCTTTTTTCAAAACACGTTTCTTAAAAAGAGGAGCCTAATGAAAACTATAACATAGTTGAATCGTTAAGAAATATATAGATACTGCAATAAATATGGCATCTCACCTTGAGAAAGACCTGAAGTTTGCCTGTAGAAGGATTGTAGCTTGTGAGTTATTGTAAATGATGGTAGGAGGATCATGTGAAATATGATGGAAAGTTCTAACACCAGATGTGGAGGACTGTGGCTCATTGCCCTTGACGGGGCATTGGGGTTGAACAAGACAGTTAAGCCATCTTTTCTGGCCTTAAATCCTCGGACATGATTTTCTGACTTTGAAATGTAGGTCCTTTGAGGCATGCATTTATAATAAATAGCTGTTTCACAGAAATTGACCTTTTGATCCAATGTGTAGAATTGCTCCATTAACCTCTGTATCACTGCTGGAAATCCTTTTGTGGCTTTCTCGTCTGCACAGACAGTTGAATGGAAGTTGTAGTGGTGTCTGAACCCACTAAACCAGCCACTCAAAGGAGCCACGTCTGCAGGATTTGGTGATTTTCTCATTAGCGTCTTCATAGTTAGATAGTGCTTTAGGTTTGATTATTGGAAAGGTGTTCATGATTGTTGTTTGTGTGCATGTATTCCTACACAGCTGGGTTCAGCTGGATGCAGTTCTGTGTCCACCTAGTGTTTCTGGCACAGGACATTGTGCATTAGCAAATGGGAAATTTGGATTTTGTCCTAATTATCCTAGAACATATTCATCTCATTGGAATAAATTCACATTTTCAAAACAAGTGTTACAACAGAACTGACTGTATGTTCTTTTTTTAAAAGTGAAATTGCTTTATTTTATTTTTTAAGTGTTTAGTCATTTGTTTTGAGAGAAAGAGAGAGAGTGAGTGGGGGAAGGGCAGAGACAGAGGAAGGGAGAATCCTAATAAAGCCCCATGCTGTCAGCGCTTAACCAACTGAGCCACCCAGGTGCCCCCAAATTGCTTGATTTTAAAATAAAGCGTATTTTGTATTAATTATAATTTATGTATGACATTTTGTATATGCATTACAAAAAATACAAAATACAGGGGTGCCTGGGTGGTTCAGTGGGTAGAGCATCAGATTCTTGATTTCAGCTCAGGTCATGATCTCACCATTCATGAGATCCAGCCCCATGTAGGGCTCTGGGCTGACAGCATGGAGCCTGCTTGGGATTCTCTCTCTCCCTCTCTCTTTGCCCCTCCTCCACTGGCACATGCTCTCCCTCTCTCAAAATAAATAATAAATAAATTAAAAAGTACAAAATATAGCAAGTACAGAATAGTCATGAAGAAAAATAATCTACAGTCCTATTGGCAAAAGAGATACTTATGATTTATTTTTTATTTTATTTTATTTATTTATTTTTAAAGTTTATTTACTTTGAGAGAGAGAGTGAGTGGGGAGAGGGGCAGAGAGAGAAGAGAGAGAGAAGCTCAAGCAGGCTACACACTGTCAGCATGAACCCAATCTTACAGACTACGAGATCATGACTTGAGCCAAAATCAAGAGTGGGTCACTTAACTGACTGAGCCACCCAGGTACCCCATTTTTATTTTTTATTTTTATAAATATATATATTTTTAAATTTTGGGTTTGTTTGTTTTTTTAAATGTAATCTCTACACCTACCATGGGGCTTGAACTCACAACCCTTATATTAAGAGTTGCATGTTCTCCAGACTGAGCCAGCCAGGTGCCTCTAGATAATTATGATTTAAATTTTGGTATATTCCTTCCAGATTTCTTTATAATGCTTATGTTTATATAGTTGAACTCATACTGTATATATAGTTTTATATCTTGCTGTTTTTCAGTTCACATAAGCAATTTCCCATTTAAATCCCTAGTTTTTCATGTCATGAATTTAATAGCTGTGTAATAATCTATTAATAAGTCAATATACTTTTTAACCTACTGTGGACCATTTAGGTAATTAGCAACATTTCACTATATACATAATGGCTCAATGAAAATTTTTGTGCCATTGTGTATTTTGTAATTTGTATATTTTTAAGGTTTGGATTACAGAAAGTAAAAAGGCTAATGCAAATGGTAAAACATGAAGGATCTTGATGAGTGTTCTCAAAATATTTTTTTAAAGAATTATACTAATATACAATGCCTGTTGTGTTTAGTTACACGAGTTTTCTCTGGTTCATTGGCTTTTAATTAAAATTATTAACCAGAATGTGCCCTTAGTTTTCTTCTAGCTCTTCCCTGACCAGTTGAAGCCCTAACCCAAATCCTCCAGCAAATATCTTTGACATCCTGGAGCCACTTGCCAAGGAAAACCTCATTCTCATTGACCCTCTTCTCTGCTATAGTCTCCACTCCTGAGCTCTGACAGAGGAATATTATATGTGGGGGTCAATATCACTTAAAGTTGACAGTTGGGACCTCAGCTGTCCAGTGCTACTCTAGGTCTCTACTCAGGCTCCTGTCATATTCCCAAACACCTGTTTCACATGCTCATTCTTCCCCTTTCTCTCAACTCCCACCACCCATTTTCTTCCCTTTAAGGAGACAATTCTGCCTTCTAATTCACTGAGAAATCAGAGTCATTGGTCTGGATCTCTCAGTTTCCCTCCCCATATCCCACCTACTTGTCAGCAGCTCCTCATGCTTGTTGGCTTCTCCACAGGAGATGGGAATAATGGGATCTCTCTTCTGCCATCCCGGCCATGAAGCCCACCTTTTCAGCTCCTCAGTGACCCTGACTGATCAATTTTCTATTCTCTCATTAATACTTCCTCTATCTTCTGATCCCCTAATTCAAATACCCTCCTCTATTCTCTCTTTCCCCATCCTCACTCTCCACCCCAAGGTCTTTATTATATAGATTGCTATATACTCTTTCCACTAATTTCTTCTCCCCCTCCTACCAGGCAGGTCTATGTCCTTCTTTGCCCAATTTGCAGGAATACATTGTTGGGGTAATAGATTGACTTGATACTTCTGTAAAACAATTTGGCCATAAATAACAAGGCTAAAGCATGGCCCCTTGGCCACCCCTTTGTCAGATAAACACCATTGCTATCAAACTTTTGCTTTTCATTTACATACACTTACAAACACACATACACTCAGAATATGTACAGTTGATTTTTTTTACATAAAGGGTATCTTTTGGTTCATATTCCACATCATGCCACTTTTATTCAGCAATATAACTTATCAATCTACCCATATTAACACATGTAGATTCACTCTGTCCTTTTTAACTTCTGCATAGTATTCCATTAAATTGACATGCCATTGGTGGGGGCAATGAAATTTTGTTTCCCATTTTCCATTATTATAAACAATACTACAATGAGCCTCCTTCTATAAACCTCATTGTATATACGTGCAAATGATTTTCTAGTACATACCTAGAAATGAAAAAAATTAAATTGTATTTTAAAAAGGGGGTGCTTGGCTGGCTCACTTGGTAAAATGTGCAACTCTTGATCTCAGGGTTGTGAGTTCAAGCCCCATTCTGGGTGTAGAGACTTCTTAAAAAAAAAAAAATAGTACATACCTAGAAATGGAATTTCTGGTCACATTTCCCCTCCGTGTACTTATTATTTATTTATTTTTAAATTTTAATTTAAAAAACTTAATGGAAAACACATGTGCACAGTAGAAAAAAAAAGAATTCAATAAAGGAGATGTACAATGAAAAGTAAGTTTTTACCTCAGAACTATCTGCTAGTTCTCCAGTTCTCTTCCCTAGAAGTAATCACTATTACTAATTTCTTGGATAACATAAATATTGCTTTATGGCACATTCTGTTGTGTACTTTGTTTTTTTTTTTTTAATATCTCAAACATACAGAAAAGCTGAAAATACAGTATAAAAAACTGTGTTCTTTCTGAATTATTTGAGAGCAAGTTGCTAACATGATGCCACATCACCCTTGAATACTTTAGTTGTATTTCCTACCAACAAGATCATTCTACATAACCATTCTATATAAGCCGTCAGTATCAGGACATTAATGTCGTTACCTTACTACCATCTAATCTTAGACCCTATTTGACTTTTGCCAGTTGTCCCAATATTGTTCTTTGTAGGCAAAGATCCAGCTCAGAATCACATTTCATATTTACTTGTCCTGTTTTAGTTTCCTTCAGTCTGAAACAGTTTCCCAGTCTTTCCTTGATTTTCATGACCTAAACACTTTTGAAGATTACAGATCAGTTCTGCTGTGCAACGTACTTCAGTTTGGGTATGTTTGCTCTTTCCTCAGGGCTGGATCCACACCAGGCTTCATTGGCAGGAATATCACGCAGGGGAAGCTATTTTCCTTTCACTGTATCCACTCAGGCAGTGTATGATTTCAATTTGTCCCATTACTGACAAAGTTCACTTCCATTACTTGATTCAGGTGGTGTCTGAGAAACTTCTCCACTATAAAGTTACTTTATTTTCCTTGGTAATTAATAAATATTTTTGTGGGGAGGTAACTGTGGAAATGTGTAAATATTCTATTGCCCATAACTAGTGAATATCAATATGGACTCATGGTTTCCTATTTTATTCAACTGGTTCTTTTCTCTTAACTTTAGTATTTATTTTGATGTTCAGTTCTTCACCTGTTCAGCCAGTGAGCCCTCACTTCAAACCACCTTCTGTGTCCAGTTGTTGTGTCCTTGTCATTTTTTTTGAGCATTGCTTTACTTTCTGGCACAAAAGTGTATTCCAGGCTTATCTTGTACTTTGGCTGCCTCAACCCTGAAATCAATATCTCATTTCCTTGTAGTGGAGAATGGTATTTAGAGTCAGGGTCTGGGTGCTATAGGGGTTTTGTGGTTATTGGAATGTTGCTGGTCCCAGGCCCTCTCAGTGAGAGTTAGGGAACATATGCATATATTCACATACACAAACATACTGATTTTATTACATTTTTTCACTTTTTAATTTATTTTAGAGAGAGAGAGAGCTAGTGGAAGAGAGGGACAGAGGGAGAGACAGAAACCTAAGCAAGCTCCACGCTGACATGGGCTCAGTCCCACAACCCCGGGATCATCACTTGAGCCGAAATCAAGAGATGGGTGCTCAACTGACTGAGCCACCCAGGCGTGCCTCAAACACACTCATTTTAAAACCTCTATAATCGGTGCGCCTGGGTGGCTCAGTTGGTTGAGTGCTGACTTCAGCTCAGGTCACGATCTGACTGTGGGTGTGAGACCTGTGTAGGGCTCTGTGCTGACAGTTTGGAGCCTGGAGCCTGCTTCGGATTCTGCGTCTCCCTCTTTCTCTACCCCTCCCCTGCTCATGCTCTGTCTCTGTCTCTCAAAAGCAAATAAATGTTGATTTTTTTTAAAAAAATCCTTATTATCTATCAATCAATCTATCTATCTATCTATCTATCTATCTATCTATCTATTATCTATCTATTATCTATCTATCATCTGTCTATCATCTATTGAAAAGCTTGACTTCACTCAGATACCTTCAATTACAGTCCAACATCTCAGAGTTCATTCTAGTTTTCACCTTTTCTGTAATTCTTACTCCCTTCTGGGTGGGAACACTTGTTTTCATCTTCCTTAGTAGATTTACTTATTTGAGCAAAACCCTCGTATAGGACAATTCTCCATTGCCCCTTCCTGTGTGCATATTCCCTTCACACCCCTCTTTGGGCTCCAGGACCTCACACCAGGCAGCCTTCCTTTATGGACTCCCTCTTTAACTAGCTCGGATCCTGACGTTTCTTTCTGGCTTCTATGGCTCCTGCTATACACCACTACCTCCACCCAGCATGCATGCCTACCTTGCTTTAGGACTGAATTATTCAGGAGCAGGCTGGTACAGAAGAGGAAAAGTGAACCTTGTTTTTAAAAATTGTTATTTTAGGAATGCCCAGGTGGCTCTGTCAGTCAAGCATCTGACTCTTGATTTCAGCTCAAGTTATGATCTCATGGTTTTGTGAGTTCGAGCCCCATATTGGACTCCGCATGGGCAGCACAGTGCCTGCTTGGGATCCTCTCTCTCCCCTCTCCCTCTGCCCCTCCTCTGCTCTCTCTCTCTGTCTCTCAAAATAAATAAATAAACTCAAAGCAATTGTTATTTTATTACTAGCTTAAAACGACAACTGTATATTCTTTTTTTTTTAATTTTTTAAAAATGTTTTTATTTATTTTTGAGACAGAGAGAGACAGAGCATGAGCAGGGGAGGGGCAGAGAGTGAGGGAGACACAGAATCTGAAGCAGGCTCCAGGCTCCGAGCTGTCAGCACAGAGCCTGACGTGGGGCTCAAACTCACGGACTGTGCGATCATGACCCGAGCTGAAGTCAGACTCTTAACCGATTGAGCCACCCAGGTGCCCCTCAGCTGTATACATTCTTATCTTTTAAAGTGGAGCATTACAGATAAAACCAAAGTCTCTCTTGTTCATTGTCCCCAATTTTCTCTGCCCATTCTGTCTCCAGAAGTAGCCTACTATTATTAGTTTGATGTGTTAGCATTCTAAACTTAAAAAAATAATTTTACATTCATGCATATGTTCCCCAAGCAAACAATATATGTTAATCTTTAAAATTTTACTCTCTCCATTTTAAGAAAAGCCACTGAGACCTTGAACAAGGCTTACCAGGAGGATTAGTCAGGCCCCTTTGTTCGCCCGTGACAGAAATCCAACTCAAAGGGGCTTACGTAAAAAGAAAACGTATTGGCTCATATAGTTGGGAAATTATGTGACAGTACAAAGACACTGGGAAAACAGCAAGGGCACAGACCAAGTAATCATGTGCATCTAGGCCAGCAGTCAAAGCATTCCACCCAGAGCAGTGGGAGTGAAACAGCACTGGTAGCAAGACATCCACATACTGACAGCACACAATCACATTGAAGGAGGATGTGATAAACATTTATTAAGAAGAGATTTTGCAAATTCTAGTTAGTATCCCACAGAACAAGTTTTTGGTTAGCTGAGTAAGGCTACCCCATTGTGCAATTCTAGGTAGCACATTGAAGGGTTGGGTTCCCAGCTCTGTCCAGGAACATTCCAGTGTAGATAATGGAGAAACCACCAATGAAACCCTAAAGATGTTGGCACACAGGACCCTGTTCAAAGAGAAAACATTTATGATGGTAATACCTGACTTTCCTGAGTTATAATGACACGCTAGATCTTAGACCTCCTAATTCTTGTTAATGTCTTTCTAAGTTGTGAATTTTGTTGACAGCAAATTACTGGATCTCTTAAAAGTATCCCTGGTTAACTCTTCCTTAAAAACATTATTTTTAACTCTTTCATTTTGTGTATGAGAGTTAATCCATTTGCATTTAATGCTCTATTTGAGAGACATTTTTACTGCCCTCCATTTATCATGGTTTGCTCTCTCCATTCATTATGTAATTTCTGTAGTGGACTTAAAACTCATTTTTCTTTTAACACAATTATTAAATAGGCTTGTCTGAACCATGCATTTTTCCATGTCAACTTCAAACATTTCAAAATAATTATCATAATATTTTCCTGTAACTGATTGTTACCTTTGAACTTATTTCTGGAGATGATAAAGCACAGAGGTATCTTTGCAAGCCGGTTTCCCAGCCAACCAGAAGTTTCTCTGGTCAATTATAGCCTGGTAGACAGTATGTCTGGACTGCTCACGGAGGTTCAGCTCTGGGTGTAACCTCTCTGCCAGGTGCTTTGACAGTGAACCCTTATCCCTCTCCTGCTGGTATTTCACAGTCTTGTTTTTGCTGTTGTTTCTTTTGGTGTCATATCCAAAAAACTGTGGCCAAGACCAATGTCAAGGAGCTTTTCCCCTATACTTTTGTTGAGGAGTTCTAAGGTTTCAGGTCTTACATTTAAGGTATTACATTCAAGTCTTTAATTCATTTCAAGTTAATTTTTGTGAATGGTGTAAGGCAGGAGTCCAATTTCACTCTTTTGCATGCGAATGCCTAGTTTTCCCAGCACCATTTATTGAAGAGACTATCCTTTCCCCATTGAGTATTGGCTCCTTTATCAAATATTTGACCATATATGCATGAATTTATTTCTAGACTCTCAATTCTGTTCCATTGGTCTTTGTGCCTGTTTTTATGCCAGTACCATACTGTTTTGATTACTATACCTTTATAGCACTGGCTCTTATTTTCTTGCTCCACAATATACCTGAGAGAAAGCAAACATTTTCCTGAATAACAGTGGCTCCTACCCTCCAAGGGAACTATATATTTCATTACACTATTAACAATTATGTCAGGACAACAAGCATAAACAGTATTGCTCCGGACACACTGGTGCATGTGGGCAGCCTAATTACAGCCGTGAGTTCAACTGGGGAAAGGGTTTAACTTCCTAAAAGAATGTGTGACTATGTCAGAAAGCCCAGGGGTGTAAGCATCAGTTAGGACCTGGGTAGAAAAATAGAAACCAGTGTACTTATTTTAAGAGAGAGAATTTAACATAAAGAATTGTTAACCAGTGACCAAAAGATTGAAAAGATGAAAGGGAACACTGACATTTTCTGGAGGTGGAACTTCAGGAAGCTGCTACCTCTCCTGGGGCTGAGAAAGGAAGGATGTTGGGATCATGTAGAGCTTCACGCTCCAAAGAGAGACTCCCAGGGAGGTGGCTGGGGCCCTGGCTGGGTGGTGCCGGCGCAATGGGAGCTCTGAGGTCTCTGCAGCACAAGGACCCAGATCTGTGGGGAGAAGGTGTCAGCTGGCTGGTAGAACATCTCTGAAGGGACATAATGAGGCCCATTTAGGGAGTGGAGTGTAGGAAAGAACTACACCTGCAATCAAGTATTGCTGCTGAAACCAAGTGTTGATGGCATGGTGAAGAATGGTTGCTAGGGTGGCACTGACAGAAGCAGAAAGCAAACAGGAAGGAATAAATCCCTCACCTATCCAGCCTTCTCATCTCCCTATAGAGCCCCTATTAGAAGATCCTAACAGGGGGGCACCAGGGTGGCTCAGTCGGTTAAGTGTCCAGCTCTTGGTTTCGTCTCAGGTCATGATCTCGCGGTTCATGAGTTTGAGCCCTGTGTCTGGCTCTGTGCTGATAGCTCAGGGCCTGGAGCCTGCTTCGGATTCTGTGTCTCCCTCTCTCTCCGCCCCTCCCCTGCTTGTGCTCTGTCTCTTTCTCTCAAAAATAAATAAAGATTAAAAAAAGAAGATCCTAACAGGGAGAGCTGGCAGAAGAGGAATACGGTTTGTTGGGGCACCCGGGTGGCTCAGTCGGTTGAGCGTCCGACTCTTGGTTTCGGCTCAGGTCATGATCTCATGATTCATGAGATTGAGCCCCGCATCAGGCTTTGCACTGGCAGTGAGGAGCCTGCTTTGGATTCTGTCTTTCTCTCTCTCTCTCTCTCTGCCCCTTCCCCACTTGCACTTTCTCTCTCTCTCAGGATAAATAAATAAACTTTAAAAATTAAAAATATAAAAAAGAAAGAAACATGGTTTGCAGAATTCCAGGCAGCATAAAACAGGGCACAGAAGGATAGAAGCTTAGAGAAAATAGGTCATAACCAGCACGTTCCATCCCTTTGGCTACTCAGCATCCACTCAATCCTTCTATGTATATTGAACTTCTATAAAAGATCAAAACAACTTTATGCCTTGGGTGGTAAGATGCAACTTTCCTTTGTACAAATGGAGACATTCTCATTCTCTCACCTTTACCGAATTCTGACACCGTATCCATCCCTGGGTGATAAGTACAGTATCCTTCTCTGGAAGAAAGTTCCCCTTCACCCCTATCATATGCCTCATTAGAGTGAGGACTCAACTCATTATCCATTTTCCAAGAGAGAAAGGGATTCTTTTTTTTTTTTTTGGATTTGAATTTTTTTTTTAATTTTTTTATTTATTTATTTATTTATTTTTATTTTACTTTTTTATATGAAATTTATTGACAAATTGGTTTTCATACAACACCCAGTGCTCATCCCAAAAGGTGCCCTCCTCAAAACCCATCACCCACCCTCTCCTCCCTCCCACCCCCCATCAACCTTCAGTTTGTTCTCAGTTTTTAAGAGTCTCTTATGCTTTGGCTCTCTCCCTCTCTAACGTCTTTTTTTTTTTTTTTTCTTCGCCTCCCCGTGGACTTCTGTTAAGTTACTCAGGATCCACATAGGAGTGAAAACATATGGTATCTGTCTGAGAGAAAGGGATTCTATTTTGAACAGGTTTGTCTCTAAAAAATAGCTTCAGTAAGCTTCAGGTGTGAGTTCACAGTGATTATTCCATTCATATAATGCTATGTTGACCAAACTGCTGTTCTCCCAAATAGAGATCACTTATTAAAAAAAAATTTTAATGATTATTTATTTTTGAGGGGGGGAGGGGCAGAGAGAGAGGGAGACACAGAATCTGAAGCAGGCCCCAGGCTCTGAGCTGTCAGCACAGAGCCCAACATGGGGCTTGAACCCACGAACCATGAGATCGTGACCTGAGCTCAAGTTAGATGCTTAATCGGCTGAGCCATCCAGGTGCCCCAACTAGAGATCCTATCCTAAGAAAGCATTCCCTTCTTCTCTGGAACTTGTCCAGTGGAAATCCCCATCTGACCCCCTCTCTTTGAAGTAGCTACTGCAGCCTATACAGGAATCAAGTGAAACCATTCCTGGTATTTGTTCTGTGCCACTCTCCTCATCTCCTCACACCTGGTCCAACACCCCTCTGACATTCCTTGAACGAGGGCTTTGGCTGCTCTCCTCTGCCTCATCTACTCAGCTGCACCCTGGCATCAGTTTTTTGACTTAACATTCCACACAAACCCAGCCTCAGCACTTTTCTGCAAATGACACGGTTCTCTTTCTGTTGATGTGATCTCATCCAGCTGATGTGGCAGGATTGGGCACTGACAATGCCCCTATGTGGTTTTACAGTAATACTTCTATTCACACACTCTCCCTGCTTGCATTTTACAGACCAAATCTATGCAAATACTGTACTCTCTCCTGCAGCCATGGTTTGCAGTAATTCACCTCAGCCAGTTGACTCTTATGGATTCTGTCCCCATGGCATTAACTTGTCCTGCAAGCCTGACAAACTTCCTTATCCCAGATAATGGGTTAATCTTACTAGCCTTTGGCTCACTGGTGCCAGCCTTGCTCATTGAAGGTCAGTGCACTCAATTTGTAGCTATAATCCCTTATTCCTAAATGGCATAGAGATTATAGCTGCATGCATCCAGCCTTAGGAGATTTCCTGGAGCAAACTTCCTCACCCTCCTTGCACCGAGTGATCAAATTCCACCCTGTGAGCTTCTCTTCTGAGGCTTACTCTCTTGGGTCTGGAAGGGACCTGGATTTGAGAGAATAGATGGTTTATTTTCAAGGCAGCAGGTGCTTCCCTCTAACTCCTAGAAGTCAAATATCAGCAAAAGCAAGGGTGAATTGACTGTTCTAATCTTTGTCAATATCACTTAGTTACCATCTCTTATAAGAACCTATCCTTTCTTTTTAAAATTTGATTCCCAATAAGATGGATAAGACATACATCACTTTATACTTTTTCCACTAAAGTGAACTACGTCTGTATTTGGCATTCTTTTTTTTCAACGTTTATTTATTTTTGGGACAGAGAGAGACAGAGCATGAACGGGGGAGGGGCAGAGAGAGAGGGAGACACAGAATCGGAAACAGGCTCCAGGCTCTGAGCCATCAGCCCACAGCCTGACGCGGGGCTCGAACTCACGGACCGCGAGATCGTGACCTGGCTGAAGTCGGACGCTTAACCGACTGCGCCACCCAGGCGCCCCTATATTTGGCATTCTTTTGAGTAACCTAGACAGTCTTTCCCCTGCTAATTGGCATAATTATGGTCAGAGCTTGAAGTCCCTAGACCTGTTCTGCACCATCATTCAATTTGTGTGACTAACCATTGCTTCCCTTAAGTCATATCCCTAAGGGTAGTTGTATAAATTTATGTTGAAAGATCCTGGCCAATTGATTTTCAAACTTAATACTGCTGAATGGAATGGTAAGGGCTATTGTTATGGACCAGTGCTTCTCAACTTTTCATTTGGCTATGAATTAACTGGGGATCTTGTTGAAATGTGGATTTTGATTTAGGAAGTCTGATATGGAATCTGGGACTTTGCAGTTTAAAATAAATTCCCAGCTAATGCCAATGGTGCTGGTCTACACAACATATTTTGAATAGCAAGGTTCTGGACTGTGTGATAAGCAGCCTCTCCCTGCTTTTCAGCGTGCTCACGGTAGGTGTCATGAACACCTTCAAAAGCAGTTTCCTGGGGCGCCTGGGTGGCTCAGTCGGTTAAGCGTCCGACTTCAGCTCAGGTCACGATCTCGCGGTCCGTGAGTTCGAGCCCCGAGTCGGGCTCTGGGCTGATGGCTCGGAGCCTGGAGCCTGTTTCCGATTCTGTGTCTCCCTCTCTCTCTGCCCCTCCCCCGTTGATGCTCTGTGTCTCTCTGTCTCAAAAATAAATTAAAAAACGTTAAAAAAAAAAAAAAAGCAGTTTCCTGGGGCGTCTGGGTGGCTCAGTGGTTGAGCATCCGACTTCTGCTCAGGTCATGATCTCATGGTTCACCAGTTTGAGCCCCGCATCAGGCTCTGTGCTGACAGTTCAGAGCCTGGAGCCTGCTTTGGATTCTGTGTCTCCCTCTCTGCCTGCCCGCCCCACACTCATACTCTGTCTCTCTCTTTCAAAAATAAATAAAACATTAAAATTAAAAAAAAGCAGTTTCCCAGAACTTGTCTACACGTTGTGACTTTTTAAATTGGGTAGTAAGAAAAGCAATAAATAATGGCAGCTTTAGCGCATCAATTAGTATCTATTCTCTACTGAAAATCCACTAAAATGATAGTAAAATACCTTTTATTATTTGTAAAATACCTTTTAAAATGAGATAATAAACTCACAAGGAAGAAGAGAAGACATATAGCAATGACATTTTAGAAGAAAGCAAATGGACAGTTGGTAAATGATTTATCAGAATTGAAAATACTGAATAACAAGCCAGAAGCAGGGAACTTAATAAGCAACTCAATTTAATTGAAGAACTCCCCAAAAGCTCAAGAACTGGGGCCCTAGACATCTCCGGAAGTGGGGGTAAAGGAGGGCCTGAGAAAAGAAGGATTGTTTGAAAACCTATATAAGAAACAGACCATCAGACTCCCTCCCAAATATGTATAGCAACTGTCCCTCTCATACCTGGGAAGAGGGGGTAGAAACAATGATATCTACATGAGAGTGGGGGCTGCATTTTGTAGGGTTAAGGGCATAGATATTGTTCTGGAAATGAGTTGAAGTGAAAATGTACATACTGAGTGCTAAAACCCTGAGCTCAGTCTTCTTTATATATATATATATATATATATATATATATATATATATATATTTATTTATTTTTAATGTTTATTTTATTTTTGAGATAGAGAGACAAAGCGTGAGTTGGGGAGGGGCAGAGAGAGAGGGAGACACAGAATCCGAAGCAGGCTCTAGGCTCTGAGTTCTCAGAACAGTGCTTGATGTGGGGATCAAACTCATAGACTGCAAGATCATGACCTGAGCCAAAGTTGGATGCTTAACCAACTGAGCCACCCAGGCGCCCCTCCTTTCTATATTTGACAACTTGAATGGTGGCACAAGACATATGCCCACTGGGTGGGAGACTGAAAAAGCCTCTCTGGGAAATCTCTCAAATCCAGGAGAAACAGAAGTTCTAGGACACTGATATCAGGGATCCACTGAAATAGTCCAGTGACAACAAAACAGTGAAGATCATAAATGATAAGTGCTACCAATTTGCAGTTCTTTACTTCCCTCCTCTTAAATGTGAGCAACTAGCTAAGGATTAACAGACATTAAAAGAAAACATCGAGTATGGAAGATAGAGAGCAAAATGAGCCAACGGAATAAAGTCACCTGCAGCAAGCAGAAAATGATGCAAGAGGGACACAAAACACTCTCAATATCTTCAGAGGGATAAGAGAAAATATTGCGTACGTGAAACAAAAAGAGGATGCTATTAAAAAAGAAACACTCGGAGAACCAAAAAAGTGTGACCTCCAAATAATAGAACTATTAAACCCAATTAAGTTAGGAAGCCATAATTTGTCTTATAGCAGTCTGATGAAGGAAAAAATTAAAGAAGGCAAGCAGCTGAGCTGGCACTGCGCTGTTTGTTGGTGTTGGGCTCCAGCCTGTTTAGGCCACTTGCTCTGCAGTCCCGTCTGAAGTGGGGAGATGGGTGGCCTCACATGGCGGTGCAGCACACATCTCTGGAGCCTGACTGCTGCAGCAGAAAGCCTGGCTCTCCTCTCATTAGGTTCCTCATCTGTAGAATGGGCATGTTAATAACAGCTAAGAGTTGTCAAGATTAAATGAGTTAGTATTTGTAACATACGTAGACCAGTGTCCTGTACCTAAGAGGTGCTATGTAAGGATTTACTGATGAATAGAAAAAAAAAAAAAAAAAACTATCTGAATGGACTAAAAAAAAAAGTTGATGCCCTTTACTACTCACAAAAGATTACAGACTTAAGAGTTAGGTAACCGTTGGGGAGCCTGGGTGGCTCAGTTGGTTAACGTCCAACTTCAGCCCAGGTCATGATCTCACAGTTTGTGAGTTTGAGCCCCGCGTCAGTCTCTGTGCTGACAGCTTGGAGCCTGGACCCTGCTTTGGATTCTGTGTCTCCCTCTCTCTCTTTCTGTCCCTCCCCAGCTCATGCTCACATTCTGTCTTTGTCAAAAATAAATAAACTTAAAACATTTTTTAAAAAGAGGTAACCATTTATCATTTCTCCCATATTTTATGCCAGCTTCTTAATGAGCTGCTGGTTGGTTGTCTTTCCCATCTAATTCATGAGAAGGAAGCTACTCCACAATTAGTATCAGATGATAATAATGTATCTTAGCAAATGTCAGGCACAGCTTTAAGCCTTGTGTACGTCAAATCATTTAATCTTCTCAGTTAATAAAACCAAAGCACAGAAAAGTTAAGTTCCATATCTAAGCTTACATAGTTGGTACATGGTGGAGCCAGCATTCAGTTCTAGAAATGCTGGCATTCAGTTCTGGAAATGCTGGCTCCAGGCTTCCTGTGCTTCGCAATGACAATGGCTGCCCTCAGAGAGCATGTTCTTTTAGGAATAACATGTGATTTTAAGTGCTACTGTTCTTCCTTTTGTCTCTGCTGTTAATAGAAATCAATTACTGCCCAAGCCTCAACAAGACTCACTGGTTCCCAGTGTGATGGTGTTTCTGCTGGCCACACAACCACACAGCTTCCTCCCTATCTGAATTTTTCTTTCCACTTCCACCAAAATTAGTTTTATTCCACAGAAATATCAGAACCTACTAATTCTTTTTTTAAATGTTTATTTCATTTGAGAGTGTGTGTACGGGCGTAGGGGGAGGGGCAGAGAGAGAGGAAAGAGAGAATCCCAAGCAGGCTTCAATGCGGGGCTCCATCCCATAACCCTGGGATCAGGACCTGACCTGAGATCAAGAATCAGACACTTAACCGACTGAGCTACCCAGGCACCCCCAGAACCTACTAATTCTGAATTCTATATTCACTGAATTCATAGCTAAAGTATAGCTCAAGACAAGTCAGCAAGGAGGTCAACTGGCCACTTGCCTCAGATGGAACACCATTATAGTAGTCCCCCCACCCTCATCCATGGTTTTTTTTTTTTTCTGTAGTCTCAGTTACCCCTGATCAATCTCTGTCCTCCTTCTGAGTATCACCAGAAGGTCAAGGTAGCCTAGCACTTTGTCACAATGCCTATGTCATTCTCCTCACTTCATCTCATCACAGAGGCATTTTATCATCTCACATCATAACAAGAAGGGTGAATACAGCACAATAAGATACTTTGAGAGAGACATTGACATATGTCAAATGACACATTGACATAGCTTTTATTGCACTATATTGGTATAATTGTTCTATTATATTATTAGTTATAATTGTTAATCCCTTACTGTGCCTAATTTATAAGTTGAATTTTATCATAGGTATGTATACATAGGAAAAGACAGTATACAAAGGTTTGTCACTATCCACAATTTCAGGCATCTACGGGGGGTCTTGTAAGGGGAGGACTGTAGTGGGCCCTTATGATAAAGAATCCTTCAGCCAATTCTGTATTTTAGTTTTGCAAGTCCTTACATCTAATTCCAGCCATTATCCAAGATGATCAAACTCTGGGAAGAGGTTAATTTAAAAACCAAGAACCCAATTTACAGGGGAAGCTACTTCTGGGTATAAAACCTATCTAGGGCATTTTCACAGGACACAAACTTATTCTGGGTGAGATCAAGAACCCCTGGATCTTAGATCAAGATGTTGTTTAGTGAAGACAGATGTAGAGCCAAGGAATGATATGCTTTTTTATTTTATTTATCTTATTTTATTTTATTTTATTTTAGAGAAAGAGCACACAAGTTGGAGAGAGGGACAGAGGGTAAAAGAGAGAATCCTAAGCAGTCTCCATGCTGGTATGCCTGTGTGGCTCAGTTAGTTAAGTGGCTGACTCCTGATTTTGGCTCAGGTCATGATCTCACAGTTGGTTTGTGAGTTCAAGCCCTGCATTGGGCTCTGCATTCACAGCACAGAGCCTGTTTCAGATCTTCTGTCTCCCTTTTGCAGCCCCTTCATCGCTCATGCCCTCTCTCCCTCAAAAATAAATAAATGTTAAAAAAATATGTTTAAGCAGTTTCCATGCTCAGCATGGAGTCCGATGTGGGACTTGATCCCACAACCCTGGGATCATGACCTGAGCCAAAATAAAGAGTCGGACAATCACCCAGGTGCACAAGGAATTAGTTGCTTTTATTTATTTATTTATTTATTTTTTATTTTTTAAATGTTTTATTTATTTTTGACAGAGAGAGAGAGACAGAGTATGAGCAGAGGAGGGGCAGAGAGAGAGGGAGACACAGAATCCGAAGGAGGCTCCAGGCTCTGAGCTGTCAGCACAGAGCCCGATGCGGGGCTCGAACTCACAGACTGCGAGATCATGACCTGAGCCGAAGTCGGATGCTCAACTGACTGAGCCACCCAGGCGCCCCGGAATTAGTTGCTTTTAAAGAATATTGCCAACAAGTTAGTACCATGAGTGAACTGCCTTCTCTCCACTCTAGGAATATGGGGTTCTGGGGCTCAGCAGCCACTCAGGGGCTGTAAGGGTTAAATTGTACTGTAAAGCTAATGCTTAGCTTGAAAAATAACAACTTTGTTCTGACACTGAAGGTCAAAAGATAACAGCCTTACTTTTACTTTTGTAAATCATACTTCATACTGTTGTGAATCAGACTTTACTAATGAAGGAAACAAAACCTCAAAAAAAGCGTCAGAGACAAGGTCAAAGAGATCCACTGGTTGCAACTTAGCGGCAGAAAGTCTAAAATAATCACCTCATTCGATAACTGTTTCTGACTCATCTGGCAACTATTTCTAACTCATCTAGAAACTGTTTCTCTGTTCTGTTCCCAGATAATGATAAAACGATGTGATCGGCTTTAAAACCTCTGTACCCCGGCTGTTCGAGGCCACACTCTTGTTAGGAGTGTTGGTCCCGATCAGTCGGCCACACTCTTTTCAAGATTGTTGGTCCCGATTGGTCAGCCACACTCTTATCAAGAATGTTGGTCCCGATCTGTCGGCCTTGCCTCTTAGCGTCACCAGCAATGAGTGAGCAGAGGTCCAGGTTCAAACCTGCAATAAACGACCCCTGCCGCTTCGCTTTGACTTACGACTCTGGTGGTCTCTTGTGGGGGGTTTTGCGACCTTGGGCATTACAGGGCTCTGGACCCCTCAGGTCCAGAACAGCCTGTCTCCAGGACGGGACAGCAGACCATCTGGCATGGCTTTCCTCTGACTATTTTCTCCCATGCTCCATGTAAACCATCACCCCTGTTAGAGCCCTACCATACTCACACCTGTTGCAGTGTCTCAAGTGCATGCATGCAATGTGCACATATCACAGTCCAGACTTTCTTGGTGACTTGTCTTGCCACACTGAAACTCAGGAAATTGTCATGACAATTTAGAGCGACATTAGCAAACCATCGCTTGGGTAGGGTTACATCTAATATGAAACATCCACATCCAGAGAATGACATTATTTCTAATCTTCTGAGAAATCTGCCCACTTAAAGCTAATAGATTCCTTATGCATCAACAGGGGATTCAACATTTATTTAAAACAATGTTTTTTTAACGTTTACTCATTTTTTTGAGACAGAGACAGAACGCAAGCCGGAGTGGGGCAGAGAGAGAGAGAAGATCTGAAGCAGGCTCCTGGCTCTGAGCTGTCAGCACAGAGCCCAACTAGGGCTCGAACTCACAAACCATGAGATCATGACCTGAGCTGAAGTCAGACGCTTCACTGACTGAGCCACCCCGGGGCTCCAGAGATTCAACATTTATAAGTGAAGTGATAGGGGCATCCGGCTGGCTCAGTTGGTGAAGCTTCCAACTCTGGATTTCAGCTCAGGTCCCAGGGTTGATCTCAGGGTTTTGGGACAAGCCCCGAGTCGGATCCTGCTTCCGATTCTGTGTCTCCCTCTCCCTCTGTCCCTCCCCTGCTTGCTCTCTCTCTCTCTCTCTCTCTCTCTCATAAAAAAATAAAATAAAAAATATAAGTGAAGTGATAATATGTGATTATGGTCATTTGCCAAAGACAGAGGAAAAGAAGAAGGGAGGACTCTGTGGTTGAGATAAACCTGTGTAATTGCCAGCAATTATCTACTAAACTCACTGTAAGCCTTTGTACTTATCTTGTTTTATCTGCCTTACAAAAAAAAAAAAAAGTAATTTGTTGTTCTGTTGTTACAAGAATGACAGATTGTTGCCCTTGAGTAACACAGAGGTGAATTTAACAGAATCCAAACAGATGCATTTGAATATCTAAGATTTGTAGTACTATAGATAGGGAAGATATGAAAAGATTAGAATATAATTGGATTATAATTATAATTAGAATATAATTGGAAATGATCTACTGGATCCAATAAATTGGTGAAACGTGGGTGGGGTTAAATAAGATGTGAAAATTAGGGGTCATGCACTCAAATATGGTGTCAGGAGATTGTATGAAATCCCCTTATCTGGCATGAAAATATTGAGAGAGACTTCTAGTAGTACTTGGCCTCCATCATAATGAGAAAACTCATCTTACATATTGAAATGAACTTCTAGGCCCAAGATGGAGCCACTCCTGCCCAGGGTGCCATGTTAACAAACCCAACTTTCATGTTCTGATAAATGCTCTGCTTTACCAGAAATGCAATGTATCCAGTCAGCCAATCACCAAACGCCAAGCCAACTCTGGACTCTATTATTATTTCCTTGTTCCTTGATCTTTCTAAACCAAGTCAGATATGCAACCTCAACCAACCATGCCCTCTTTTGGTGTTGGGACTTTTAATGCTCTACAAAACTCACTCTTGCCCAAAATCTCTTGGGAAGAGTGCTTCACTGTTTATGAGGGACTATACTCTCTCAATCCATGGATTGTCTTCCTTTGAATAAAGGACATCAAACTTGTTAGTTTTGTCATTTGATAATGTCTACATCTATAAATACTCTTATCCCAACCAAAGTCTCATATCTAAATGCATTCCCAGCTACCCAAAAAAGCAATTTCAAATTACTTGGGAGGAAATAATTTCCTCCTTCATGGTTTTTAAGAGATTTAGAATTAAGTATAGAGATGGTCAAGTAAACCACACTCTGAATTATTACTATTTTGAACTAAAATACTCTGGTACTACTCTATAGCTCTTTAGTATTTTAAATACATAAAACCTGTGAGAAAATTAAGATGATTTGACTTTGTCATATTTATATGTTGCTATTTGATTTATAAGGCTTATTTAAGGTTTATCAGTAACAGTCAATGTACTTTAAAAAAGAAAATTAAATATGTTAAATTTTTGAATGCAGTTTAAATTTCTCAAGGGAGTTTAAATAGCAGAATCAAATATTAATCAAACTCTCCCTTAAAAACTGATGAAACCTCTAAATTATATAGATAAAATGAGGTCTATAAATTGAACAAACTATTAAAGAAAAATGTTTTTAATTACACTAAATCAGACACTACTTTTAATAACCAAAGAGATGTAGGGAAGATGAAGGGACTCCATTTTATTATTATTATTGTTATTATTATTATTATTATTATTATTTTAACATTTATTTATTTTTGAGAAAGAGAGAGAGAGAGAACACGCACGTAAGAGCATAAGCAGGGGAAGGGCAGAGAGAGAATGGAACAGAGGATCCGAAGTAGGATCTGTGCTGACAGCAGAGAACCCTGTGTGGGGCTCGAACCCCTGAACTGTGAGATCATGACCTGAACCAAAGTAGGATGCTTAACTGATTGAGCCACCCAGGAGCCCCAGGACTCCATTTTAGAAAAGCTTTTTCTCCAGGAAAGAGCATCCAATGGAAAAAAGACAGTCTTTTTAGCAAATGGTGCTGGGAGACCAGACAGTAACATGCAGAAGAATGAAACTAGAGCACTTTCTTACACCATACATAAAAATAAACTCAAAATGGATGAAAGACCTCAATGTGAGACAAGAAACCATCAAAACGCTAGAAGAGAAGGCAGGCAACAACTTCTTTGACCTCAGCCACAGCAATTTCTTACTCGACACAGCTCCAAATTAATTCCAAGGGAATTAAAAACAAAAATGAACTATTGGGACCTCATCAAGGTAAAAAGCTTCTGCACTGCAAAGGAAACAATCAACAGAACTAAAAGGCAACTGATGGAATGGGAAAAGATATTTGCAAAATGACACAGCAGATAAAGGATTAGTATCCAAAATTTATAAAGAACTTACTAAATTCAACACCCAAAAAAACAAATAATCCAGTGAAGAAATGGGCAGAAGACGTGAATAGACAATTTTCCAAGGAAGATATCCAAATGGCCAACAGACACATGAAAAGATGCTCAACGTCACTCATCATCAGGGAAATACAAATCAAAGCTATACTGAGATACCACCTAACACTGGTCAGGGTGGCTGAGATGAACAAATCAGGAAACTACAGATACTGGTGAGGATGTGGAGAAACGGGAACCCTCTTGCACTGTTGGTGGGAATGCAGACTGGTGCAGCCATTCTGGAAAACAGTGTGGAGGTTCCTCAAAAAATTAAAAATAGAACTACCCTATGACCCAGCAATAGCACTGCTAGGAATTTAGCCAAGGGATACAGGAGTGCTAATGTGTAGGGGCACATGTACCCCAATGTATATAGCAGAACTTTCAACAATAGCCAAATCATGGAGAGAGCCTAAATGTCCATCGACTGATGAATGGATAAAGAAGATATGGTTTACATATACAGTGGAATACTACTTGGCAATGAGAAAGAATGAAGTCATGCCATTTGCAGCAACATGGATGGAACTGGAAGGTATTATGCTGAGTGAAATAAGTCAGTCAGAGAAGGACAGATACCATATGATTTCACTCATATGTGGATCTTGAGAAACTTAACAGAAGACCATGGGGGAAGGGAGTGGAGAAAATAGATACAAACAGGGAGGGAGGGAAACAAACCATAAGAGACTCTTAAATACAGAGAACAAACTGAAGGTGGATGGGGGTGGGGTGGGGGAGAGGGGAAGTGGGTGATGGGTATTGAGGAGGGCATTTGCTGGGATGAGCACTGGGTGTTGTATGTAAGCCAATCTGACAATGAATTATATTTAAAAAATAAAAAAATAGAAAGGCTTTGTCTCTGCTGTTTTTCTGTTAGGTCCCATTTACTTGTATTCTATACTTCGCTTCTGAAAAAGCCAAAGAAGCTATGTTCCCAACTCAAGAGGGAAGGAAGAATTTTCTCCTAGACCCCAAACACGTGATAACATCCAAGAAGAGCTGGATCCCAAACATGTTCCAGGGCATTAGCTTTGGACAAACCTTGGCTGATGCTGGTAGCAACACCTCCTACCTTCAGTAGTTTATGGGATAACACTTACTGTTCATCTGTCACTCGCCTTTGATTGGACTCCACCCTGGATTCCTAAAGGAACACACATATCCTAGACCCCTTTTCAATATAAACCCTAAACCCCCAACGGAGACAAGACTCATTCTCCTTTCCTTTCTGAGTCTCCTAGATACTTGTCTGCTATTCTCTGTCACTCATGCTATTCAATAAACTCCATTTTCACTTCTCCAGCTCACCATTGGATTTCTAGCCTGGGAGAAGTCAAGGACCCTCTTGGCTGGTCCTGTGGACTCCCTCTGGGTCCTTGGACCCAGGCTGCCTGCATCAAAAGTAGCCCCAGAAAAGTCTTTTGTCCTCATGAAAGCCTTGTTCAAGGACACTCATCTCATATGCACACAGGCAAAACCTCATTTAACACCTATCAGTACAAAATGGGCTGAGTCCAAGGGATCTTGGGGACTGATCTAAATCCCATGTGAAACAAGGCATTCAATTTACTCAATAGAAAAACAAGAGATGAGAATACTCACTCTACAAAACAGGAAAGCATCAATAAACATAGGAAAAGAAATTTAACCTCTCTAGTGATTAAAGAAATGCCAAGTAAAACAGGAATGACTTCGCAATGACCAAGTGTCTTGTTTGCTTTGTTTTATTTTTAATGTGAGTGTCCAAGGTTAACAAGAACTCAGGTACCTGGGTACTTAGGCACTGAGGCCTAAGGGGAATTTGGTAGTTCATAAAAAAATTTAAAAACCCACACAAATTATGTATACTCATTGGGCCAGCATTTTTATTCTGAAAAATTTATCTTAAGGTAATAATAAAATAACAACTTATTTAACCACCTTGCAGTGCTATGGGTAATTGCTAAAAATTGGAGAGAATGCAGCCAGCCAAGAATAAATAAAAGGTGGCATATTAACACAATAAAAACTACATGATATAAAAGTGATATAAAACATATTTAGTACTTAAATACATATTAAGAGAAAAAGGTATCATATGAACACTATGACACATTTAAAAAGCATATGCATACATAAAGAAAAGTCTGCATGTGTGGTCAAAAAATATTAATAGTGGTTATCTCTGAGTCATAGAATTATATTTATTATTTCCTCCTTTTTAAAAATATTTTTTAATGTTTATTTATTTTTGAGAGAGAAAGAGATAGAGTACGAGCAGGGGAGGGGCAGAGACAGAGGGAGACACAGAATCTGAAGCAGGCTCCAGGCTCTTAGCTGTCGGCACAGAGCTCAATGTGGGGCTTGAACCTGTGAACCGCAAGATTATGACCTGAGCCGAAGTCATATGTTCAACCGGCGGAGCCATGCAGGTGCCCCTCCTCCTTTTTTGTTATTCATGTTTATAATGTCTTACATTGAGCATATATTGCTTATATAATACGGAGAAACAATAAAAGTATATGTGGGTATGTTACTGTGTGTGTGTTCTGCTTGTTTGTTCATTTGTTTCAAGTTACGAACAAACCTTAAGATAAAAAGGGAAAAACAGATGAGCCCTCAGGATCTATAGCCAGGTAAATGTATAATTGAGCACTCACTTTGAGATCTGCTCAAGAACAACATAAACATTGCTGTAAGGGGAAAGTATACCCGACAAATGTACTCTTCCTTCAGAAAGCAAGTTAAATGTAACATTTATCCCACAAACATAATTGCAAACTTCCTATGAGCAAGGCACAGGTGCTATGGATGGGGTACAGAAATGAAAACAATGTCCCTGACTTCAAGGAGCACGGACAGAGTCACAGAGGAAGAGCATCAGCGGGTATCAATAAAGGCTGACAAGCATGCAGGCTGTGGGAGTTGAGAAAACAGTCACTTTACGTGGGAGGGATTTAGGGAAGGCTTTCCGGAGGAGATGATGCTTAAAGGGACCCTCAAATGACTAGTGGGAATTGCTTGGGTGTGGAAGACAATCCAGGACATGCTTTCCCCTTCTAGAAATGTTGCCTAGGAGAGGTTTCAGTCTCCAGAATAGAGACTGAAAGGTGAGGTTGATTCTAACCTGTCCTACAGATCTGTCTTATGGAAATAGAACTCTTAGTCTCCCCAGGTTCCCATCGACAACTTTCTAAAAACAAATGAACAATACAGGGGCAACGAAGATCCTATCATATTTGTGCATTTGCAAACCATTTCAGTTTAATGGGAATGAGAGGAGTGCCGTGGTTAGACAATTGGAGGTATATATATATATATATATATATATATATATATATATATATTCTCTATGCCTAACATGGAGCTCGAACTCACAACCCTAAGATCAAGAGCCACATGCTCCACTGATTGAGCCAGCCAGGCACCCCTATACAATTTTTAATTTTTAATTTTTCTTAATGTTTATTTTTGAGACAGAGACAGAGCGTAGTGGGGGAGGAGCAGAGAGCGAGAGGAAGACATAGAATCCGAAGCAGGCTCCAGGCTCTGAGCTGTCAGCACAGAGCCCAATGCAGGGCTCGAACTCACCAACCCCGAGACCATGACCTGAGCTGAAGTCAGACCCCTAACCAACTGATCCACCCAGGCACCCCGACAATTGGATTTTTAAAAGCCTACTCCAAATTATAGGGTCTTAACTTTCATGAAGAATTGATGTAGAGAAAAAAAAGCAGAGATAGGAATAAATATAGGTAGTGGAGGCCACAAGGAATCAGTAATAGGTTTGATTGTGTTTAAAATGACCATTTTAGGGGTGCCTGGGTGGCTCAGGACCGACTCTTGGTTTCAGCTCAGGTCATGATTTCATGGTTTGTGGGTTCCAGCCCCACATTGGGCTCTGTGCTGACAGTGGGGAACCTGCTTGGGATTCTCTCTCTCCCTCTCTGCCCCTCCCCTGCTCTCTCTCTCAAAATATGTAAATAAACTTAAAAAAATTAAAATTAAAACTGCCATTTTGCCCAAGCTTATCATGACGCTCTGCTGTGAGGAAAACTCTTTGCTAACGTGATCTCTCTTCATCTTCAAAACGACTCTGAATGGTAAGATATCATTATCCTCATCGTACCCATGGTGACTTGTGGGACATGACAATCTGAGAAGATGAGGTATCATGAGCCCTCATGAAAGGCACAAGTGGCAGCTTGGGCAGTGGGGTGGTCCAGCCCATTCAGGACAGTGACCCCTGTATTTGCTCATGATCAAAGTGCAGAATGCCATCCAGACAAATCTGGCTCAGATCAGGGCTATTGTCTCTGTGACTCTGAACAAGTTATGTAACCCCTGAGTCTGTTTCCTCCTCTACAGAACAGGAGAAATAATACTTCGCAAGTCTAAAGGTGATAACGTATGTAAACATATGTATGCAAATGCTTAGCCCAGCAGTTGGCACGTAGGAAGGGCTCAACAAATGTTGGCTGCTAGTATTATTTTATTTTTCTCCTATATTGTTGAAGGCTTTCAAACCTAGGACAATAGGTTTTCAAACCTAGGACAATAGGTCTTACTTTGAAAGAACTAGTGACTGGACACTAACTTTAAGAATCCTTTTCTATTGGGGAGTCAAAAAGACACCCCCCACAACTGTCAGGCTAGAATGAGTCTGTAGTAAACATTTCCCTTGTGTCTTTATCATTCACATTTAATTTGCCCCAAATGATATGAAAACCAACCCGACATTGTCCGTCTGTTCCTCCCACCCGCAAACACACACTATTGACTCTGGATGTCTCACATCCTCGGGCTACCCCTCCCCTACTCCCTGGGTCGTATCAGACCTCTGAGCTTACACTGAATGAAAAAGTTGTCTACCATTTTCCACTCCCAGCAGGAGTGTTAAAAGGGAAGCCATTTATTCTAAAACTGGAAATTGGAAACTGGAAATGTTGGATTGAGTCTTCAAGCTTACTTAAGACCTTCATATTCAGCCAATTTTCTGAATCATATCTGTTGAGAGATTTGTCAGGACCTGACATTATATTGGAATTAGTGACCACCAATGCATTTAGCTTAAACTTCCATATAGCTTCTGGACTCCTGTGGTGGACCATAGAGTGGGTCTACCTCACTTTACTACATGCTTTTCCTAGTTTCAGTTAGACGTGGGGGTTCTTCCAGGAAAACTAGTTAGAGAGAGTGTTGTAACATAACTTGGTAGAGTAGTAAATGTGGGGATATGAAACAGTCAATTATGTGCCCCTTGCTGTTTGTCTCTACAGACAGATCGACCTGCTTTAGTGAATAACATTTATAAATAGGTACAATCTTCAGGGACGCAGTGGGAGCCTTCTTCGACAACATGCAGAAAAGAGACCTCTGAGAAAAGTGTAGGGTAAGCCTGAGAGCTCCTGGGGTAGATTGCAAGCAGTCTAGTTCCATTCCTGAACTCTAAGTCTGGCACTGTAGGTAGACACTGTCTCCCTTTAGTAGGGACTTCAGCTTGCTTTTCATGACACCACCCATTCTAGATCATTTCTATTTAACTTTACAAAATAACTTGATTCACTTCATATTAGAGGTGGAAGGCAACTGGGTACAGACTTACCACTCTTTTTGTACTAATTAAAAAACCCAAGGGATCCTAGAGATGTCAAGGAACTTGCCCAACATCACCCAGTCAATCAAGGGTAGACCAAAACTAGAATTTCAGGGTGATCTAGTCCAACCCCCATCAAGGGCATGAATCTCTTCTTGAGATGCTCAATCAGCTTTACGTAACATGCTCAGAAGCTGCCAGGAAATTTGGGACTTTTTTTTTCTCAATCATCAGGTCAAAGATTGTTTTAATGCTTGCATACTTCTCTTTCTAAATCCATCTGGCTTGAATATTAAAATAAGCTGGCCTTCCTGGAAGATCACAAAACAAATTATATATAGAGTGAGGCAAGGAGGTAAGTAAAGGGTGATCTAGAAGTAAGAAGAGTGGGTAGAAGGTTGAGTTAAAACTTGCCTCAGTTGAGCATTTGTGAAGAATACAGTGTCAACTAGCTGTCTGCCTAACTCTGACTCATTCTTTAGTCTTGGTTCAGACATCACTGCTTCCAAGGAGCCTTTTCTGATTCCCTAAGTCTAGACTAAGTGTTCCTATCTTATATGAGTTCCCCTTAACAGTCTATACCTCTCCTGACGTTAAACTCATTACATTTTATTATAAGTGCTTATTTATTTATGTCTCCTCCTTGGTACTGAGAGTTCCTCCAGGGTGGGAACTGTGTCATGTTCACCGTGGCCCCGTAGGGCCCCATAGTGACCCAGCTTCTCTCAGCCCCTAGCACAGAACTGGGCTCCAGTAGGTGCTTGAACACAAATCAGTTGAATGAATGGATAAGGTATGGCCCTGGATTTTTGGCACTTGGAATAGAATGTCTTTAGCAGCCTCATCCAGGGCCTGCAGTGGGACACCTCAGATATAGGTTATTGGTCACACTGAAGCCAGAGCTGGACTGCTCTGGAAAGCAAATTGCCAGTATACACCTCTATATGCACACTCAGGTGTGTGGGGGTGCTGGGTGTGGATGTGCACGCACGCGTGCAATACAGTGGGGAATATGGGCGAATGGGGGAAACTAGCATGTTAAGGAGAGCAGCTACCGCAGCGTAAGACTTAACACTAGTTCTCTGAGGATTAAACCAGCCAGTTGAGGGACTTGTGCCACAAGGATCAGAGCTCTGGTTGGGGCTCAGAGTCCGTCGTTTTGAACGAAAGATCAAAAATATTTGCTTGACTACTGGGAGGAGAGGGGATTCTACCTTTAATTTTGTCTGCTTTCCAGAGAAACATAGACTCAGATCCCCCCAAGACTGCTGTTTACCCTTTCGAGGGTAAAAGTGGCTGCCCTAAAGTTGCCATAAAGTTTTATGATGCAAACTCCAAACTCCAAAGTAGTGGGGGGACTACCAGCTATGGAATGAAGAGGTCAGCAAATCCTTTCCTCCAAAAACAAGGTTCAAATTGGACAAAACTGTCAGAAACGATGGCTAAGGTCTCTGGAAATTAACCAAGGGTATACAACAAATTGAGAATCATTTATTCATGAAAAACTATTAGCTCTTCAGGGGAGATCCTCAAGAATCTGTGATCTCCTTGCCTGGGGTCATTGCCCCATCCTCACCGGCGCTCAACAGGCAAGAATGGCAGAGCTGGCTGGAAAATTAGCATCTCTGCTTCCAGAAGGGGCAGGCTTGATTTCAGGCAGAAGACAGAAACACACCACAGCATTATCAGTAAAAGCAGCGGAACTTGATAGGACATAAACAGGGAAGACTCACAGCTCTTCTAACCTTAGGTTATGGCCCCGGTTGGGGCAAGCAGCAGACCAACCAGAAATTTAGCAGGGAGGTCTTGGAAACAAAAGAGCCATTGAAGGGCTGGAATAAGCTCTCCATACATAGGCAGCTGACTGGAGCACTACTCACACACGTGGGGAGAATTGTGGGAGCCAAGTTGAAAGCCAAAGCCCAGGCTAATTTGAGAACTGACTGAACTCTGAATGCACTGCCAGGCTGTGACAACAAAAAATGTCTCCAGACATTTTCAGATATCCTTTAGCAGGAATGGAGGAATATTGCCCACAGTGGAGGACCACTGCTCTTATTCTTTAAAAACAACAACAACAACAACAACAACAACAACAACAACAACAACATTTTTTAAGCCTTTAAAAATTAAGAGTGGAATCAAAATGGCATACTAAAACCTTTTTTTAGCGTAAAAGATGGCTGTAAATGAGGAAGAGGGGAAAAATGACATAAGACCTAAAGAAAATAAATAGCAAAGTGACAGATATAAATCCAATGGCATTAATAATTACATTACTGTAAGTGAATTAAACTTTCCAATCAAAGGTAGGGGCACCTGGGTGGCTCAGTGGGTTAAGCATCTGACTTCGGCTCAGGTCATGATCTCGTGACTCGTGAGTTCAAGCCCCACAACAGGTTCTCTGCTGTCAGCACCAAGCCTGCTTCTGATCTTCGGTCTCCCTCTCTCTCTGCCCCTCCCCCACTTGCACACATATACACACTCTCTCTCTCTCTCTCTCAAAATAAATAAACATTAAAAAATTAAATAAAAAAACAAATTTCCAACCAAAAGTAGTAATTTTGGAACTGTATACAAAAACAAGATCCAAGTATACACAGTCTATAAGAGACATATTATTTATTTATTTATTTATTTATTATTTTTATTATTTTAAGTAAGCTCTATGCCCAATGTGGGGCTTGAGCTCATGACCCTGAGATCAAGAACTGCATGCTCTACCAACTGAGCTAGCTAGGTGCCCCTATAAGAGATATATTTTAGACCCAAAGACACAAACAGATTTGAAAGTAAAAAGATAAAAAAAGACATACCATACAAATAGTAATTCTAAGAGAGCTTGAACAGTAATCAACTTTAAGAATAGAAATATTACTAGAGACAAATAGAGACATTATATAATATCATTATATCCAGAAGGTATAAAATTTATTACATATGTGCACGTAACAACTGAACCCCCCCAAAACAGGAAGCAAAATGAACAGAACTGAAAGGAAAAATAGACAACTCAAGAATTATCATTGGAGATTTAAATGTTCCTCTCTTGAGTATTGGTAAAACAGAGAGAAAATTAGTAAGATAAGGAGACTTGAACATTATCAACCAACTTGACCTGATAACTATAGAACATTCTACTCAACAAACAGAATATACTTTCTTTTCAAGCACACATGAAACATTTTCTAGAGTAAATGATATGCTAGGCCATGAAACAAATGTCAGTAAAATTTAAAATAATGAAGTCATACAAAGGTTGTTCTATAACCAGAGGAATTAAATTAAACAACAAGAAAAAATTTGAAAGCCCCCCAAATATTTGGAAATTTAACTAGATACATCTAGAGGTGCCTGAGTGTCTCAGTTGGGTGTCTGACTCTTGATTTTGGGTCAGTTCACGATCTCACAGTTTGTGAAATCGAGCCCTGCATTGAGCTCCACACTGAGTAGGGAACCTGCTTGGGATTCTCCCTCCTTTTCTCTGCCCCTCCCCTGCTCTCTCTTTCTCTCTCTCTCTCTCTCAAAATAAATAAATAAACTTAAAAAAAAACAAACTATACACATCTAAATAACGTTTAGGTCAAAGGAACAAATCACATGGGCAATTAGAAAAGATCTTGAGTTGGGGCGCCTGGGTGGCGCAGTCGGTTAAGGGTCCGACTTCAGCCAGGTCACGATCTCGCGGTCCGTGAGTTCGAGCCCCGCGTCAGGCTCTGGGCTGATGGCTCGGAGCCTGGAGCCTGTTTCCGATTCTGTGTCTCCCTCTCTCTCTGCCCCTCCCCCATTCATGCTCTGTCTCTCTCTGTCCCAAAAATAAATAAAAAACGTTGAAAAAAAATTTAAAAAAAATAAAAAAAAGAAAAGATCTTGAGTTGAATGAAAATGAAAACAATATTTATAGCATGCAGCTACAGCCGTGCTCAGAGGGAGTTTTATAGCTTTTCAAGTGCTCAGTATCAGTAATCATCAGGGAAATGCAAATTAAACCCATAAAGGGATACCACTGCATGCATACTGGTATGGCTATAATCCAAAAGACGGACGGTGCTCAGTGTTGGTGAGGGTATGGAGAAAACGTAACTTTCATACATTGCTGGTGGGAATGTACAATGATACAGTCTCTTTGGAAAACAGTTTGGCGGTTTCTTAAAAAGTTAAACACATTATATGATTAACCAGCAGTTCCGCTCCCAGGTATCTACTCCAGAGAAATGAAAAACATGTGTTCACATAAAGGCTATTTGAATTTTACAGTACTAGTATTTATATTAGCTCCAAACTGGGGGCACTCCAAATGTCCACCACTGGTGAATGGATAAAATGTGGTATATCCATATTATAGAATACAATTCAGCAATAAAAAAGAATGAACTATTGAGATATGCAGCAACATGGATAAGCTCCAAACATTACACTAAAAAAAAAAAAAAAAAAAGCAAGACACAAAAGACTACATTTTGTATGATTCTATTTATATGGAATTTCTAGGAAAAGTAAATCTACAGAGACAGAAAGCATATCAGTGGAAGTGGGAATTGACTTCAAACAGGCACAGAAGAACATTTTGGACCAAGAAAAAAATTTTTATTGAGGGGTTGTGGATGGTTGCACAAACTGTATAAATTAGTAAAAAAAAAAAAAATTATTGAACTTTACACTTACATTAAATTCAATTAAGTAAATTCTGTAAATTATACCTCAACAAAACTATTTTTTAAAGTTTATGTATTTATTTTGAGAGAGAGAGAGCACACAAGCAGGGGAGGGGCAGAGAGAGAGGGAGAAGAGAATCCCAAGCAGGCTCTGTGCAGTCAGTGCAGAGCCCAATGCAGGGCTCGAACCCACCAGCTGAATTCACAAACCATGGGATTGTGACCTGAACCGAAATCAAGAGTCAGATGTTTACCCAAATGAGCCACCCAGGTGCCCCTCAGCAAAACAATTTAATTTTTTTTTCTTAATGTTTATTTACTTTTGAAAGAGAGAGAAAGCACAAGCAGGGGAGGGACACAGAGAGAGGGAGAGACACAGAATCCGAAGCAGGCTCCAGGCTCTGAGCTGTCAGTGCAGAACCAGATATGGGGTTTGAATTCACAGACTGCGAGATCATGATCTGAGCTGAAGTCGGACTTAACCGACTGAGCTACCCAGGCACCCCAACAAAACTATTTTAAAGCAAAGGTAAGGATCTCTACCCTTCAAAGGAAGCAACCCTAAAACCAAAGATGATTGATTCTAAGAAATGTCTCCAAACTTTTCTCAGTTCTCTGATGTTAAGAGAGGCCTGGGGTACCTTAGAAAAGGAGAATTCCTAGAGTCTTCCTAGAAAAATCCCAACCATTTGACCCATAGATTCAGAAGTGTAACTATGAAACCCATCAAATACCGAAGACTATAAGGAAAGAAGTTGTTGCTGAAGATCCCCCAAAAGAATTGACTTATCCTGTGTAGCAGAGACTGCCAGCTGTCCCACAATACACATTTTCCCCTTTGTCCATAATAATTGAATTTTTAGCTGAATGCACAGTTACTCAGAATGAGAACCACAGTTTCAGCCTGCCTTGCAGTGAGGTTTGACAATGTGGCTAAGTTCTGGCCAATGTGCATGAGTACAGCAAGGCGTGCAAAACATCCATGCTATGTCCTTCAAGGATAGAGGCTTGTCCTTCTTTTCCCCATTCCATCTGGCTAGAGCCATCTTGGACTGTAGGATAGCAGAGCAGAAAGACTAAAAAGGTCTGAGCCCCTGAGAAGTCAATACAGAGGAGATATCATACCATGCCAGGTTTTTCCATGAGGAAGAAAGAAATATCTGTCATGTGTAATCCACTGTTAATTTTGATGTCTGTGACATGCAGCTGAAACTATATCCTATAAATAAGAATATGATCTGTTGTATACAATCCAGAGGCTATCGAGTGAGGGCAGTTATTTCCAAATGTATATATTAACCATTCAGAAGTAAAGAAGAATGGGAGGGAGGGAGGCAGGAGGGGAGGGAAGGGGAGGAGAGAGAGAAAGAGAATCACAGAGAGATCTCTATCCAGCCTTGATATCTGGAGCATTTTCCTGCTGAGCAACAAAGAGACTAGTATATACCTAGGAAGGATGGTTGAGACTGGCAAACTTCTCTTTCTTCATGAAAAGGAGAACAGAAGACAATATGAGAAATCCCAGGAACCACTGAAGCCATTCTGCTCTTTCAGTCTCCTGGTTCCAGGTCTGAGCCCAGAGCTCATGAAAACCCCCCATAAAGAAGCACCTTAGGCCCTACTCCTCTGTCTTTTGGAAACTTATCCCCCTCCTTGTTTTCCCAGGTGCTTACTTCTACAGCTACTTGTCAATGGCTTCCTTCTTTTTCTAGTTCTCAGTAAGACTCTGCCAGATAATTCAGGGAGACAGAGGTCCAAAGTCCAAGAAATTAGGTGGATTCAGAAGGGACAAAGGACATTTAGGAAAGATCAGAAAAAGAACCACCTTTCCCCATAAACTGCTATGGCTCCCCATTGCACAGAAGACAGACTGCTAGTTCTCTAGCTTGGCCTGTGACTCCCCGTCTCCATTATCTGACTCCATCTCTCCTTTTCAAAGTTTTTCATATACATTACCTCATGGATGCTTTACCACAGCTCCTTGGAGGAGGCATTATTATTCCTACTTTATTGGGAAAGACATTGAATCACTCAGGTATTAGTTACCTAAGGTCATACAGAGTGGAGCCAGATTTTTTTTTACAGGTATCTGGATTCCAATTCCCACACTCCATTGCACCGGAGTGTGTAGGAGTTATGAGCAAAGACCTTGAATGTGGATGAGCAAGACCCATTCAAAAATGTTCAAGTGATCTGGGGCAAAAGCCAATTCCTTTAAATAGGACATGGGGTATGTAAAAGAATTTTGTAAAATTATGAAGTTCTGTACAAAGGTAACTTATTATTAAATAGTTTGTACTTATACGAAGCATGTTTATAGGCTCGTGGTTACATACCATAGAGTGTGACTAAGTAGAATTACCTGCTGTCTTAGATCCAGATCACTGTTCTTTTCTGTCAGAGTAGATAATTAAGAGCAAATTTTATAACCTGTTAGTGTCTCTCTCTTATTTAGTAGGCTGGTGTCATCTTCTCATGGGACTAGTACTTGGAATAAGAGGACATCTAGAGGAAGAGAAATTATATCATTCCTCTGTCCCCACATACCCCTTCACCCACTGGGTGGCTTCAGTGTTGCTCTCTTTGTGACATCTAGGACGACTGCCTCCAGCCTCTCTGACGTCTGGCCTCTCAGCTGCTGGATCCTCTTCTCCTGACACGCAGCCCACACCCTCAAGCCTCGCAGGTCATGCTGTCTGGCCAGCAGGTTCCCAAAGCCCAAGTCACACATCACAATTAAGTCACAGTTGTCTTGGAGGTGGCTAACCCATCGCCTGCCTCTCTTGGTACAGGAGCAGAAGGTGGTGGAGCCAAATGGGGGGAGGGTACTCCTCATTCTTCACGAGGAGAAATTCAGACCTCTCCTTTCCTGGCAAATTTAGAAGAGTTGGCATTCCCCTCCTTATTTCAAAGCCCTCTTGAAATTACACAAGACAGTGGATTACACAAGACTTCTAAGTGGAGTCTCAATTTGCCCTTGAAATTGTTTACTTGCAGTTTATTTTCACGTCCTAGTTGAAACTTGAAGCCCTGACTATTAAAACACACCCATACACAATTTAAAAAATCCTTATACTTCCTGCTCCTCTGCCAGAAATTCCTAAAGCAACATTTTGTTTGTTGTTCCAAGTTTGGCATTACAATTCTCTGTGTCCATTTGTTCTGATCCAGATGCAGTGTTTATACTTTTGTTGTTCAAGAATGTCTCAAATGATCTGGCCAGGAAATAGTTCAGGGACCAGCCAGCCCCATAATAGTTTGGATTGTGTTCTCTCCTTTCACCTCCCCTCGCTTTTGGGTTGGGGTTCATTGGAGATCAGAGAGCTTGCTGAGCCTCAGGCATGTCCTATAGAAGAGGAGGTCATGGAGGGCAGAGGCTCTTCCACCTTCAGGGAAAGAGCCAGAAGACAGGCCCAAGCCAGGCCGGTTAGGAGAGGTTTCAGAAGGTTCATGGAAAAAGAAGCAAGCCTCATCAGAGCTGCTGGCTAGAAAACCCTGCTGCAAATTGTGTACAGAGATGTACCTGACTTGAAATAAGCAATGACACATTCAAAGAATAGGATTTTAGAACTTGAAGGACTTGCTCTGCCAGTTGCTCATGGAGTATGTGATTATTCTCTTCGGGCCTCTAGTTTCCTCTCATTAAAACTGGAACCCATGAAGGTTCTTGTACAGGTTAAAGTGTTTAGAACAGTGCCTGGCATATAGTAATCATTGGGTAAGTGTGCGCCATTGCAGTGTGTGGGGAACCACAGGTGCTTGGATCCCAACCACCACTCACTAGCTGTGTAATCTTGTGCAAATCACTAACTTTTCTGAAGCTTCCTCCTCTATACAATAGAGGTAACCTCATAGTGCTTGTTATGGAGATTGAATGAAAATTAAAACACTAAGCACTTAAAACACTTAGTGCTTGGGACTGAGTCCTGTCCAAGAAAGGCTAATTATTTCTATTTCTATTATCTTATTGGTACATTTCTCTCATCATCTCTAGTCTTGCTCCTCTTGTATCCCTCCAACCAGGTTCATTCCAACTAATTCCCCAAAGGCAGTAAAAGTGATCTTCTTTAAAAATAAGTAACCTCAAAACAAATCTATAAGGACACAAAGCACACCAGTGGTTGTCTGGAGCCAGGGCAGAAAGGAGGATGGGTTAACCCCAAAGAGGCACCAGGGAGATTTTTCTGGATAAGAGAAACGTCCTATATCTTGACTGGTGGTGGTTGCACAGGTATATTCCTAAGTCAAAACTCATCAAACTTTATAGTTAAAGGGGTGCATTTTGTTTAATATAAATTTTGCTTCAATAACATTGGTTTAAAAAAATGGTAAGCAGCCTCCCTAGTCATTCATTATATTACTACATTTTCTCTTCTTTTTTTTTTTAATGTTTATTTATTTTTGAGAGAGAGAGAGAGACAGCACTAACAGGAGAAGGGCAGAGAGAGAGGGAGACAGAAGATCTGAAGTGGGCTCCACACTGACAGCAGAGAGCCCAATACAGGGCTCGAACTCACAAGTCCTGAGATCATCACCTGAGCCGAAGCTGGACTCTCAACAGACTGAGCTACCCAGGGGGACCCTCTTCTTCTTCTTCTTCTTCTTCTTCTTCTTCTTCTTCTTCTTCTTCTTCTTTTATTTATTTATTTATTTACTTTGAGAGAGAGAATGAGCTGGGGAGGGCGAGAGAGAGAGAGAGAGAGAGAGAGAGAGAGAGAGAGAGAGAGAGAGAGAATCCCAAGCAGGCTCCACACTGCCAATGTGGAGCCCGATGTGGGACTTGAACTCATGAACCTCGAGATCATGACTTGAGCTGAAATCAAAAGTTGGACACTTAACCGACTGAGTCACCCAGGTGCTCCACTACATTTTCTCTTCTTAATGGCATTTATTACCATATAAAATTCTCATTCATTTTTTTTAATTTTTTTTTTTTTTTTTTTTTTTTTTTTTTTTGTCTATTGCCCAATTCCTCCACCCCATCAAAATATAAACTGCTTGGAGGAAGGACTTGGTCTCGTCCACCACTCTAACTCCAGCATCTAGAACTATGCCTGGAACACAGTAGGAACACGATAAATTCTTTTTGACAGAATAACTGATTAAAATCCTTCAGTAATTCCGCCTCCAAATTATATACTGATTTTATCCATTCTCATCATCCCCTCTACTACCACTTTAACCTACGGTACCATTATTTCTTGCTTGGATTATGCAATAGTCCCGTTTCTTCCACCACTGCCCCTCATTTAAGTCTCCACAGAGCCCGCTTTCAAAATTTAAATCAGATCACATTACTTCCCTACTTAAAATCCAATCAAAACGTGGGGCACCTGGGTGGCTCAGTTGGTTAAGCATCCAATTCTTGATTTTGGCTCAGATCAAGATCTCGAGGTGAGTTTGAGCCCTGCATCAGGCTCTGCACTGACAGCATGAAACCTGCTTGGGATTCTCTGTCTCCCTCTCTCTCTCTGTCCCTCCCCTGCTTGTGCTCTCTCTCAAAAATAAATAAATAAACATAAAAAAAAGAAAAATATCAAAACAAAACAAAAACATGTGAAGATAATTTGATTAAGAGGCTGAATAAGTGAATAAGGAAAAAAAAGCCAATTTAAAACTTCAGGAAGGGGCACCTAGAAAAGGGGTCTTTGCAGAGATAATTAAGTTTTCATTTTGTTATTTTCAAATTCAGTCAGATGTTGAAGAGGCACAAATTAAAGACATTTTAATTTTAGGGGTGCTTGGTGGCTCAGTCGGTTAAGCATCTGACTGGCTCAGGCCATGATCTCACCGTTTGTGAGTTCGAGCCCCGCATCCGGTTCTGTGCTGACAGCTCAGAGCCTGGAGCCTGCTTCAGATTCTGTGTCCCTCTTTCTCTGCCCCTCCCCGGCTGTGCTCTGTCTCTGTCTCAAAAATAAATAAACATTAAAAAAAATAAATAATTAAAAGAGACATTTTAATTTAAAAAATTCACATTTGACCTTTATTACATGACCCTGCCTCAAGATCAAAGAAATCTTTTCAATAGAACTGCACAAATGCTTTGAAGTTCAAGGTGTTTTTTTTTTTTTTAATTTAGTTTCATGGCTTATTTGACAATGTAACTAATGTCAAAATGTATTCTTCAAAACTATAACTCTACTTTGGGAATCTGAACACCTGAGTTTTGTCTTGGCCACCATGCTGGGAGGCCTTGGGCAGGTCACTTCTTCTGAGTGTTCAATACTGCTGTGGAGCTGGCTGTGGTTCCCAAGTGCCAAAGACATTGGAATCATTACCTTGTTACAAACACAGATTTCTGGGCCCCATCCCAAGCTACTAAATCAGATTTTCTAACATTGAGGCCAGGAGTCTGTAGTTTTAATTAACCAGGTGATTACAATGTACAGTTTGGGAACTACTGAATTAGATGACCTCTCAGGTTCCTCATAGTTCTAAAAATTTGATTTTCTGGGGGCGCCTGGGTGGTGGGTTGAGCATCCAACTCTTGATTTTGGCTCAGGTCATGATTCCAGGGTAGTGGGATAGTGCCCTGCACTGGGCTCTGTGCTGAGCATGGAGCTTCTTGTGATTCTCTCTTTCTATCTCTCTGCCTCTTCCCCATTCACACTCACGTACTCTCTATAAAAAAAATAATAATTTTCTGGTTTCTGTTTCTTCTATCACTGGTTGTCCCATCTCTGCTACTAGATATTGTGCTAAAACACAAAGCCACAAAACAAACAATAAAAAACCAAGACCATGATTTAATCATCTCTACATCCTTCCGGCACCTACATAGTGCCTGGTATCTATCTTATAGGCATACAATAAATATTTGAAAAATTAACCAATGATGATTAAATAAATGAATGTTATTTTATGTGAATCCCAATCACCGATGAACAGATAAATTTATATAGAGAGAAAATATAAACTTTTACCTGATATGATCTTGCACTCCCTGTCTGCCCTAGTACATACTTCAAATAATGGGTTGTGGGAATGAAGCTAATGCATATTGAGAGATCAATAGGAAAGTGGTTGAGGTGCTTCCATGAGCTTGATTATCCTGCAATATTTCGCAGTGGTGGTGATAACTGAGAGAGTCTCATGATTCCGCAGGAGCTTGTTTTCCTCCCCTTGATATTTCCAGGTCCAGAAAAAGCCATATCCTTAATGGGTGACAGATGTTCTTGGGGCCATGCTTCAGGTCTTTGCACCTGCAGCTTTCTGTGGGGCCCCAGTGAGTGGGAAGAGGCACTTGTCTTCTGCTAGAAGTTATCCAATATTTCCCTGGCAGTGGGTGTCAGCCAAGCAAAGTGAACCCCGATTGCCTAACACCACCACTTGTGACCCTGCAGTTCCTTCTGCCATACCCCTCCCTCCTCCACACTCCACTAACCACCTGGACTTCCCCAGCTCAGACACTGTCTGCTGGCCTGGGAAGGTACCGGCTCAGGATGAAATCTGTCACAGGAGTGGGCAATTTAGCCAATGGCACGTAGAGGAGTTTGGCATCCAGGCCAGGGTTGTAGCGGATACGGGGGCTCCGGGAAACAATGGCGTGCTCCATGCTGTCGGTGACTTCTCTGATCCTTGGCTCTGCCAACTGCATCATGTTTTTTAACTTCTCAGTATCTGAGGGTACAAGAGGGGGCAGAAATCAAAGGCTCTGTTGCTCTTCACAAAAGATGGTTTCTTCTGAATTCTATCCAAGCTTCCTTTCCATCAGATCCAACATTTCAGGCAGATCTACCACACCCTCCAGGTTGTCCCTTACATGAACACCCTGTAAATAATCCTATTTCTCTTCCTGAATTCAAAAACTGTGTGTTGAATTCCTACTAGCAATCAGAAGAACTGTGCCCAGTTCTGCCACTTACTGGTTGTGTGACTTTGAGCTGAAACTTCCATCATCTATAAAGTGGGAATAATAATACCTGCTCTAAAGAATAATACAGATGAATAATAGCAGGGTAGACAGTGAAGTAGGACAGAAAAGAAAGCAAGTGTAGATAAGTGCGTGAGAAAAATTGGAAGAAAATAAGTAAAATTACTCTCTGGCTTGTGGGATTCCTAGTCACTGGAGGCTTTTTTTGTTTTGTTTTGTTTTGTTTTGTTTTCTCCTACACAGGTCTCAGAGTTACCATATTTTCTACAAAGTCATGCAAGAAAGAAAATGTTATTAAATAGTAACGCTGGGATGACTGGCTGGCACAGCTGGTGGAACACACAACTTTTGATCTTGGGGTTGTAAGTTCAAACTCCACATTAGTTGTGGAGAGTACTTAAAAAAAATTGTAACACTGCCCTTGCCTTGGTCATTAGGCCATTATGGGGCTCAAATGATCTAAGGCACAGGTAGATACATTGTAAGTCTCTAACAAATGTGAGGGGCTGTTCTGTTAGCATTGCGTACATGGGTATGAAGATGGGTGTGAGGCATCTGAGTGGTCCAAGTCTGCCAAGGCTCACAACACAAATAGACAAACCTCATGGTACACTTACCGGCCCTGATGTACAACTTTGCCCCAGGACTCTGGGATGGGGGCGGGTCACTGGGACTCATACTTCAACGAGAGCCCCAAGAACTCCAGAAGGAAATGGTGCCTGAGAGTCAGGCATCCCAATAAGGGATTAAAACTTGAAAACAAAAGGAGAAATAGCTGGTCCAAATTTGGGGATGGTCTAGGGAGACAGAGAATTCACCTCTCCATGCAAGAATGTGGTGAGCAGTTGATGAGGGTGGGACAGTGTGGTTTAAGTACCCTCACCTCCAACTCCAATGAACCCCCTTTGTGTTTCCTAGAGAGAAAACTACTATAGTGAAGCAGCTGTGCTCTTAATTAACTTCTCTGTACTCATGTCAGTACATTTTCACCTGTGCACCTGCCTAATAATATGTCAGGAGGCAGGTGCCAGGAGTGGGGAACGTCCCTGGGCAGCATCTCCCCTACCACCACTCTCCCCGCAAAGGCTATTGTTCTGAGCAGTTGTGCCCTTGGCTTCTATTCTCAAATCCCAGCCTGCCACTAGTTGTGTGACTTTGGGTCCTTAACCCCTCTGAGCCTCCATCCCATTATCTGTGAAATGAAACGAGTCAGTGATCCCCAAGATCTCGCTGTTCCTCTCAGAGACTCGTCTCCCTCCCAGAGAACTCACAGATGTGGAAGTAGTCCTCTCCGTAGCTGTCCCGGGTCTCCTGAGGCAACCGCTCCCACAGCTTTCGCATGCGGGAAACCATGCCTTCCTTGCCCAGGATGGATGTTCGATAGTTCCCTGGCTCAATGATGCTGACTTTCACCCCAAAGTAGTGGAGCTCACGCCTGGGAAAGAAGAGTTGGACTCAGTCTGGGGCACTACGATGACAAAAGATCATCAGGCACAGTCACTTCTGATCCCTCTACAGGGGCTTATTTCCCCGGAAACCTGGAGGTGCTTCCCTCCACCCCTGTGCCAGGCCAGGCATTGCCTTCATGCAAATCAGGGCCTCAGCCCTTGCCCAAGCAGTTTGCATTAGCAAACCCAGCAGGAAGGAAGTCAACAGAGAAATCTAGACCAAAGCCCTGCCTCCTACCAGGTTCACCCACTCAGCCTCATACTCAACACCCACGTGGCAAAGGAGTGAGGGGGTCTGGGTAAGGCTTGAATCCTCCTTTGAGAGTCTCCCATGAGCATATCTGCCTCCAGGCCTCTCTGTCTGCATCAAATACTCTCCTTTCTACCCTCATAGGCCCAAACATAGTTTTACTTACTTTGAGACAGCTGAAGGGAATACAGGAAGACAGCCTCCTATCACCACCCTACCTCTTCTCCTCATCCCTTCTCCTGGTCCTTGGGGAAGGCTCCCTGAGGACTAGCCCTCTTCCTGCTACTGTGTTAGCTCCCTCCCTCCAGAACTGCCTTGCCCACATGCTGCCCTCCCCAGCTCTCTCTTCCTGAGGTGAAATCCCCAGGACTCCGACCCAGAGTGGTTTGGCACCAGGGCCCAGTCACCTGATGCTGTCAGAGAAGGCCTCGACGCCAAACTTGGAGACGCAGTAGCCACCACCGATGATAGCCACGCGACCACCAGAGCTGGACATGTTGATGACCCTGCCCCGGGCTTTTTTGACCATGGGCAGCATGTGGAGGGTCACTTCGATCAGTCCCACCAGGTTCACATTGATCACCTTCACAAAGTCCTCCTTCGTCAGCCATTCATTGGGCCCACTGGGCAGGCCTACACCTGCATTGTTCACCAGGGCCCAGAGGCCTGGGGGCGTGATGGAGGGAGAGAGAACCACACAGAAATCATTAGCATCTCTGGAAAATCATCAGTGTCCACCACCCACCAGCCCAGGGCTTCTGAGGATGGTCGAGCAGGTGCACAAGGCACAAGAAGGCAGGCTGGTGGCATGTGATGGGGAGCTATGACAGCCCAAAGGAAGATATGCCTTTTACTAATTAGTTTTCCCCAAAGGGGCACTTTTTATGATTCACACAGACTGTCACTGTGCTAGCTGGGGCCCTGTACCAGCTACAGTCCAGGCTTTAGCTAATAGCACCTAAGCTATTAGCTCTGGGAAGAGAGAGATAATTTTCATACCAATGAATTAATGGTTGAAGTCTTGCCCTTATCATGCTTCCCCCTCTCTATCCACCTAAGTGTAAGAAACCGACTCCATTTCACACATTATTAAAATGAGTTCATCCATTCACACATTCATCCATTTATCTACTCATATATCTATTCTCTGTCAGTTACAGAGGAAGGTGCTAGGGATGTAAAATGAACAAGATAGATCTTGTCCCTCAAGGAGCTCACAAACCAGAGAGGAAATAAATAATATTCATAAATGTGTAACACATTTAAATAAAACAATCATGAAAAAAATGTAATAAGGGCTCTCTTTCAAATATTTAATTTGAGTTGAGTTGGTACAAATGGAGAGAAATAATGCTAAGTATTGTCATTCAACTCTGCAGGAACCCACACCTGAAGATCCTTAAGTTCCAGTTCCATTTCTACCTTCAGCCTTGGACAAGTCACTTCCTCTCTCTGGGCCTCAGGTCCTTTATCAACTGGCCAGGACAGTTGCTTCCAGCCTGGGGTTTGCAATCCTGAGACCCTTCCAGGCTGAACCCCAGAACCGGCTCAGGAGATGCAGAGGAGGCTCAACTTCCATTTGTTTTACATGTCAAGCTTCCAAGTGAAATTCCACTTGGAGGAGGAGGTTTGATTCTAAAAACACATTGGAAAAGTCCTTAAAATGATTCCTAAGGACACCTTCCACCTTGACACCTTTGGTATCAAAGATTCCAAAAACCCCACTGCTCAGGTGCCTTGCCTTCCCTTCCCCTCCCCTCATCCTCCCAGCCCACCTTGACTCCTGCAGCCCCAAGATACTCCTCCCAGCACAACTGCACTCTCTTCCAATAACTTGTCAGGATGTAAACACCACTCTTGGTCCACCCTCCTCCTATGCCTGGGGTCCACACACAAGCCATGTCCCTACTGTATCTTCCTGCCTTCCCTCAATTAACAAGACCCCAGGAGACCAGTTGGCTGGCAGGACTCAAACCTCCCCAGCCAGAGGAGGCTCTCTTGTCTTACAGAGGAGGAAATGAGGCTCCTGAGACCCAAAGACTATAAAACCCAGGTGCTGTCCATGGAAAAGGGACACACACTCTCCACTACCTGTGATCATCCTGGTAGACAGCTCTGCCTGCTGGCAAACCAGGAAAGCCTTCATTTTTTTTTTTTTTCCTGTAAAGAGCAACTAGAGAACCATCAGAGCAGTGTGAATAGCTTTAGGGCTGTGCCAGGGACTCTCAGGGGCCACAGAAAGTATGCCAAAACCCCTGCCCCCCATCCCACCGCTTTCCTAGTACTTCTTAGACCAAGAATGTTGCCCAATGGAGTAGGCAGAAAATGGCTCCCCAAATAGTCACCGTACAAATCCCTGGAACCTATTAATATGGGGGATTACACGGGAAGAAGGAATGAAGATAGCAGATGGAATTCAAATTGCTTATCAACTGACCTTAAAACGGGGTGATTATCCTGGATCAGCCTGCTAAACCCAATATAATCACAGGGATTTTTTTAAGTGGAAGAAGGAGACGAAAGACAACCAGAGAGACAGAAGTGTGAAAAGGACTTGGCCCCACGTTGTTGGTCTTGAAGATAGAGGAAGAGGGTCATGAGCTAAGAAATGCAGGCAACCTCTAGAAGCTGGGAGAGGCAATGAAATGAATCCTCTCCTAGAGCCTCCAGAATGAACACTGCTCTGTTGATACCTTGATTTTAGCTCAGTGAGACCCGTTTTGGACTTCTGACCTCCAGAACTTTAAGATAATAAATTTGTGTTGTTTTAAGCCACTACATTTTTGTGTTAATTTGTTAGAACAGCAACAGGAAACTAATATACCCAGTGACTCATTAACACAAGTGGCTCACAGCTAAATGTAGGGCAAGGCAGCCTATTGAGAAAAGAGACTGACTCTCGCTGAATTATTCATTAATTAGTTCATTCAACAAAAATTTATTGAGCACCGTACTAGATGCCAGACACTATTCTGTACTAAGGATCTATAAAAGAAAAGAGGCAAAAAGCCCTGCCCCCCGCCCCATCCTAGGAACCTTTATTCTAGCAGGGGAAACAAACAATGAATAAGAAAAATAAGTAAAATATATGCAATATTAGATAGTGGTAAATGCTAAGGAGAAAAATCAAGCAGAGAGTTACTGTTTGGCCCCTCCTGGGCCCCAGGGCTCTCCGGCCCCCAGACCAGTTCCCTTAGGAGCCAGGACTTCCTCCAGGCTGCTGTTCCACAACAGAGCCAGCCTGTTTCTCCTGCTCCTGTGCCCATGCCCTGCATGCAGGAAGCTTCCCGGGCAGGTTTGCATGTAGTCCTGGGCCAGCCCAGCCAGCCCACGGCCTCCTTTCCCAATAGGAGCGGTCACTCTGATGTCATCACTTACCTTGAGGTCAACCCAATACCCACCATGATGTGAAGGAAGAGGACAGATCTCTGTCTCCCCTGCCTTCCAGTTTGACACAATCAAGGAGAGCAAATGTCCCTGCTCAGGGAGTCCAACCTCCTGTCCCCTCTTCCCTCTCCCCAGCCCACTCCCAGTAAGAAAGGTGCTCACAGTTCAGTTGGAACTGATGGTTAGGACTACCTAAGTCCCAGAGAGGCAACTCCCATCTTTAGAGGTTTGGACATACAGAACAAGTCTTCCCTCTCCCACATCCTCTGGCAACCTTCCCCCATCCCTCTGAGTCTCTAGCAGAAAAAAACTTCCTTGGGAAATCACCCCTTTTGTGTGAACAGACCAAACTAAGCAACAGTTTCCAAACCCACTGAGCCAAAGCCCCAGCCCCTTTCTCTACATCACCTCTCCTACTACATCTGAACAACACTGTCCCTGATCACTGTCAGCTGCCTAGAGGAGAAAGACAGAAGAATAAACTAAGAAGGCCAAAGAATGCAATTTGCCCCACCTTGCTCACCCACTTGGTCCCTCACCCACTGGGCCGCTGCCTTTATACTCTCAGTCTTGGTGACATCCAATAGGGTGGTCTGCAGTCGGTAAGAGGTATCCTGCTGAAGCTTCTGGGCCCCTTCCTCAGTGAAGCAAGCAGCCAGCACCCGCATGCCCCGATCAACCAGCTGCCTGGCCAGCAGGTTCCCGAAGCCCGAGTCACAGCCTGTGATGAAGACATACTTGTCTGAGAGGTTGCGGACCAGATTGCAGTTCTTGAACCATCGATACATAAAGGAGAGATCCGTGATAGCTGCCATAGGGCAAGAGGATGCTGGTGGCCAAGAAGTATTGGGCTCAGGAGACAGCTGGAGAGGCTGGTCTTCTGAGCCCCAGCTGGCAGTCTGCTGAAAGCCACTGAGAAGATCTTTCTTCCACTGGCAACAGACACAGGGCTCCTGGATGAGCCACTTTATAATTTCTATAGGTGGATGCATCACCATACCAATTAGCCTAGATGCAAGAAATTCAAGTCCAACCTGAAGCCTTGTAACCTCAGACAGTACTGGTGGCTGCCTCTCGCTCTCCCCCAGCCCTGATAGGTGAAGCTGCCAAGGATAGGAAAGACCCCGTTGGTGATGCTGATGCTGAGAGGTGGCTCACCTGGGTGGTCTGAGCAGGCCAGGTGAGAAAGGAGGACTCAGCCCAGAGAGCATCCCTGGAAATCTCCCACCTCTGGCCCAGGGATCAAAATCATCTGTTATGAGTTCAGACATGTAAATAAACTTAATTTTTATTTTCAGGCAAAAAAATTAAGACAAATTCATTAATGTAAAACAAACAGAATTGGCTTTGTGCCCCCCAAGTCCCAAAAGAAATGAGTTTCAAGTTACTGGTTCTTTGCAATTCTCTGTCCTTAGGTGAATCTCCATTATGAGAGATTAAGAAAAACAAAAGGTTTTCCCCAGGGTGGATGTGACTCCACCGAGGCTAGAGGCAGCAGAACCCTTCTGCAGGAAGGCTGCTTTTTTTCTTTTTAATTTCTTTTTTTTTTTTTTTTAATTCAAGTTAGTTAACAGACAGTGTAGTATTGGTTTCCAGAGTAGAACCCAATGATTCATCATTTACATATAACACCCAGTGCTCATCTCAACAAATGCCCTCCTTAATGCCCATCACCCATCTAGCCCATCCCCCCCCCCCCCACCACCAGCCCTCCAGCAACCCTCAACTTGTTCTCTATTTAAGAGTCTCTTATGGATGGCCAGGGAGGCTGTTTCTGAAAGCAGAAAGATGGAGGGGCTCCGGGCCTGGGTCTTGGGAGGTGATACTCAGGTCACCAATGAGGAGCCCCCACTGCATTCCAGGCAGACCCAGCTCTCACCCTCACTTGGTGACCGGACAAATGGACAAAGTTAATGGCAGAAGACACATCAGCTCCCCCAGGGCTGGGCCCCCTTGGGCATTTCTTTTTACCTCGAAGGCTAAGCACACACTAGGGGATCTAGTAATCTGAGAAGCCCAGAGGGGATAGTGGAAGGAAGGGATTATGAAGTCAACTGACACAGTGGCTAATTGGATGTACAGAGGTAGGGGAGACCAGGAGTCAGGGGGATTTTAATATACTGGGGTTGATAACGGGTAGAACCACAAGTGGCAAGAGAATTCAGAGGCAGGAGACGAGAGAGTTCTGACATGAACATCATTGAGATGAGGTCCAGCCAGATGATAGGGGCAGGTCATGAGTTCCCTGGGCAGCTGCAGGAATGGCCTGGGGCCAACTCCTTGGCTCCAAGAAGAAGACTGGAATAAGAGACTTGGAAAAGTCTCAAGGTCAGGACTTGGAGGGGAGGGAGAAATTCCAGGAAATGGGGCAAAGAACTCACAAAAGTTAGGAGGGAAGCTGCTAAAGAAGAAGAAATAAGGAGATGAGACAGAGGAGCCTAAGATTCAGGGACAGAAGGATGTTGGGGTCTATGGTGGCTCTTGAATAAACCTCTAGAGTCACCATTCCCCAAGATGAGCCTAGTCACCAACTCATCCTGAGGGACTGGCGGCCAGCCACCCACACTTTCCCTGTTCAAAGAGTCTGAAAGAAATGGGGCCACAAATTTCCTAGGGTGAAGAGACAAGGATGCATCTCTATGCTGTGTGCTATCTACCAAGGTTGGTAAGCCCCAGAATCAAATAAAGCAGGTGTCACCTCAAGAAAGACCAGAGAGGTTGGTCATTCTATAACAAGGGTGGTAGGAGTGAGAGGTAAGATCAAGGACACACCCCTAAGGTGCTGATCCAAACCCCGTGTGGGACAGAGGTGGGAAGCAGTGGAGGCAAACCCCAACTATGGCATACCAAGCCCAAGGCACAACGCATACACTCAGTCTGGGAGGCACCTCCTAACTCTGCCCTCTGGGTAAGTGAACAGGGAAATTTTGGCTAGGGGAAGCCAGACAAGGTCACTCAAGGGCTGAAGAGCCCCAGGGGTATCCCAATCCTTGAGAAGACAGGTGACATACAGGGATTGTCTATGGATTTAGAAAGGGATGACTTGGAACTGCTCCAACACAGGACCGGGCCTGACCCACCATCGCATGGGCCTCTCTGCTGACTGATGGTCAAGGAAATGCTCTCCTGGGTTCAAACTCCCAACACCCAAAAAAGCAGGTCACGCAGTGGAGGGCTGCAGGACCACACAGAAGTGTTCTTTCCCTAGGGCTAGAAATGCCCCACTCTCAGATGACAGGTCTCCCTGCTATGTGGGCACCTGAGGCTGACAGGTCAGGCTGGTGGTTGAACTCCACCCACATGTCTGTTCACTAGTATCCTCAGCAGAGAGGGGCCTTCAGCTCCTCCAGGCCATCTCCAGCCCCTACTACAGGGTGAGAATGAATGACACTGCCACATCTGACCTCGCTTTCTGTTTTCACCAAGAACACTGATATTCTACAGTATCAGGTCCCCCTAAGGTCTCCATAGCCTCAGTTTGAAACTGAGGGAAGAAAATTAAGGCACCTGATGAGGCAGCTCCCGGCACCAATTTGTCCTCAGCCAAGGAATCTACATCACTTTGTTCAATGTGTTCTCTGTTCAGTTCATACTCAGAACATCATCAGAACAGTGGAGATGTAGAGAGTTGTGGTCTCGGGAAATGCTGGGTAATTAAGGGAATCCCTGCCCAGTATATAGTAGGTGCTCAACAAAGGTTAGCAGAAAACAACAGACTGGGGTCCAGAAGTGACTCTTACTGTCCTCCACCATAGGATGTGAGAAAGGGGATCTGGGCTGGGGAACCTAGGGATGGCTGCAGATGGGGAGCATAACTCTAAAAGAGGGGACAAAGAGGGCTGTGGAGAGGTTACTGTTGAGGGGAGAGGCTGATGTCCCCAGGAAAGGGACTGGAGTCTGCCAGTGCCTCAGCAACTTCTCTTTGTCTATCCATCCTTGGGTCTTCCTGTGACACCGTGTTACTTGAAAAATCCTGGAAAAGAAACATTAGCCTCCCACCCCACTTCTTTGGAAAGAAGAGTGATCCATCTCCCCTCTTAAAATCCCACCCCCATGATCTCCATGAAGGCACCTGACTCCTTCTCTTATGGATTCATATCCCACCACTCCCCAAGGCCACAGTTCCAATCACTGGATCTAGGTAAACTTATCAATTTTTATTTTAAGGCAAAAATGATCAATGGACATCAAGGTTTCAAGACAACTCAACAACTGGTTTATTTCTGTATCCTCTGTCATGATTCCAATTACAGACATGTCCTTTCAGCCAGGGTCTGTGAATTGGCACCTCAGGTTGATGGGTCAGGCTGGTGGTTGCCATCCACATCTCCATCCCTGTCAGAGGTATCTTCAGTGGAAAGGGGCATTAACTCCCCCAGGCCATGTCCATCCTGTAGGAGGGGGACACTGGACAGAAGCAAGGCACACCTTGAGTACGGGGACAGAAGCAGAGCAGGTGGGGGCTGAGCCCCTCCCTGCTGCTAACACGCTGCCAAGAATGGATTCCTCAAGTGGCAGGAGGGCCAAAAGACTCCAAGCCTTGAGAGGTCATTCAAGGAACAGGGTATGGTTGTGTGCTATTGGGTCCCTGTTCCTCAATCACAAAACTTGTGACTTTCCTCCTAATATTCCTAGAGTGCTAATGTCCAGGAAGTCTGGGGAGGAGGCGAGGAGGAAGTTGAGATGGGTGCCCCTGGTGACACAAGACCCCCCCCTCCACTGTATTTCCCTCCCCCTGAGGGATTCCCACCCTCACACAGTACCCAGCTCCCTCCTACCATGCACCCCAGTCTGGGGTTACAGAGCCTTGATGGGTCTTTGAGACATCCAGTAGATCATGGCATCCACCAGTAAGGTAGGCATGTAACTCATGGGGAGGTAGAAGAGCTTGGCATCCCAGCCAGATGAGTATCGAGTGCGGGGGTGGCAGGCTGTTAGGGCATGTTCCACGCAGTTTGTCACCAAGTACAGATTGTTGCAACATGTTGACTTCAACTTTTTCACTGATTTCTTGACTATCCAAAGGGAACAACATATCGTCACGTTTTAATCTTGCTTTGGGATCAACTTGAGAGAAGTTTCTAAAAGCACCCCACCTCTCCCCACTCATCTCCAGGTTGAATCCATGGATTTCATCGGAGTGTGTCCCGACTCCTTCCCACAGGAACACTCTCCACACTACGCCCCCTCTGGCTCTATTCCTGGGAATATGTGCTCCGCAGAAACTGAGGTCTCTACAAACACTAGAAATGTAAGCACCTGAAAACCAGCTGGCTAATGCCAGCTTGTCAGGAATCCATACATTCTTCCCTCTCTGGCTTCAGTTTCCTCCCCAAATAATGAGGGCATTAGAGGAAAGCGTGGCCCCTAGGTCTAACAAGCCTGGCTCTTCCTGAGGTCAGCAGGTGGCCACACGGGACCATGGGGATGGAGTTAAACGTCCCCACTGTGTGGGCTGAGTCAGAGCCTGGAGGCCTGACCCAGTCTGTAGGAGGAGCTGGGATGGGCTCAGGCTGCCCACAAGGGTTTGTCTCCCTTCCCCCCAGTCCACAGCTCACTCACCAGATGCCAGGAACTTCTCCCCATAGATCCCCTTGACCTCTGGGCTGGCCTGATCCCATGCTTCCTGGATGGCCCTAGAAATCTTCTCAGAGTTGGTTACTCCAGTGTTGAAGAAACCAGGCTCAATCACAGCCACCTTCACCCCAAAGTAGGAGAGCTCCCTCCTGCAAGACAGACAGGCAGAGGGCAAGGACGTCAGAAGGCTCGGGGACAAAACACAACAAACAAACCCGATATACACCTAACTTGGGATTGGGGTGGGATAAACTCAAAAGCTCGGACAGGTTCCAAGAGCAGCATCCAGGGGGAGAAAATAATGATGATGTATCTCTGCATAAGGTGTGCACATGTTTTCCAGTACTGTCCACATGCGTGCTGGCTAGCTCACATCCTACCTCTTCTGCTGTGAAGCACCACTTACATGCCATCTTTTCCTATTTCCCTTCACATCCAATCCATCTCCAGACTTTGCCCATTTTACCTCCTGTACCCTGCTCCCTCGTCTGCCTTCTGTCCTCTGAGGAACATCTCTGCCTACATCTCAGATCCCCGACACCCAGAGCCAACCTCTGCCCTGTGGCCAGTGGGTTCTCCGGAGGCTGATTTGACCACGTTGCTCTCCTGAGTAAATCCCTTCCACTGGGTCCTGATGCCAATAGCAAGAAGGTTTGCAGCCTGTCCGGGGCCCCCGTGTCTCCTTGAGCCCACCTGCCCAGCATCCCCTCTGCCTGACCAGGCCTTGTCCACTAGCCTAGAGGACCCCACAACATAGGCCGTCAGCCATTACTCACCCTGGGCTTGGGCTCGAGTCGTTCCCTCATACAGGAGGCCTTCTGACCCTACTTTGCCAGGTTTACAAGTTCATTTCTTCAATCCTCAGCTCAGGCCATTCTCTAAGACTCTCCGCTTGTTCCACTGGCCACCACCACCACCACCACCACAGCTAGCTAAGTTAGTCACAACCATCGTGATAGATGGTCACAGCATTTGTGTCTCTCTTGTCCCTTTCTTTTTTTTTTTTTTTAATTTTTTTTTTCAACGTTTTTATTTATTTTTTTTTGGGACAGAGAGAGACAAAGCATGAACGGGGGAGGGGCAGAGAGAGAGGGAGACACAGAATCGGAAACAGGCTCCAGGCTCCCGAGCCATCAGCCCAGAGCCTGACGCGGGGCTCGAACTCACGGACCGCGAGATCGTGACCTGGCTGAAGTCGGACGCTTAACCGACTGCGCCACCCAGGCGCCCCTCTCTTGTCCCTTTCTCAGCTGTAAGACATTTTAGGTCAGGGACCTCGTCTTGTCCTCAGACACATTTGTGTGTGCTCACAGAAATGCCGAGAAGCATCTTGTTGAACTGAGTCAAATGCTGGACCTCCATGTCGAGGGCCCCCTGAAGCTGAATATTATAGGAATTATGGACATGAGCTCTGTAGCCAAATGATCTCAGGTCCAATTCTGCCTCAAGCATTTCCCAACCGTGGGCCCTCCTCCAGGGCAACCATAGATGAAACCAACTGTGTAGGCCTGGGGCCCATCCCAATGCCCAGAACACGGGAAGGTGCTTCCCAATGAATTCCTAGCACGAAGCAAGACAGAGGCATCTAGAAAGAAGAGACTTTGAGGTTGTGAGTGATTGAACCCCCTGGAAAATCTCCCCCAGAAGCACAGAAGCAGGAAGACTGAAAGGATGGGCTCTGTCCCAGTCCAATACCTGAGGGAGTCGGAGAAGGCCTCGACGCCATACTTGGAGATGCAGTAGCTCCCACCCAGAAGGGACACCCGGCCCATGATGCTGGAGATGTTGACCACGCGGCCCCTCGCCTTCCTCACTAGGGGCAGCAGGCTCAGGGTCACCTCTATCAACCCCAACAAGTTCACGTCGAGTATCTTCATGAAGTCCTGCTTGGTCAGCCACTCATTGGGTGCCGAGGGAATGGAGATGCCAGCATTATTCACCAGGCCCCAGAGTCCTGGTTACAGGGTAGGGAGAGAGCAACATCGTGTGCCTGAGTGAGACACGACTGTGGTTCCAAGTCACCTTCCAATCCACTTTTTTTTTTTTTTTACCACATCAACAACATCTACATGTATAAAGGAAAAGGGTGCAAGAGAGGAAGTGAGAATGAAGTGACTACGGGGCATCAGCATTTGCACGCACACTGAGCTATTGGACCGCAGGGATGTTCCTTCTCAACTTGCTGCTCCTCAGTGCCTGGCATACCAGGGGCAATAAGCCCAGCTTCGTTAAGAGTGTGCCCAGGTGCACCCGGATGGCTCAGTCAGTTAAGCGTCTGACTCTTGATTTCAGCTGAGGTCATCATCTCACGATTTGTGAGGTCGAGCCCCGCATCGGGCTCTGTGCTGACAGTGTGGAGCCTGCTTGGGGTTCTCTCTCTGTCCCTCCCCCACCGGCTCATGTTCTCATTCTCTTTCTAAAAACACACATACACACACACACACACACACACACACACAAAACCATTAAAAAGTATTTTTAAAAAAGAAAAAAAAAGGATTTGACAATGAAAATGCTGATCATAGGATACATAACTATGTAACTGACTCCGGAAACTGACATTTGGAAAATCTCCTTTTATCTTTATCATCTTCTATGTTGTATACAAGGAGCATGTTTTACATTTTTAATCACAAAAAAGACATCAATGATGTCTTCTTTTCTGAAAAGGGCAGGCAGCATAATAGAGGGGGAAGAATAGGACCCCTCACCCACATTTGACCAAAAGTCCCTTCAGCTCCCTCATAAGCCTCAGTGTCCTCATAAGTTAAGTGGGGCTGATCTTAAAGCCCTGCAGAGGGCCCATTGGGAAGGAACCAACAAGAAAATGTGTATCTGCTGAGATCAGGAGCCTGGGTCTAGCCTGGCTCAGCCCCACGCTGCCCCGTAGCAAACCTCAGTGTCCTAACACCTCCTCAGACTATTGGCCCTAAACTCAGGCTGGGCTCATTTAACCCTGGGCTCAGACTCAGGCACTCAGGCCTTCTGCTCAGGAAACTCCAAAGCTTGAGGCTTCGAAAATCAAAACATCCTGGGAATCTTCCCAGTTAGCAGAAGAGAGGTCTCCCTTGCATAGAGAGAAGCAACAAAGAGGCACAAACAGGAATCTGGGCAGTACCTCCGTCACCCACACGCTCCTTCACCCACTCGGTGGCCGCAGAGATGCTCTCTGTCTTGGTGACATCCAGGATCACCGTCTCCAGCCTGTCTGACGTCTGGTCTCTCAGCTGCTCTGCCCCCTTCTCCGTCAGACACGCGGCCAGTACCCTCAAGCCTCGCAGGTCCAGCTGCCTGGCCAGCAGGTTCCCGAAGCCCGAGTCACAGCCCGTGATGAAGACGTACTTGTCTCGGAGGTTGCTCACCACCTGCCTCTCCCGGTACCAGCGCAGGAGGTAGTACAGGCCCACGAGGGCCGCCAGGTACAGCCACATGGCTTTGTGGGGAACACACAGGCTGAAATGAAACAAGAGTGTAGCTGGTGTTCAGACAGGATGACTTAGGAACACACAAGGTGTGAGTAGCGGGCCAGCCGCCAGGCTGTCTGACATGGAGTCCTCAAGTTCTTCCTGGTCACTGCCTTTAGTGAGTACTCTTGATTCCGGCCTCAACTGGCATGCTCTTCGGTACACTAATGCTGTTTCTACTAGATGCCATTGGATTTCACAAAGAATCCTTTGACATGAGGATACTTTTCTCAGTCACCTTCTCCTGGTCCTTCTACTCCTCCCATTTTCCTCTGCCCACCTACTCCCTCATACACCCCCCCAACCCCCCCCCCCCACACACACACACACTGGAATCCCCTATGTCCTAAATCTCATGGTTCAGAACTGTCTTCTTACTTTGTTCCTGTTCGAGGCTGTACCTCTGGTCTCCCTGACCTTCTGGAGATTCTTATGAAGAAGATATATACATTGCGAATCGAGACACATGTGGTTTCAACACCCAGGTTTGCTACCAACCAGCTGTGTGACCTTGGCTGCCAGCTTATGCTATGAACCAGGGTTTCCTTATCTGAGCCAGATAAGAATTCAGAATTCATTTCTGAGAAGACTAAGTCATTGTCACTCTCACTGAGATCGGAGAAGGCAAAATGTTTAAGGAATAGATTCCCTCCAGATACAGTATTTCTCTGGGGCAGAAAGGTGTTCAGGAGACTAAAGGGGTGTCTGATATCGGAGGCAAAGTTGGGGGAGAAGGGAATGAAGGTGGGCACACGCAGGAGAGAGACTGTTCCCAGTTGCTGGGAACGTTGAAAGGAAGCACTTCAGCAAAGCGGGGCTCACAGCTGCTACCCTTTCAGCAGGCCCCGGTGCCTGCCTGCATTGCCCTCTGCCCCTCCCACATCCAGAATTTCAGACACAGACTCGGAAGGCAGAAAAGACTGGCTTGCACAGGACCTAAAACCTCACGCAAGCAGTGAGGGCTGTAAGCCCCATAACTGCAGAAGTATCCCCCAGCAGGTGAAAAGGACAGAAAGGGGTACAGATTAAGCCTTTAGTTGAAACTGTTATGTGCAGAGAGGTGACTGTAGTCCTGAAAGCATTTATCTCTTAAGGCGGGAAGCGGTGGCAGCCTGGCAAGGCCTGGTCCTGCAGAGCCTCACCTGTTTCTGCTTCCTGGGGGTCACTGCCAGGACCCTCCTAACAAGGGCTTCCTCAAGGGCAGTGGAGAAGAAGGCAAGGAGGAAGGAAGGAGCCCTGGAAACTCTCAGCGACCCAAAGAGACACGTATGTCCAAACCCCATTAAGGGATAAGGCCGTGTTTCTTTACTTGTGAGGAATTGGAGATTTTTTTCTCAGTAACCACAGATTCCTTCAAACATCAACTTTCAAGGGGCCACGTGGCAGAGACACCTCCCAGCCCTCAGCACCTGCTGTTTCACTCTTGTAAAGCCTCAAAACAACGTGTGGCAGAGACACCTCCCAGCCCTCAGCACCTGCTGTTTCACTCTTGTAAAGCCTCAAAACAACGTGACCGCCTGTCAGCGGTGCCAGGAGCTTCGGAGTTCATTTCTCTGAAATCACAGGAAGTTCAGAGAGGATAGTAAGAGAAAGAGGCTGGGGTGCCACTCACTTACCTGGGAGCTGTGGGGCCCAGAACGAGAAACCCCGCAGGGGCGCCAAGGGAATGGAGACTCGCTGCTGCGGATCTCTGCGCTGAGATCCTGCACAGGACGTCCAGACGCTGAGATCCCCACGCACGTCCCCGAAAAGGGGCAACTCTGCCAGATTCCCCAGACTGCACCTGTAACCGAGCGCGCGCTGGAGCGGAGGCGCGCGCCCCCTGGTGGTGCCCTGCCGAAACTCAGCGAGACCGCCTTCCCGTGGGCGCGTCCCTAACCCTCTTCTCCACCGGGTGTGGATCTTCTGAAGAGGGGAGCCATAGGTGATGGAAAAGGGAGCTGGAAAGGACAGGGAGTAGGTACCAATTGTGCAACTTGTTTCCAGGCCTACAGGTAGGCAGCTTCCACTATCTGGAGTGGGAACGCAAAAATGCAGAGACACATCTGTGCCTTCACTGTGAGGATCTGACGCAGGGATGTCATCGGAGTGTGTCCCGACTCCTTCCCACAGGAACACTCTCCACACTACGCCCCCTCTGGCTCTATTCCTGGGAATATGTGCTCCGCAGAAACTGAGGTCTCTACAAACACTAGAAATGTAAGCACCTGAAAACCAGCTGGCTAATGCCAGCTTGTCAGGAATCCATACATTCTTCCCTCTCTGGCTTCAGTTTCCTCCCCAAATAATGAGGGCATTAGAGGAAAGCGTGGCCCCTAGGTCTAACAAGCCTGGCTCTTCCTGAGGTCAGCAGGTGGCCACATGGGACCATGGGGATGGAGTTAAATGTCCCCACTGTGTGGGCTGAGTCAGAGCCTGGAGGCCTGACCCAGTCTGTAGGAGGAGCTGGGATGGGCTCAGGCTGCCCACAAGGGTTTGTCTCCCTTCCCCCCAGTCCACAGCTCACTCACCAGATGCCAGGAACTTCTCCCCATAGATCCCCTTGACCTCTGGGCTGGCCTGATCCCATGCTTCCTGGATGGCCCTAGAAATCTTCTCAGAGTTGGTTACTCCAGTGTTGAAGAAACCAGGCTCAATCACAGCCACCTTCACCCCAGAGTAGGAGAGCTCCCTCCTGCAAGGCAGACAGGCAGAGGGGCAAGGACGTCACAAGGCTCCGGGACAAAACACAACAAAAAAGTTTGCCAAGACATCGTTTATACTGAATATGATGAATAAAATGCAGGAAACAATTTCATAGAATACCATGAGGTGTTGTTAAAGTGCTGAGAACAGAACCTGGCTCCAGCAATGCCCCCAGCCACCAAAGCAAGCATTCAGGCTGGGTCCCCTGTCTCAACTCCTCCTCCAGAAAGTGAGTCTTCCTAGTCACTCAGCATCAAGAAATCCAGAACCGGGGCGCCTGGGTGACTCAGTCGGGCGTCCAACTTCGGCTCAGGTCATGATCTCACGGTTTGTGAGTTTGAGCCCCGCGTCGGGCTCTATGCTGACAGCTCAGAGCCTGGAGCCTGCTTCGAATTCTGTGTCTCCCTGTCTCTCTGCCCCTCCCCCACTCATGCTCTGTCTCTCAAAGAATGAATAAACATTTAAAAAATTCTTAAAAAAAAAAAAAAAGAAATCCAGAACCTCTGCTGAGAGAGGAGGAATTCGGGGAGGGCACATCTTCATCACGGCACCCTCTCCCCAAAACTCCAGAGCTCCAAGGTCTCAAGGTGGGGGGCAGTGGAGAAGGAAGACCCTCTTCTGATAAGCTGGGTGAGGCAAAGAAAGCTAGTATGACTTCAAGTTCTGGAAAACATCCTGGGAATCTTCCGAGTTAGCAGAAAAAAGGTCTCCCTTGCATAGAGAGAAGCAACAAAGAGGCACAAACAGGAATCTGGGCAGTACCTCTGTCTCCCACATGCTCCTTCACCCACTCGGTGGCCACAGAGATGCTCTCTGTCTTGGTGACATCCAGGATCACCGTCTCCAGCCTGTCTGACGTCTGGTCTCTCAGCTGCTCTGCCCCCTTCTCCGTCAGACACGCAGCCAGTACCCTCAAGCCTCGCAGGTCCAGCTGCCTGGCCAGCAGTTTCCCGAAGCCCGAGTCACAGCCCGTGATGAAGACGTACTTGTCTCGGAGGTCGCTCACCACCTGCCTCTCCCGGTACCAGCGCAGGAGGTAGTACAGGCCCACGAGGGCCACCAGGTACAGCCACATGGCTTTGCAGGGAACAGGCAGACAGGCTATGATCAGAAAAGGGTCTGGCCTCCTCAGTCAGGATGGCTGTATAGGCAGTCTGGCCTCCAGGCTCTCTGGCATGAAGTCTTTAATTTCCCTCCTGATCATTGTCTTTCCGGAACATTTTTTCCTATCCTCAACCTGTCTGCTCTTTGGACTACTTTTGTAAGTGCTGACATATGCCCTTGAAAATCCCAAATCCTGCCCAGAAAGATAGCTTGCTATCAGCAGGGCTCCCTCACCCTTTCCCTGCCCTCTGCTCTCTGTGTCCATGTGACTACACATGGGGTGACATGGGCCACTCTGCACTGGGTCCCAGGTTTAGAGCTGTTTCATTGTTCTGCCAGCATGCTGGGCCTTGACATTCCCAAGCTCAGGAGGGTTCTTAATGGGAAGCTACACTTTGATTCAAGACACATTTGCATTCAACATGCTCTCTGGGCCTGGGTTTCATCATCTGGCTCAGGACACAGAATTCATTCCTCAGGAATCTAAGTCACTGTCAGCCTCTCGAGGGGTTAGAAGGAGAAGGCAGAGAGTATAAGGTCCCCTCCCTTTAGTAGGGAAGGGGCAGAAAGGTGTTCAGGAGACTAAAGGGGTGTCTGATATCGGAGGCAAAGTTGGGGGAGAAGGGAATGAAGGTGGGCACACGCAGGAGAGAGACTGTTCCCAGTTGCTGGGAACGTTGAAAGGAAGCACTTCAGCAAAGCGGGGCTCACAGCTGCTACCCTTTCAGCAGCCCCGGGTGCCTGCCTACATTGCCCTCTGCCCCTCCCACATCCAGAATTTCAGCACAGACTCGGAAGGCAGAAAAGACTGGCTTGCACAGGACCTAAAACCTCACGCAAGCAGGGAGGGCTGTAAGCCCCATAACTGCAAAAATATCCATTCAGTTGTATCCCAATGATGGTGGGGAGGAGGGGGGAGCTGCCCCCTCAGCAGACTCAAGATAGGACTGGAGACTGGACGGAATAGCTGCCCATGGAGGGGCTTCAGGATGAGGCAGATGACATCACATCATAAAAGAAGAGTGGGCACAGCTGGCGATGGGGCGGCTTTCTCAGGGCACCCCGGTGGCCTCTGGCAGGATTGGGCTCTAGTCCCTGCTTACATCCACTGAAATGTACCAAGCTCCTTCCCCAGAAAAGAAGCCTGGGAGGGAGGGGGTCATGCAATAGTTCAAGGGATATTGAGGCCGGCTTACATTGGACCTCTTCGCCCTCGAGGCTCACCTGCCATTGTGGCAGGACCATTGAGTTGCGGCCCTAGGCAGAGCCCTTCAATAGGTTTCTGTGGTTGTGTCCTTCAGGAAGCACTGGCAGAAATCAGAGACCTAACCGGTGCACAGCTCCCTGACACTCTGGAAAGACAATCTGGATGTGGTCCCAAACACCATTCCACTTGAACATCTCTCCCCAAGAGGCCACAGAATGGCTGGATAAGCATTGTTTGGGGGGGAGGGGTAGAGAAATGGTAGAAATCCAGAAACTCCAGGTAAAGCCTGAAGCAATGATTTCATCTGATTGAAGCAGTATGGGTCGCCCATGTGCTGAACACTAGAGCCTTGAAGGCTGCAGCCCCTCGGGGGCAGGGACTGAGTCTCACCAGTTTTAGTCTTCTAGTACCTGGCAGCACCTGGCGTCCTACAAGATGAACACATGCGAAAGTAGATGACCCTCCAGCATCCCACTTCCCTCTCCATTTTCACCTGCATTTCTCACATTGTCCTGCCGTCAGATTCCCCAAAGCCTCCCTTCCTCCCCTCTTAATGAGGGAGGAGGTTCAGGATGATCTTGTGAGTCCTTTCCATTTCAACTCTCGGGGAGTCTAAGAATCTCGGGGAGTCTAAGAATCTCGGGGAGTCTAAGGTCAAGAGGGAACCTTAGGAAGTCGAGGCCTCCGGAAACGCTGGAGAAGTCAAGGGGCGTTGCCGTCCAGCCCAGGTTACACGCTCAACAAAAGTTAGGAGAAACTGACTAAATCTGGGATCAACAAGGAGTGTCAGCACATCTACGGAGACCCTGGGGGAGGTGCTAGGGATCAGGAAGTGGAGGGGGGAGAGTTCCGAGGGAGGGACAAAAGCCAGGAGATGGATAGGAAATTACAGGGTGGGGAAGAGTGAAGGCATGCTGGGAGGCTGCTGGGTGGTGCCAGTTTCCCTGGGGACCTTCCAGTGTCTGTCGGTCCCTCAGAGCCTCCTCTTCCTGGTACTAACCTTGCACACCTCCACATATATTCTCTTGGGAAATCATAGGGAGGAAACAGTTGTCCTTCATCTTGTGACAGCAAAGACATTTCACCTCCCATTTCTCAACCCCTCCCCAGGTCATTCCATGCTTCTCTCCGCCTCCACAAAGGGGACTTTGCTCTCACTCAAGAAATTTCCCAGAATTCCAAAGGCTGAGTCACCTCCACCCAAGTGTATGCTGTGCTTCTAAAACTTTTTTTATCCACAAAAGGCACTTCGAGGGCGGTCAGTTTTAACCTTTTGGACATTGTGGATCCTTTTGAGAATCTAAGGAAGACTCTAAGCCCCATAAAAATGACTTAACACAACATACGGGATTTTGAATATGCTTTTCAGGCAGTTCGCAGACCACCTAAAGCCATTAGGTGCCAGGAATCTAGGTCAAGAATCCCTATAATAAGGATTTACAGTGTCACACAGGCTAGTTGTTTAACCTCTCCGTGCCTCACGACATGATAGAAGCCTTGCTTATGACAGTGTAACAACTTAATGAGGATCAAACAGTACATGTCAATCACAAATGCTAACTTGTCGCTATATCGCTTTTGTGGTAATTCATAGTGGCATTGGGAATATTCTTGACCTTTCACGTGAGAAACAGAACACCAGACAACTAAATGAAAGAGGAAGCTGGTGTCGATCCAACTGAGAGAAAAACGGCTCATAGTGGTGGGACTGGGCAGAGGTATCTCAACGTAATTCCCCAAGAAGGGATCTCTCCTTCCTCATCCCCAAATAGTGGGAAAGGAACATGCTTATGCCAAGCACTTTACGTATCTCGTACGTCCCATACAATAACCCCTGAAGGAAGCATCAGTCACCTCACTTTACATATAAGGAAACTAAGACTCAGAAGGGTAAAGTGACTTGTGCAAAGTCACACAGCTACTAAGTAACAGAACACGGTGTCAAAGTCAGGTCTGGTCCCCGAAGTAGCGTTAGCTCCACTGTGCCTCAGCGAAGAGCGAGTAAGCAGGAAAGAGCTGAGCAGAGCCAAGGACAGGGTCGCTGGACCACATCCTTCTTTAGGACACCCGGGGGCCAGGCTGGTGCTGTTGGGCAGATAAGGCTGCCTCCCTGGCAGGGGGAAGCTGCGGCAGGAGGGCCAAATGACCTCTGTGGCTGGGCTTGGCTTCTGTACTCAGTGACCTGCTGGCAGCTAGGCTGGGAGCGGAAGTACAGTCGTTGCCAAACTCCTCAGCCTAAACCAGTCCGCAGTCCATCCGCCCTCAACCCACAAAGTAGGGTCCTCGGCCACACAGGCCAGACGGCCTGCCCAGCCCTCCTTCCAGGGTCCAGGCACAAGCCCTTGGCCCCCACCTGACCCTGGGAAGCTGCCTGCTTTTATCTGTGCCTCCAATAACTCCTCCCTGGTACCTTCCTTCCTTTCTGATTGTTGATTACAATATCTTGTCTACATTTTTTGGAAAAAAAAGTTGGGGAGGTGGTAGGAAGGAGAAAGAGCAAATTTCCAGGAATTGTTTTGCTGCTGCTGTTCCTGTTACTTGGAGCAAAGCTGCGTGCTGCTCCCCTCCTGCTCAGGTTGGCAAGAAGCCTGGGTCCTGCCCCCTCTGTCTGTCCCTTCCTTCCAATCTCTCTCTCTCCAGCTGCACACCTCCTCCCTCCAAAGAAAAACAGCCCCATGAAAACTGCAGAGCTGTCACTTATTTCTTCCTGAGGGAGCAGCTTTCCCTCTGTGCCTCTGCCAGAAGGCACCCCATCATTTCCTCCTGCTGCACATACACATTCAGTGATGTGGGGGAAGGGGGGCCGGGGAGCAGGTGGAGGGTGATGTCTCCATACGGGAGGGAAAAGATCCTGGGGTCAAAGATTCGGAGACCCAGGAGACATGAGCCACTCGAGTGCAGTCTTGAGAGGAATGGAAATGGCCATGAGTCAGAATGTGTAGAGAGAAAGAACAGAGATGAGAACTAGGTCTTCCTGGAGGGTGCTTGATCTAGTAGAGCCTCCACCTGCATGGGTCAAAGGTATGGAGAAGGAAGTGAGAATTTTCAGAAGGCTCTCTATTAAAAAACGATATCCATAGGATAGAAACTGGGATCCAAAAGAGAGAGAAAATAGAACTGTCTGAAAAATCAAAGTAAACCACATTTTACATTGTCATAGCTCATCATGACGGATTTCTTGGTCTAGGGGCGGTCTGATGTGTGAGTAGAAGTGTGACATGATAAGAAATATATACTTGGTCTCTGCCCCCAATTCCTGAGCTCTTAAATCCCTTGGAATTTCCCAGATAGTTTCAGGATGGGGACTGACTCCCAGAAAGACCAAGCCTTGCCTAGATGCTTGGAACGCCCAACCTCACCTCCTGTCCTCTGGGAAGAAGTCAGAGACTAGAGTTATAATTTATAATAGATCATGCCTTTATGTTGAAGCAGGCATAAAAATTCCAAAACTGTGAGGTTCAGAGAGCTTCTGGGTCGGTGAACATATCCACATGCCAGGAGGCCAGTGTACCCAACTCCATGGGAACAAAGCTCAGGACCCTTCCCGACCTCACACTATATACTCCTTATCTGGCTGTGCATTCGTATCCTTTATAATAAACCAGTAAACAAAGTAAATGTTTCCCTGAGTTTTGTGAGCCATGCCAGCAAATTATTGACACAGAGGTGGGGGGATTATGGGGACTTTGTAACCATGTTGGACAGAGTCATGTTTGTGACTGGCATCTAAAGTGAGAACAATCCTGTGGGACTGAGCCCTTAAACCTGTGGAGTCTGACACAAACTTCAGGTTGGTGCCAGAATTGATACATTTTAGGACACCCACGGTTATAGGGTGTCTGGGAGTTGGAAAACTAATTGGTATTGGAGAAAAACCCCTACATATTTGGTGTCAGAAGTGTTATGAATAGAGAAACAGTTTTTCTATAGAAGGCTTTAAGAAACTTGCAGAATTAGGGGCGCCTGGGTGGCTCAGTTGGTTGAGTGACCGACTTCGGCTCAGGTCATGATCTCACAGTTTGTGAGTTCGAGCCCCGCGCCAGGCTCTGTGCTGACAGCTGGGAGCCTGGAGCCTGCTTCCAATTCTGGGTCTCCCTCTCTCTCTGCCCCTCCCCCTCATGCTCTGTCTCTCTCTGTCTCAGAAATAAATAAACATAAAAAAAAAAAAGAAAATTGCAAAATTAAAAATATCCCCTCTTGTGGTGATAGTTGCACAACAATGGGAATATCCTTAATTAATTAAAGTATTAATTAACCAATGAAAGTATTAATTACCTTAAATAATTAATTAATTACACCCAATGTGGGGCTTAAACTCATGACTCCCAGATCAAGAGTCACATGTTCTAACAACTGAGCCAGCCAGGTACCCCTTACTTAATGCTACTGAACTATATAATTAAAAACAGCTAAAATGGTGGGATGCCTGGGTGGTTCAGTCGGTTAAGCATAGGACTTTGGCTCAGATCACGATTTCACGGTTTGTGGGTTCGAGCCCCGCGTCAGGCTCTGTGCTGACAGCTCAGAGCCTGAAGCCTGCTTCGGATTCTGTGTCTCTCTCTCTCTCTGCACCTCCCCCGCTCATGTTCTCTCTCTCTCTGTCTCTCCAAAATAAATAAACTTAAAAAAAAAAAAGCTAAGATGGTAAATTTGACGTTATATTTATTTCACTACAACAAAAAATTAATTAGCAATCTTAAAAAAAATCACCTCCTTGAATGGATAAACAGAATGTGGCCTCTCCATGCAATGGACCATTAGACATAAAAGGTCATGAAATGCATATACGTGCTATAATGAGGATGAACCTCAGAAACGTTACGTGAAGTGGAAAAAAAAAGACACAAGGGTCACGCATTGTATGATTCCATTTATGTTAAATATGCATGATAGGTAAATCCACAGAGACAGAAAGCAGAATGGTTATTGCCAGGGGCTGGGAGAAGAGGGAAGTAGGCAGTGCTTACGGGGTATAGGGTTTTCTTCGGCGGTTATGAAAATGTTAGGACCTAGAGAGGGGTGGTGGTCACATAATAACATCAATGTACTAAACTCCACTGACCTGTACACTGTAAGCCGGTTAATATTGTTATGGGAACTTCACCTCGATTAAATATGCGTACGCAATCCCCTCCAGCCAACACACCTTGAGCCGCAAGGCTCATGAGACGGGCTACCTCTCTGGGCTTAACAGAAGATGAGAAAGCCCATCCTTTCTCCCCGCAGGGGATACCACAGGGTATGTCAGGGGTCAAACGATTAACTGAGGTGAAAGTAGGCTGCGAAGCAGGAGGCTCTGCTGACACATCCATGGACTCTGAGCCTTGCCCTCTAGCTTGGCAGGAGAGAGAAGCTTGGTGTCCCTCTCTCTCAGCCACCCTTGGCCACACTTCACGAGAAGTATGAGGCGGTGGGGGAAGGATGCTGTTCTCCCCCTCCGGGTCTAGGAGACTCCCTGAAGCTCAGTGCAGCCCCCTTTCCCACCCCACATTTAATCCTCCCTCTGTGTCCAGCTTCGCACCCCAGAGCCAAGATGCAGGCTGGGGAGAATGGCAAGGGATGGGTGCGAGCCAGCGGCAAAGGGCAGAGTGACTAAAAGCCTGGCTGATTTTCAGATTTCTTTTAGCCCGCCCAACCACATCCAGTTCTGCTTTTGTAGGAATCAACAGACAGGGGAGAGTGGGATTCCAAGCCAATTTAGAGTGGAAAGCACATATGTGTGTAAAGCATTGACCACAGGCCCAGCCCTGTGCTGAGCACTTTACCTTGTTGGCTCACTTAATTCTCACAACACCCCTGTTAGTAGATATTATCGTCCCATTTTGCAGAGGAGAGGACTGAGGCTTAAGGAGGCAAATTCCCATAGCTAGTGAGTCAAGAGTCTGGATTTTAATACTTGCAGCCTGACTCCTCCCCGCCCCTGGCACACTGGGTCTTCTGCTGTGACTTCCCCTCTATCTGGATTGGGGGAAGGCAGGAAAAACACTGACCCTCTCCCACAGAGCCTCAGCCAGTGACACTGCTTCCTGGATGAGAAGGACGGCCCTGAAGCCCACAGCAAAGCCAGCCCCACAGCCACAGTCCCTCCAGTCTCCTTGCAGCTCCCCAGCAGCCCAGACCCACCACCGGCCCTCCAGGACCAGAGGCGCTCCAGACAGAAACTCAGGTGGGTGTCACCCTCTCTCAGGGAAGAAGGGAATCAGGGCTTGAAGATAATTGGCTTTTCTGCACAATCCACAAATGTTCCTAGGGATAAATCAGAGGGGTGTGTGTGTGTGTGTGTGTGTGCACATCCATAGCCCAGATGGCGGGACAGAGTTAAGACTTCCTAAGGAAGGCCCACACGAAAGGGCCAAGGGGAGAAGTTCCAGGAGAGAAGTGGAGGTCAGAGATGGCCTGGGGCTGGAGATAGGGTGGGACCGGCCAGGCTGGGGAGGAACCTGGTCAGGCACCAACAGTTCTGGTCTCTCCCACCACTGAGCCCTAAGAAAATGTCTCTGCTCGCAGGTCAAAGCTGGCAAGGGAGCTGTGTACTGTTTATACACAGTTTGAATATTTAAACTGCCTTTCTTGCCTCTTCAGACCCAGAATCTTCCCCCAAAGCCTCCTGGTCCCGGTAGCCCACTAACTTGAGGCTTAAGGCTGCTTTTGAGGTCTCCGTTCTCTTCCAACCCTCTCTTCTCCCCACCAGGCATTTGCTGGTCCTGATGTCAGTCAGGGACAACATGGGGCCTACCCCCTCGGACGGGTTCACCACAGCACCTGCCAGTGACTTTGGGGAGATCCACAACTGGAATGAACTGCTCTATTTCTTCAACCACACTTTGCCCGAGTGCCACATGGAGCTCAGGGAGGACACCAAGCAAGTGACCCTCTTTGTCCTCTACCTGGCCATCTTCGTGGTGGGGCTGGTGGAGAACCTCCTGGTGATCTGCGTCAACTGGCGCTGCCTGGGCCGGGCGGGGCTGCTCAACCTCTACGTTCTCAACATGGCCATAGCGGACCTGGGCATCGTCCTATCTCTGCCCGTGTGGATGCTGGAGGTCATGCTGGACTACACCTGGCTCTGGGGCAGCTTCTCCTGCCGCTTCACTCACTACTTCTACTTTGCCAACATGTACAGCAGCATCTTCTTCCTGGTGTGCCTCAGTATCGACCGCTACGTCACCCTCACCAACACCTCTCCCTCCTGGCAGCGCCACCAGCACCGGATGCGGCGGGCCGTGTGCGCGGGTGTCTGGGTCCTCTCTGCCGTCATCCCACTGCCCGAGGTGGTGCACATCCAGCTGGTGGAGAGCTCGGAGCCCATGTGCCTCTTCATGGCGCCCTTTGAAACGTACAACACGTGGGCCCTGGTGGTGGCCCTGTCCACCACCGTCCTGGGCTTCGTGCTGCCCTTCCCTCTCATGGTGATCTTCAACGTGCTGACGGCCTGCCGGCTTCGGCAGGCGGGATGGCCAGAGGGCCGGCGCCACTGCCTGCTGGTGTGTGCCTACGTGGCCGTCTTTGCCGTCTGCTGGCTGCCCTACCACGTGACCCTGCTGCTGCTCACGCTGCACGGGACCCACGTCTCCCTCCACTGCTACCTGGTCCACCTGCTGTACTTCTTCTACGACATCATTGACTGCTTCTCCATGCTCCACTGTGTCGTCAACCCTATCCTCTACAACTTTCTCAGCCCGAGATTCCGGGACCAGCTGCTGAGTGCTGTGGTCCATTACCTTCCCAAGGTCCGGGCCAGGGGGGACAGACGTGCTTCCTCCCTCTCCTCCTCCTCCACTCAGCACTCCATCGTCATCATCAAGGAGGGCGCCCAGCCCGCCACAGCAGGCCCCAGCAACACCCAGGCCTGAACTTCTAAGCGCCAACTACCTCGCCCATCTCTGCCCCTCAGCCTCTCCTAGGCAGCTGAGGTAGATCCCACTCTTCTCCATCAGCAAACTAGGAGGCTAGACGTGTAGGTGAGAGATTTTTTGGGGGGGGGGGGGGGGAAGGGTCAGAACACTCATGGTTAATTTTGAGTATGTCCTGTAATATTGAGGTGAGAGGAGGAGAGGGGGCCAGGGAGGGGTCGAGAACAAGTCCTCAGTGTTGTACTATTTGTCTCGGTCCTCAGGACTAAAGAAGACACTCAGGAAAAAAAAAAAAAGTGAAATAAATAACAGAGACAGCCATGACTCTGGCTCTTTCAAAACTCTGTACTTCCAGCTGGGATAGGCTAAAGAGATGCTCAACAGAGACGCACTCATTTCAGCAATCACCCTGGCCGGAAGGAGTGTGCTCCACAGGGAGCTCACACAACTTTCCTTTTGTGTTTGTGTGTTGCTGTTCTCCCAGAGAACTATGCAGGCTGTGAGGACAAGAGGTCAGAGGCCAAGGAACCAGGAGGCCTCAGCAGGACGTTTCCTAGCATCCTCAGTGAGATGACAAATGGAGGGGGGTGAAGCAGAGGTCTGGCTCCCCACCCTTCCCACCATCCAGGAAGTGGCTCCATTTCCTTGCTGATACTCTCCCCTTCATCCATCCTGCTTCCCTCCCCCCGAAGCAGAGGAGCCATCCCAGAGTCAGTGCTCCTCACAGCCCACCTGCTCCTGGCTTCAGATCTAGGACATCTCCAGACTTCTAGAAAGAGAGGCTATCAGAAATCCATCCCCATCCCGTGCTTTCTCTCCAGATCATAGGAAAATATCAAAGGATGTCCATTCTGGGAGCAGACCTTGGGACAGCCAGCAGCAGGCACTGACAGATGCTCTGTCCCTCAGCCCTTGTCCCCTGCATGGGATGGGGAGGCAGAAATTTTCTGATTCTGTCACAGGGCAGAGTTCTGGTATTCTTACTTTTTAAAAAATGTTTATTTATTCATCTTTGAGACCAAAAGAGTACAAGTAGGGGAGGGGCCGAGAGAGGGGGAGACACAGAAGCCAAAGCAGGCTCTAGGCTCTGCGTTGTCAGCACAGAGCCCGAGGTGGGGCTTGAACTCACAAACTGTGAGATCATGACCTGAGCTGAAGTTGGACGCTTAACCGACTGAGCCACCCAGGGGCCCCGCTCTGGTATTCTTCTAAGTCTGTTCTCACCGCTAAACTTCATTCTCCTTGGCCAGGTCTTTTCATAATTTTCCTGTCCTGCAACTTCTATTCATGCTTGTCTTATAGATAGGAAATGAAGTCTTCTTATTAATAAGTAGGTCTTCTGGGGGCACCTGGTGACTCAGTCGGTTAAGCATCCAACTCTTGATCTTGGCTCAGGTCATGATCTCAAGGTTTGTGAGAGTGCAGAGCCTGCTTGGGGTTCTCTCTGCTCCCCCCCTACTCATACTGTCTGTCTCTCAAAATAAAAGACAATTTTTAAAATCCTAAAAAAAAAAAAAAAAAATTAGGTCTTCTGTAAACAACTCATTTATCAGGGTCCCTGGGTGGCTCAGTCAGTTGAGCGTCCAACCTCAGCTCAGGTCATGATCTCACAGTTCGTGGGTTCGAGCCCCGCATTGGGCTCTATGCTGACAGCTTGGAGCCTGGAGGCTGCTTAGGATTCTATGTCTGCTTCTCTCTCTGCCCCTCCCCCACTCATGCATTGTCTCTCTCTCTCTCTGTCAAATAAAACATTAAAAAAAAATCTTTTTTTAAAGACTCATTTATCAGTTAGGGTCTAGGCCCGTGTCCACAAAGGCAAGGCCTAAGAACATGATCCACTGGTTCCAAGTCTCTGGCCTCCTAGTCCTGGCTGTGGAGAATGAAGGGCTTGTGGGCATAATCACTGAGAGCCTCTGTTCTGCTCAAGGGCTCAGTATTTCTGGAATGTTTAACTTGGAACAACCATTCACTGACCCAGAGTGCTCTCTCCTCTGTTCTTAGAAATCTGAAACCATATTCACCAGATGCATGAAACACGTGCTCCAATAGTGTACATACCCGTGCATCAGGAGCACAGAGGGAAATCCCCCTATGATCCTCCTGCTCGTTGGGCCCAAATCTCAAAGGGTCTTAAGTGACAAACAGCTGCTCAGTGGCACAGAGCTGAGGGCTTTTTCAACCAGGAGAGTCCAGGTTGTGACATGGGGTTGCAGTAAGGGTTTAAGCCAGTAATACAGAAAATGCACTAAAGACCCTCGTCCCTTGTGCTCATATAAAAACCAAGCCAAAATCTGATGCCTACATCACTGCCTCCTCGGACTTGGGCTCCAGAAGCTTCCTAAAGGGAACCTAATTTTACACCGGTCCTATCCCAGGTGACCTCAGAGGCCATCTCCCCACGGTCTCACTCTTCTCACAGATTTCTCTGGCAACCGCTGTCACCCAGGGCAGTATGAATACCTCCTCAGGGCCTCGGGAGGACAGAGAACCAGTGATACTGACCACAGCAAGGCTGCTCGGCTCAGCACTGACTGAGCACCGCTGGGGGTCACGCCTGGCCACTGTGCTGAGACCAAATGGGCCACATCACGCCCCAGCCTCTGGGGTCTATCTCCTTCTCTGTGGAGGTACATTTGTTATCCACCTCGTGAGATTGTGCCAAACCTCCACCTCCTCCCTGATTCTGCCTCTCTCCGCTCCAACATACCATGTCAGTGAATCCGATGGCACTGGCAGGACACTTTGAGGCCAAATCTCTTGTCCAGCTAGACATGAGCAAGAGTCCCACTACTCTCTGAGCCAATGGAAGATCCCCTCAGGGAGGCTTCCCCTGGAAAGGTTGGGTTATTGACTTAATTTCCCACTAAAAACAGGTCAACAAGTCAGCCCTGGGGGATTCCAGCTACAGGAAAGGAAGCTGCCACCTGGAAGAATCCTGGCAGCTGCTGAGAAAGCTGCCGCTAACGGGTGCTGGGCTCTGATCTCAACAAGGGACAGTAACCCCAGTCAGTAGGAAAAGAATTCTCGTTTCAAATTTCCTTTTTTTTTTTATTCTAAATAAAAACCACACTTTGTGCCGAACAATGGAATATAAAAGAATCAGATGTACAACGATTTTAGACATCTACTATTTGGGAAAAGAAGTTTACAAAATATACAAAACTTTACAGCAATAGATAGTAAACACTTAAATATTAGGAGGTCAGTACTTATTAATTTAATGGAAGGAAGTTAGACGTCAACAACTCTTCTTGGTTTCGTAAGAGACTTTCGCTAGCAGAGGTGGGAGGGGAGGGCAGACTGGACAGGGGGAGGGGTGTTAAAGAAACATCGAAATCAAAACAGTTTCATTTCCATTCGGGTGTTCAGCTTACGATGCGTGATCACAATGAAATCAATGCTGTGTGCCTGTGCTTCCTGACTCACTCAGTGCAGGACTGAGGCAAAAGGATGTGTGGGGACCTCCAGATGGGCAGACTTCTCCACACAGCCCACTCCCGTGCCAACAAAATCAGTGTCCATCTATAAAAGGATTTGAATTTGCTTCCAAAGATGAGTAGTCTCAAGAATAGGGCACAGCAAGAGGCCAGAAAACAAAGAGTATTCATCAGTAGCAAAACCTGACTGGGGAGAAGGTATTTAAGCCCAAAGGTTTGTCCTGGAGACCAAGGGATGCTGAACAGAAAGGAAGAAAGTCAAAAAGAACTTTTACCCATTTCCTGGTTCTTAGAGGTCACGTGGGCCCAACTCCCACCTCTTTTTTTTCCGCTAGCCATGAACTATAGAGACTCCCTGGGGCCTTAAAATTTAGGACCAAATACTAAAATACAGCAGCGCTTCTCAGCAGGTGCTGTGGCCATCAGTGAGCCATCACTGAGTCACAGGAGAAGCAGGATACAGATCCCCTCCTCTGGCCACAAGCAGCCTCTGCTGTTTCTTCCAATGTGCCATACAAGTATTACCTTTTTCCCTTAAGAAACAGGTTGGGAATAGCCTCATGCCTGGTTTAATGCTCTACAGTCGCCATCTCGAAATTCTTCATTTTTAAACAAAGGGCTCTGCAAATTACGTAGCTCGTCCTGAGTCAGAACAAGAAAAAGGAAAAAGGGAGAAAAAAAAAGACATTCAGGGGTCAAAGAGAACCTCAGAACAATACAGCAGACTGCTAAACTGGGCTCCAAGGTGGGGAAGGGGGGGCAGTGGGGAAGGGGGGGCATGGGGGCAACAAAATCAAATGAACAGAAGGTTGAAAAAAAATTAAAAAACTCAAAAGAAAATGAATACCTTCAACCAGGTATCCCAGATGCCCTCTGCCACAATAGAGAGTTTCAAGTAAAACAGTTCAGAAAAGAGTGAGCTGGAGGCAGCAAACATGACTCCAAACAGAGGGAGGGGTCAGGTGTGAATATGGGGACAAGCAGAGGAACAGGGTTTGGTCAGTGAGCCTCATGAGCTACTGACCCTGCTACATGTCTAACTGCAACCAACCGGGCCACCCTGATCAACCACTTGACCTCAGGAGGATCAGGGAACGCAGTTTTTTGTTTAGTGTTTCAGGGGCAAAGTTTCAAGGATTTGCTTTTTGGTTTACTGGCAAAAAGGGAAAACTTCACAGTTTCAGGTTAAGTATACAGACTACCCAGCATCCACGATGCCCTCCGTTAAGGAAAAGGGTTTCTCCAGCACACTGATCCATTCTCAGCTACCTGGCTGGGTTCCAGTAAGTACCACCTCTCTCAAATCTGACCATTCAAAAATCAGTACTCATCAAGAGTCTGGAAATTACCCAGCCTTGAAAAGCTTAGCAGACACTAGATGGTAGCCTTTTGCACGTTCTCCTTAAATTTCTAATGGTCAGCATGGGGAAGAAAGGGAGAAGCCAACCAGGGGTGAAAAATCTCAGCACTGGGGCACCTGGGTGGCTCAGTCAGTTGAGCGTCCGGCTCTTGATCTCAGCTCCGGTCACGATCTCCCGGTTCGTGGGTTTGAGCCCCGCCTTGGGCTCTGTGCCGACAGCATGGAGACTGCTTGGGATTCTGTCTCTCCCTCTCGCTGCCCCTCCCCTGCTTGTACTGTACTCTCTCAAAATAAATAAACTTAAAAAAAAAAAAAAAAAGTCTCAGCACTGCTCTCCTGACAAGAATGACCTGAGGCAACAGGTAACAAGTTGGGTTTAGATGGTGAAAAGTGGCCACTGTACAAATCTCTTCGTGTAACAGTCACCCCACCAGAGAGTCATGCACCCTAACTGGGAGGCTTTATCAACTTAGGGCTAGGGAGAGAGACAGCAAGTCCAACAAGGACGGAGCTTTGGCTTGCCTGTATATCTTAACATAGCTTCCCAAGTTTAGGAAGGATGAGAAAATGTGCAAAAAGGTCCTTCATATAACTTGTTACCCTCAACACAATCCCCAATCTACTCAATCACAGGAAGAAAGAGGGATAAAAGGCCTAGGAATTTAATAGGCCCCAAATTTCTAGAACTTACATCCATTATCTAAAGGGTAATGCAAGAGACCATGTGGAGAGAAAGAAAAGAATTTGCTTGTTTAAAGGCTTGACACCTTCTCCCCTATTCTAGCCCCTGTTTCCCAAATCTCTGGCCAGGATTGTCCCCTGGAATATGGCTACTTGCTGGAGAGAAACTCATTTTCCTGAAGTCACTAATCCAAAAGAGATGCTGGATAATATGTATATAAAAGCAAAAATAAATAAATATTATTGTCCAAAAAGGCTCTGTGAGTGAATTAAAACCACTTGCTTGTGAAACAGCCCGGGTGCGGCTGAGTCCCACCAAGGGCAGTGTCAGGGCCTCGGCCAGGGACTCCCAGAGCTCGCCTGAGCAGGGTGAGGTAGTATGAGTTACTGAGGTGCTACCTTGTGAATATGCGAGATCCGAGGGCCCTCTCCCTCAAGCCTTCTTTGGGCAGAAACCCCTCAAAAGCCACAGAACGGAGCCAACCAGCCCCAAGGACTGGGCAGACTCCATCACAGCCACCCAGGGAGGGCCTAAACCAGCTGCCCTCCAATAGCGCCCCCTGGTGGCAATGCAATGACAGATCAGGATAAATTCCAGCAGGTCAAAGGTGAGCTGCCAAGGCTCCCGGCCAGTTAGTGTACAAAGTAAACAACGGGTTACCCGACTGGGACAGACAGAGCGCACATCCCGCTACACACCACGTTACCCAGGTCCCTTCAATCCTGAAGGGCTCACAGTCCATCACTCTGCCACCTCATGGGGTCTTCTCATCTACACCACAGGTCAAACACACTTCTAGGTGGGAGACTGGATGTAAATTAAGGCAAGGCTGCTGCTGTCAGAGACATCCCCACCTCTCCACCAGGAAACTCAAGCTCGACGGAGGCCGCCAGATGACAGGTGACTGTATCAAAGTGGCTCCTTGTCCTCTTTACCCCACAGGGAAGGCCTAGCAACCTGGGCTATAACTCCATAAAACCGTATTTCTTTGGAATTGAGGAGAAAGGAGAAACCTCCCTTCCTGTCCATCCCGGCTGCCACTTCTGGCGGCACCGCAGGCCACCTCTTCTGACTGGCAAGGATTCATCCCAAAGCGTTCTGACCTAAATAGAAAGCTTTGTCCCCAGTTTGGATCTAGCTGCCAAAAGATTTTACTGTCCCATCAGCAGATTAGAGTGTCGCAACAAGCAGGCACCTCCATCCCATCTGCCTTTTCCCTGCTGAGGGCTGGGCCGGGAACCTGAGGTGAGCCGCCCTGCTGACTAGTCTTTTCCGAACGACCACATTTCCAAAATCTCTCTCACAGCTGGGCGTCCCAGTTGGAAATCTGGTACTAACACCCACAGTGAAAAGCCCTCTCTCCACCTCCTCTGTTCAGTGAGGCCGTTGGTTGGATTGTTAGCAGCATAAAACCTATCAGTAAACTAAAACTTGAGAGGCTCGGAGAGGGGATCTAGTTGACGCCAACTGCCTGACCAGATCCCCAAACCGGCCTCAAAAGAATCAAAAAACACAGCCCTTCCTGGGCAAGAACAGGTAAGGAGGTAAACATGATAGGGCCGTCGCTTCTCAAATACAGTAACAGCTCGTGTGCTCTTTCTTCTTCTTTTCTTCTTTAAACACAGGACAGAACAGAATTCCTAGCAAGGCCAAACTGAAACTCCGGCTGGAGAGGGACCAACAGCCACTAGAAAATCAACGTCCTGGCTGCCGCCTGGGAGCTCCCCCTAGCTCCGCTGGGACCCAGTCAGCTGTCCGGGTTCTTTTCTGCCTCTTTGGAATGGATAATGTACATGAAGGTCTGTTCGATGGTGAAGTCGGGCGGGAGGCTGCCTTTGTGCACGCCGACATGCTTGCTCATGAGGTTAAGGGTGGAGCTGTAGTGGCCACAGACCGTGCAGCGGTACATGAGGGCCCCCGAGTGCGTCTTCAGGTGGCACTTGATGGTCGAGCGGCCTCGGAAGAACTTGTGGCACACCTTACACTGGTACGGCTTCTCGCCCGTGTGGATCCGCCGGTGGTAGTTGAACTCGCTTGTGTGGGCGAACCTTTTGCCACAGACCTTGCAGCTATACTTGCTGTTCCCAGCTTGGCCCTGCAGAGCCAGCTCCTCACTCAGGAACTCCTCCGCGGGCAGCTTCCGCTTCTGGAGAGCTGGGTGCTGCAGCCCAAAGCCAGGCCGGGCGTCAAGGCCACTGTTGCACTTGTGCTGGCTGACATGGTAGCGATAGGCGGCCTCCGACTTAAAGCTCTGGCTGCACAAGTGGCAGCGGAAGAGGGCGTCTTCCAGGCTTTGGTGCACGGCCATGTGCTTCTCTAGGAGATGCCAGTCCACAAAGCTGTTCGCACAGACAGAGCAGGAGAAGACTGAAATGCCGAGATGGGACAGCGTGTGCCACATGAGGCTGCAGAGGTTGAGGTGGCGCTGGTCACAGACGCTACAGGCCTGGCCCTTCAGGTTTAGATGGTCCAGGATGTGCCCCCGGACCACGTGGAAATCTTTGGCCAGTGCCTTCCCACAGGCAGCGCATTTCAACTCCGTGGAGGCTGTCCCTGAAAACAAACCCAGCTTCCCAGACAGGGGATCGTTGGGGTGGACAATAATGTTGTTCTCAAATATCCCGTCCCGTCGGTGGAGGGTCAGCTGCCACTGCGTAAAGAATTTAGTTTCACACATGTCGCAGGAGAAGAGGAAAATACCAATGTGGGACAGGACGTGGGTCACCCGGGAGTTTCGGTCCTGGAAGTGGGTCTCACAGACCTTGCAGTTGCCTGTCAGCAGGTCCACGTGGTCCCGAGCATGCTGTCGGATCAGCTGAATGTTGGGCTCTAGAACTTTCTTGCACACCTGGCAGGGCATGGCCTTATTCTCTCGGCTGTCACTCTCTCCAAAAGTCAGCTCATCCTCACTGTCGTCACTCAACTCGATCACCTCCTCGGCCGTGCCTGTCTCCTCAGTGGGGTCTTCAAACGGCAAGTCACCATCCCCCAGGTCCTCCAGCTGGAGCTCATCCATCTGCCCAAAGCCTGGATCTTTGGAGTGGTCGCTATTGCTCAGACAGGAGTTGGTCCCAGTGGTCATGTCAATTGCATTGTCAGTGGTGAAGAAACTGTTTTTACTGAAGTCTCCATTGCTCTGAACTTTGTATGGCTGGCAGCAGCTGGTGCTGGTTTGGATGCCCATGCTGACAGTGCCTAGGCCTGGCGGAGTGGCCATCCTGGGGACGGAAGTGAAAGGAGCAGGAGTATCATGGTCTTCTGTCTTTGGCGGCAGTGGCTGCTGTGGCAGAGGCAGGCTATGGTTAGTGTCACCGGTAACATTTCTCTCTTCGTCTTTACAGCTTCCTCCAGCATCACTAGATAACACGTAGTTCCTATCAGGACCGAAGTGCTCCCCACCAGCCCGGAGGTCTCCAAGGGGATAGGTAGGTTCTGCCGAGCTACAACTCTGGGCGCCAGAGTGGCTCTCACTGGCGCCGGTCAGGGGCTTGGCCACGGCCGTGCTCTCCAGGTCAGGAAAGGTGGAGTGGCAGGCCCGAAGGAGATCCTCCATACCCAGGCGCTCGGCCACCTCGTAGATGACCCCAACATTGATCAGGTCTGTGAAGAGCTCTGATGTGTAGACAAAGCTCAGAATCTTCTCAAAGTTGGCAGGGGTGATGAAGTCCACCACGTAGGTCCTGGCGGCATCGAGCCCAGTGTTCAGGAAGAGGTTCTGGAAGTAGCCAGCTGCACAGGCCAGCACGGCTTTGTGGGCCGGGAAGGAGCGGCTCCCCACCACAATGGTGACATCGCACATGGTCTCCGAGAGCCGGCACTTGTTGAGTTCCTTCAGCAGGTTGTTGGGGTGGTTGGTGCTTTGCAGTTTGATCCTCATGCCCATCTTAGCAGCTCCTGTGAAGTTGCCTCTGTATCAGCACGGTTCACCTACGGACAGCAAAAGGAAGAGATGGATGGCCACACACATCCCTGCAGGCGAGGAGCTCTGCGGAAGAAAATACCGCCCGTCTGAGTGTTTCCAAGCCCTGGGTGGAGAAGAGCAGGAGAAAATGGACGTGGAGAGCTGGTCTATGCTGCTGGGCGCAATGACGGGACAATGACCCCTCTCCCTGCATAGTCACAGAGTCGTCCTAACAAAATCCAAAAGTATTGAAAAAAACCTGACAGCTTGGTCTTTAAGAGTCAGTAAGAGAGGTTGTAGGCCTGGTTGGACAGGAGCTAGTGCCTCAGAGCCAAGCCAGAGGCACCCTCTCAGACACCGTTTTTATTTCATTACCAGAGCCACGGCTCAGATTTTACTCATATTAATTTTCTAATTTCTTCCTGAATACAAGCTTTCCTATCTCATTGAGTACATTCACTTCTCTTACAATTGCCAAATGCCATATACATCTTGGGACACAATTACCAAAGCTCCATTAGCCACTGAGGGCAAGATAAGGTTGCTCTTTTAGTTTCCTATCAATGCTGTGTCTTTTCAGTCCAATAAACCTCTTGCTCATTCACGAGTTCCCATCTCTCCCTGCTACCTGCCTACTCTCTTGTCTCGCCATAGCCCAGAGCCATCCAGATAGTGTTCTGTCACCTTCTCTGTATGCTGTGGATGAAGCTAAAGCACTCAGGACCCAAAGAAATAAAGCAAAGTAGAATACACTGTGGTATTTACTCTTACTTAAATATGTTTTTTTTTTTTTTTTCCTTTTACCACCCTCTTTGGGACTTATGCATACGCTGACCAGAACTACCAGATTTTTACTTGATGCTCTAAGAAGGCATCTAATTACATAGGTAAGACTCCTAAAGGCTTCCCAGATTCCACTTTTCCCCCTTTCGAGTACTGCATGCCTAAGGAAGACAAGCTAGCTACATTCTCCTTCAGTCTCACCACTCGCCCCGCGCGACACAGCCCCTTTCTCCACCTCACCACCTCCTACTAACTCCCAACTTTTGCTGGGGTCCAAGAAGCTTCTGCGCATTGCTGGGATACCAGTCAAGCATCTCCCGGGCCCTGGTGGCCACACACCAGGTCGGGGCACCGGAAAGCCTGAGTCGGGGGGTGGGAGGGAGGCAGACTGGGAACTTCCGAGAAGGCACCCCAACAATCTCGTGGCGCCGCAGTCTCCCCTCTGGAGGGTCGAATCCAGGAAGAAGGGCGTTGGATCGGGCGAGGGTGCTCCAATCTGGGGGCCACCGAGCACCTCGGTCCCTCCTCAAACGGCGGGGGATCCCCCGGAGCGCCTCCGGACGGGGGCCGGGGCGCCGGGCCGGACGGGATAGAAGGGATGGGCGGCGGGACCGGCCGGGGTCGGCGCGCGGCCGGGAATGATGGGTCCGGCCCAGGGGAGCCGGCAGGAGGGAGCCCAGCAAGAGCGAGAGAAGGGCCGGGAGGGGGGTCGGGCCTCGGCCAGGGGCAGCCCTCGGCCCGGCCGCGCTTACCCGGCTCCGCGGGGCCCGAGCACCATCGCCACCGCCGCCTCACACAAAGGCCCCGGCCCGCCGTGCCCGGCCCGACGAGGAGGCGGCGCCGCCGGCCGCGGCCAGACTCTCCATCCGCCGCGCCGCTCGCCGCGCCGGCCCGGGCCGCCCCCGCCGCCCGGCCCGCAGCGCCCCCCGCCGTCCCGGAGGAGGCAGCGCCCCCCGCCGCTTGGTCGCAGCGCCCCCAGCCGCCCGGGAGGAGGCAGCGCCCCCCCACGGCGGGGCCGGGCGCCAGGTGGACGGGGCCGGAGCCGCCAAGACTCCGTCCGCCCCCAGCAGCCGGCCGGCCGGCAGGGCCCCCGCGCGCCGCGGGACCCCTGCCCAGGCCTCACCTCCCGCCCCCGCGCGGCCCTGGGACCGCGGGCCCGGCCGCGGCGCGAGCAGCTGCGGGGAAGTTTCCAACTCCCTTGATCCTGGTTTTTCTGAAATGTTCTGATCTACCAGGTGGAGGACCATTCCCTCCTCGCCCTGGGACCCGGATAAGTGAAAAACCCTATCCCGACTCTACACTCATCCTCTACCCTGACCTAGGTCTCCTAGTCCCAGAAGCTTCTCAAAACTTCCACTATTGTGGTTTTGCAAAAAAGAGGGGGGAAAGTGAGATTATTTGATTAATTTATAGTCTCCATTAGGCTGTGAGCTAGCTAGGCTGAGAGCTTCCTGAAGTCAGGGATCTTTCTTTCTCGAGAACTACTCAATGCAGTGCTTACCACATACTTCCTGGTCCTTATGATTGGTGCTTAATAAAGCCTGCTTGACTGAATGAACTTGAGGGCTGGGCCCCTGGTACACGCTCTTCTGAAAATTCGAGGATGCCCCTCCTCCCACCTAGGGGCCAAAGGACCGAATTTACAGGATCCCACTCCACCTTGGGAGCCCAAGCCTGTTTCCTGCAGTCTGTCCTCCCTGAAGGCGAGCAGAATTTGCCACCCCAAATATGCCTTTTTGGCATAAGGATTATTTTAGATCGCTTATTTTTAAGAAACGGCAGGCACAGGAGAAGCTCTGAAAGCAGAATAGAAATTACATTTATAAGGGAAATCTCCGTTTGTAAGGGTGTCTCCCTCTCTGTACGAGGAAGAGAAAATGACTAAATCTCCAGAAACTCTTATCAATGGAGAAGGCAAGACTTAAATCTGCCTAACAACCATACCCTTATTTACCATGCTGGACCTGAAAACCCTCCATAACTGGCTCTCTACCCCCAGTATATTCTTTGGTCTTTAGCTAGAGATGGTATTTAAGGTGACGGCTTAGGCCATTTTAGGGAGTGACTCTGTTTTCCTGGACATCTCCCATGTATACAGGAGGTATACTGTTGAGGCTACTCAACTTCTGTTTGTTTTTCTCCTGTTAATCAGTCTTTTATTATAGGGTGGTCTCAGCCAAGAACTTGGAAGGGTTGAGGGAAAATTATTGTTCTTCCATTATATCTTCAACTGTTTCTAGAGTTCAGTTGTGCTGCTTCTATCCACTCGTTTCCCTTAGCACTGCATCTACCCTCCAAATCCTCTCCTCAGATGCCCCTGCCCCCAAATTGTCATCAAACCAAAACTCCCTGCCCTCCCTGCCACCGCCCCTCCACCACCATTACCACCGAAGACATTAGCGGTCATGGGCATCCCATCCTCTCCCCTCAATACATAGGAACCCCTCAGGCTCTGGGACCCTTCTCTTTCAGCCTCTCTCCCAGCACATTCTGTCCACTGCCAGATGATGGAAAGCGGCCAGGCACAACCCCCCCAGAGCAGGCGCACGGTAGAGTTCAGTAATTCCTCCATGGGTGAATGGGAAGAGGAGGATGCGCTGGAAGTTGCCAAGTGATCGAAGACAGTTTGGCTATTCAGTAACCATCAGTTATCTTGACGCATGTGGGAGATTGGGTGTCCCCCGTTCCACAACCTCACTAACTGGTGTTAGATTATACCAAAAGCAAGTGTTCTACCAAATGACGCCAATCATGTAATATCTATTAGCAAGGAGATACAAAAACGGTCATAGGACCCTCTTGTAGTTTGGGGGGCAGACAATCCCACTTAGCTCTCTCACGAAAGGGTCACTTGGAAGCTGATACACGTTCCAGTGGCAGGCCAACCCCCACAGTTGGACGAGGTGACCGAGTGTGCCCCTAAAGTGGACCCTCACACAACTGATAGACTCCACACCTCCAGCATGACTCTGAGACGTTAGGTTGCAAAAGTCTGGGGCCTCTTCAAGCTTCCTAACCAAATGCCTTAACTATCTCTGGGGGAGTGTTGACCCTGGTAAATGTACTTCACGAGCTAAGAAACCACCCTAAAGGTGTAGATTAAAGTTTATACTGTTTATAGTTGTGATATTGTAATTTATAATAAGAAATATATATATTTTATTTCATTACCGGAGCCTGTAGGTCAGAACACAGGTAACAACCTGGACATGAGAGGGCATCCCAAGCAAGAGGCAGTCTCAGTGCCTCAGAGCTCTTAACCTGTGGAATCTGATATTATCTTTGGGTTGACAGTGTCAGAGCACTGCTTGTTAGTGTGGCGAAACCACACCTCCACACACGTTGGAATTAGTCCAGAAACTTTAAGACTGAAATCTTTTTAAAGTAAAAATCACCATGCAATCCCAGTCTCACACACACACACACACACACACACACACACACACACACACAGCTAAGTGGAGAAGCCACAAATCCGGTCAAGGTCTTATTGGCCAGGTCTCCTTAGGCACCAACCTCTTTACAACAGGAAGAGGAGGGCCAGTATTCCTTCACACGTTCTCCAAGTACAAAAACAGGAATCTGACTTAAAATTTGGCTTCCTTTTTCCTGGAATCCCAAGGACTGCAATTTTTGTCAGCCCCACCAGAGAGCAACCTTTCTGCATTTATGCTCCTACTTGGCAAAGCACTGTGTCATCTCCGCACACACGCCCATCTCCCAAGTCTGAGCAGAAACAACTCTTGAAGCTTTCATGACCTAAATAAATTCCCCAGACTCTGCAAAAGTTACCCCACTTTAAAACCTTCTAGATAAATCATTTTGAAAAGCCAACATGATGAGTCATTGAAGAAAGGCTTGAGGCTCTGGGGTAAGAACATTCTTTGACCTGTAGCAATAAACCTGACCTAAGGGATGCTGAGTTGAGCTTTCTCTCCTCCCCCATCCCCGCCGTTCAGCTGTGGGTCCAAAGTTGCCCCATTAAGGTTCTGGGAAGAGAGAACTTTCACTGGGGTGAAGGAACTGTAGGAAGCGACCTCTGGCTCCGTGGCCCTGTCTCTACACTGCCTTGGGGGAATGGAGCTAAAATACGGAGCCTGAGGATCTCCCAGACTGTTCCCTTAGGGTACAGAACACCTCCTTGGGATCCTTGGGCTTACATATTCTGTGGACTGCTAGACCAGTGCTACAGGGGCTGGTGTCAGTTGCATTGTAGAGGAGTCTGAGACAAATGTTTTCCCTTTATAATAACTGAAATGGCCAGCTGACACTGAAGATACCTGCTCCCTTCTTTCTTGGCCTCCGTAGTAACTTCCCCATCCACACCCCATCCTGGCAAGACCAAGCGTTGTTTGCTTGTCCACCGCTGGCTCCACTGTAAACAATGTGTATAGGTCACCGTTACAGGATCCATGCTCGACATTTGGAGACAGAAAAATGGTACAATTCAATAGATGCATCCTCCTCTGTGGCTGGGTCCTTGCACAGCCTTGACCTCCCTCTCCTTCTCTAAGTAGAGTCAGATGCAGGGACTGATGTCTCCTAGGCTCATCCTAGAAATACAGACAAGCCATTGAGAATATATTTTTCCTTTATCTGAAGTTAGTCTGTGAAAGTCTTTGACCACCAGAAACCATCTTCCAAATTCATTCATTTATTATTTCTTAAATGTTTATTTATTTTTGAGAGAGAGAGAGAGAACATGAGCAGGGGAGAGGCAGAGAGAGAAAGGGAGCAGAGGATCCAAAGCAGGCTCTGTGCTGACAGCAGTGAGCCGGATGCAGGGCTGGAATTCATGAACCGTGAGATCATGACCTGAGCCGAAGTCAGACGCTCAACCAACTGAGCCACCCGGGCGCCCTTCATTTATTTTTTAATTACTAAATAAATCTTCCATACTAATTGTATGAAGCACTGCTGAAGGCACTGTTGGGAAAATTGATATGTGTGCCAAATAAAGATGTTTCCATTTATATATGATATATGTATGTGTGCATACATGTATGTGTATATTACGTAGCTCGAAGAGTCAAGGAAGAGAAAAACTCACCCACCAGCCAAATAAATACATCACTCTAGGTCATATGTGAAAATCTTTTATTGTTGAGGAATGGAAAGAGATGTCATAGTTTTAAATGTAGGACACTTACATTATCCAAGGGGATCTAGGGTCAATGCCCACTAGGATTGAGGGTGCTCACTCTGCAGTTTCTCCATCACGGTGAGGTAGAGGGATGGGGAAGGAGTCAAAGCACAGGAGTGTTACAAGGTGGGGGGTGGTGGGGGGCGAAGAAAGGGAAATGGAGCACGTGCAGCTGGGGGTTGGGAGGTGGGGGGCAGGTGTCTTCATGATGCAGCCCACGAGTCCAGAAGTGGAGTGCTGAGGAGCAAAAATGAAATCACATCTTCTATCCTGTAAAACTCCCACCGACCACTCGTCGGGGAAGCAGTGGGGTATGTAAGGGAGGAAAAGAGAACAGAAGTCTCAGCCCTCAGCTCTCCCTGTAGCCTTTGAACTGGAGGACTGAACTCTTCTAGCCGCAGGAGCTTGTTCCTTCCCAGCTGCAAGTTTACCATGCTATTTATTTATTTATTTATTTTTTAAGAGAGGGAGAGGAGCAAAGGGAGAGAGAGAGAATCTTAAGCAGGCTCCCGTGCTCAGCATCCCATGAGTCAGGCAAACTATAGCCCCATTCAACGTGCCTGGGTGCTGATGCTTCTCCAGGGTCCCCCAGTCCCTCCTCCTCTTTCCAGAAACCTCCCAGAGGAAGAAGAGGCCCAGAGATCACTTCCTTTGTTAGCAGTTTCATATGAATGAAATCAGATGACACAATGATCTGTGTTGATCCATCTCACCTAATCTCCTTTAAATGCCAGCCTCCGGGGACTTTATGTGCTATTCTTCCTGGCACCTAACAGGTTGAGAATGCTCCATCAGTGGTGACATTATGAAGGCTGTAATTATGAGACTGGCCCCTCTGAAAGAGCCTAGATTCACCAGCGAGCATTAAAAGTAGATTTCCACAATGCACTTGTTTCCACCATTTGTATAAAATACTATGGCAAAATTGCACTGTAATTATCTTTATGGCCGATGCATAACGCTGGGGGAGACTATGTCATCCAGATATAGCTGCCCGTATAATTATCTGGCGGTCGGCAGGACTGAAATAACCGTCTAATGAGAGCAAAATGATACGGTAAGTACCATGTAATCAGCGAGTTACGGTTATTACGGCTCTTTGTGCCCTCTCACCCAACACTGAATGGGGGGCTAGACCTAGTCTCTGGGCCCAGGGAGCCATGCACAGGCAGTTTCATCGAGAGCCATCGAGAGCTCTTGCTCCTCTGGTCTCCCCTGAGACCGGTGACTGCGGGTAACAGGGATACAGGGACAGGGACAGGAGTCTCTCTGTGCTGACAGAGGCTTCCCGATGCCTCTCTTTTTCTCCCCCCACACCGTCTTTCTTCAGAATGCAAAGAAATCCATCAGTTGGGCCGCTATTGCCGTGTGGGGGAAGATGGGGTTGACACGGTAGTTTCTGTGTTTTGACTAGACGCTTCCCTGGGAGACTCTCATACTCGAACACTAAGGGAGAGATCTGTCAGCCCACTCAAGCCCAGGGTCCAGCCGAGCCAGCTCTAGGCAGACAGACCAGAGCCAGGCAGGGGGGACACTGGGACATTACCCATGCCTCCCAGACGGCAGTAATCCTAACACAGCCAACACACAGCACTATGCACTGTGTGCCAGGTACTGTTCTGAAGACTTTACCTACGCTCAATCCTCAAAAGCACAACCCTGCAAAATAATATCCCTCCCACTTTTCAGATGAGGAAACTGAGGCACAGAAGGGTTATATAACTTGGCCAAGGGGACACAGCCAGTGAGCTGCAGATCTAGGATTCAAACTCAGGCTATGCTCTTACCCGTTTTGCTACACAAAGCAACCAAGCTAGTTACACCCTGTTAAATTTCAGAGTTCCTTGCATTTCTTCCTAAAGCACTCTTGTGAAGAACTACACACCGGACCCAGTCACTGGAGATTCTGAATGATCTGAAAGGTTTTAGCCCACCTAAGAGGCAGAACACTTTACGTACGAATTGTAATAATTGTAATTATTGTGCCTGTAATTTTCAGATGATGGTCTCTTCATCTTATATGTAGATAATAAGAGAATGGAGTCCAAACAACAGAAGTTGCCCATCAGAGAAGCCACAGGAGAAGCCCCTCTCTCCCCATTCCCCACCACTAATGCGTGCTCATGAGTCAGCCAGGGTCCATGATACAGGGGAAGAAGAAAGAAAGAAGGGTGTGTGTGTGTGTGAGCACGTGTGTGCATGTGAGTGTGCATGTTCTTGCAGACCAGTATGCACCTCTAAGTGATGGTGTTTGGCCAACAGTGTGCTGGGCACTGGCAGTATATTTTAAGGCAGATTTATGAGTATTAATGCCTGTAGCATCAGAGGAAATGCCTTTGTGGTAACCCCATTCCCCCCTCCCCGCTCCCACAGTCCCTTTCCTCTCCTAACCAACAATTCTTACCTCATTCCGCACTGGGGGGATACTTGAGGGTGCCAAAGCTGGGGACATTCTCTTGGTTTACATCAATAGAAGTGTCTGGGGTAAAGTAAACAGTGTTGTTAGGAGAGATGTTTTTGAATGTGACCTTCACCCTGACCCAACAGCGAAGGGCTAGCTAGCCATGAAAGACAGCGTTGGAAGACAGAGTCGGGAACAAGAAGCACATTGTGTTTGGGAGATAGGGAGGAAACAGATTCCCCCAACTCCTTCCCAGCTGCAGCAGAACTATCTTATAAAGGTCTCCCCATTGTGCTCCTAGGGAGAGCTGGACCATGGATCCAACCTGATTGGGTAGAAGGGCCAAGGAACCCTCACTGTAGCTAAGAAAAGTCCTGTCTTTCCCTCTGGTGACGAATATGAGGCACTTGACTTCTGCCATATCTTTGCCAGTAGTACCCTAAACCCTCCCACTGTACCTCCACACACTCCTACCTGGCTGGCTGTTCCTCTTGCCCATAAGTCCCACGAAGAAGTCGTGCATGTCACCTGTAGAAAAAGGACCAACATTGCCAACAGTGATAATGGGCAGTGGGAGTGGGGTGAGGGGGGAGAGATGTGTCAAGACTTCTGAAATCGGGTTTCTGACCTTTGGTTCTTTATCATGCCACAGCTTGTCCCCCGAGTTAGGGGAACAGGCTATCCCCTAAGCTCACCCTCTCTGCCCACCTCTCCCTCCTCCACACTTCAAGAATTCTCTGCCCCCACAGGTGCTTGGCTTAGAATCTTCACAGCCACCAAGAGATCCTCTTGGTTCCCAATGACCAGCTGATGAAGGGAAAGTCCACCACACTCCTCACACCTGCTTCCTCCTGGTTCCCAGTGACCTCTCACATCCAGGAAAGACTGGCTGAACAGTTGCAGCTGGCTTATTGTCTGTGCCAGCTGAGACGGGGCCAGCCAGAATGGTCACTGGGCCCCACGCCCATGGAACGCTAGCAAGCAGTCAGCAGAGACAGGGAGGGACAAGAGGCTACTCACGTTTCTGGGGAAGTGGCAATTCCTTAGGATCTGTGAAAGCAAGAACAATGTGTAACTGGGGAATAGAATCTGGAAAGTGACAGTTAGAGGGGATTCAGGTCACAACCCTCAATTATTCACCAAGCCATCTCCAGTCTCCATCCCACCTGAAGGCTCCTCCCAAGCCTATTTAATGGTCAGAATCTTGCCCCCCCACCACACTTCCCCCAAGGCTGCTTCCTACCCACGCTAGCCTTGCTCAGCATTTTGAGCAATCCATCCAGAGAGACTGAGCGGCTGTCATAGAGTTTCCGGAGCAAAGATGGAGGCAGCTGGTAGAGGTCCAAGTCCTTCTAAGGGACAGAAACAAAGAGGGCTGAGGCTCACACCTAATCCTCTTACCCCTCCCCACAAAGAACAACCTCTTCTTGAGCCCATCACAGCTAAACCTGACATTTTGTTTCCTTCAGGATTTCCTCTGGTTTACACTGGAAGAGAAGTGGGCTCTCAAACTGTGGTTCACGGAACAGCAGCACCACTGCTGTGGGCTTGTTAGAAATACTTAATCTCAGTCTCAGTCCTACCCCGACCTATGAAGACAATCTGTGTTTTAACCACGCTCCCAGGCAACGCATATACACAGCAAGATTTGAGAAGCACTGGTAAAGAGAACACAGTGGGCATCCCTGTAGGCAGACCAAGTGTCCTGGTTTGTCCAGGACTAAGAGCTTCCCTGGGATGTGGGGCTTTCGGGGCTTACGCTTGTCCTGGGAAAACTGGGACAGTTGGTCACTGTCTCCCAAGCTCAAAGGAGACTGTCCCTTAGGGCTCTCTCCCATCTCCTGCCGCCTCTCAGTGAGAAGGGCCATTGGTTCTGTTCTCCTTGGCACATCAGGAACCAGTTTGCCCAAGGATGTGGTTGCCCCACTATGGGAGTGAGCCATGATTTCCACCATTCCCAAGAAAGGCCCATCGGACAGAGCAAGCATCCTCTGTATTCCATGATTGAGTCACAGACAGGACTCAGTCCTCGGGATGGGTGTCCGTAGGCAGCAGGGGCGCATCTGCAATCCTGAAATTCCCCTACTCTGCAGTACGTTCGTGGATGTTTCTCTGCCTGTGGTTCCCACCACCTCTCATTCTCTTTTCTTCTCCATAGATTTCTGCCTCTGGTTGTCGCTCCCTCTCTCCTTTCTACACTGAATTTAGATTGCCTGGAAAACAGTGTGTTCAGAATGACACCTCCTATCCTCTACAACTGAACCCCATTCTGGACCAGGGGCTCTTCGTTGTCTTGCTGATTTTTTTTTTAAGCAGCCTGGGCACAGCAGGATGGTTGGTGGGCACACACCACACAGCCAGTTAGTTGCAGCTGCAGAGAAACAATGACAATGATCATGTTTGGAGATTCTCACCTTGAATCTCAGCGGTGCCTCTCTCTCCAGAGCCCAGGTGTCCTTAGGCTCCCAGGCACACACACAGCACATTTACACAGATGCACCCTGCATATACCAACCAGTTACCCGGGCACACATATACCCTGCCCTCATCTCACCCCAATTTCCCTCATCCTCACAGACCTTCAGGGAAAAGGGGTGAGATGGCAACCTCTCTCTTTCATTGACCACCTGGCCCAAGGTCTTGAAGCAAGCTCGCTTTAAAGAAATACAGCCAGATACTCTGACCATCTCCAGCTGGAACTGTGGGCTCTGAGCACAGTGTCCAGCCCATTTTTGGCACTCCTTGTGTATTTTTTATATTTTTGAACTGCTTCTGGTCTTTTGGATCTGGTGCAATGGCCGCCACCTGCAAGGCTGCCAGCCTGGCGTGCCCCGCGACACATAGGGATGAAGACTGATTTCTCTCTTTGCCCTGCGCACGACATCCTAGGCAGCCACTTTTCCCAAATTGTTCAAATATTCTGCCCACCTCCTGTAATGAGATGCTAAACAGATCTGAGCTGGAGAGGCAGTTAGACTTCACACACTGAATTTGTAATGAGTTCCACCTATAATCATCTTAAAAGCATGTGTACCAATGTAATTGCTGCCATTTCAAAACCTTGAAAAGACTCCCTCCCTGCTCTCCCCCTGTACCCCTTTCCTGACAACTCCTGTTCTTTTTCTTAGAGAAACTTTGGAAATTGGGGCCTGGTCTGTTTCGTGGAGATTTTACCTCCTATCCTGACTAAGCAGAGGCTAGAGCAGGGCGAGGAAAAAGAAAGAAGAGGTTAGGGCTTAGGAACACCTGAGGTTACTGGGGGTGGATGAGCAGAGCCTATAGGAATTTATTTGAATTTTGAAAATAAAATAATACACGTAACTGATAGGTAAAATAGCATATAAATGACCATTTGGGAGAGAAATTCTGAGTATATTTCATACCATCCAGGGAGTGGAAAGGATCTGCCCCCTGTAGAAGGATGGCAACTGAGCTGGACCACCCTAGCTTACCCTTCACAGTATCCCTAAGTCACCGATCAACCAACCAAACAACGTATTGGTAGGGCACTTTTTAGGTACAGGGCTATCAAAGACACGCAGAGGGAGAGAGACACTTAGAGGCATCCCTAGAGACACTGAGAACGGGAGACCGCCAGAGAGTCAGAGAAACCCACCCTCTGATGGATAACCCGGGTAACTTCCACCCCACCTTCCTCTCAACAGCTGTGGAACAGGCAGGGCACCGGCTCTCATGACGCTGCCCAGGACTCTGCCAGAGTGGGCACAACCAGAGGGGGCGCCTTACCTTGTTGTGGCCCCCACCGGGCACCACCTGCTCCCGTGAGTCCTCACAGACAGCCCCCAAACCGTGAACCAGGCTAATGGCCAGAATGGCTGCGAACAGCAGGGCACTCCTCATGGTGCCTAGGAGGGCAGAGGGACAGGACAGGGGTGCAGGGAGGATGTGGCATGGGTGCAAATGCAGGAGACATTATGCAACTGGCAGCCTGGCTTGATCCTGCTTCCCCAGCCCCCAGATCCACCCCCCAAGCCCTGTTCTGGGGAGAGTATCTCTGAGCAGGAGGGCCATCCTTTGGGTTCAATTTCCCCACTCCCCCACCACACATCTCCCCAGGCTGAGCACCTGGCAATGAGCAATGTTGCAAAAGTGCCAGATGCTAGTCTTCCAGGGAAGATGATAGATCCGTGGGACACGCACCAGTCTGTCTTCATAGCTTGAGGAGGGATCCTGGATTCTATTTTCCAGCACTGGGTAACCCAGACTTAGGCAAAAACTTTCTAGTATTGGAAGGGTCAGTCTGAACCCGCAGGCTCCAAACATTACTGGTTTTTAAACCCTATCGGTGCTTTCCACTCACCTTCCCACTACCCTGCTCCCAGATCAAAAGCTGCCACCTTTATTCCCCCCGCTCCTTTATTCCCTCCTAACTCTGGCCTCTGTCCTTTGGTGCCAACTCCAGTCCATCCGACATTCTCCCACTCGTGCCTACCTGTGGAGTAGCTTTGAGCCCAGGGCAGATGGTCTAGCAGGATCAGGGAGCTGGTCGGCAGCAGTGCCCACTCCCCACGCGCTGGTAGTGCCGCTGCCTCCCTCCGTGCAGAGAAACAGGGAGTGGAGGGGATCTGAGGATGTGGCAGGAACACCGGCCCAGCTCCCTGATAAAGGCTCTGGGAGGGTCTGGGGGAGCCGGAGGAGGGGCTGTGAATCACCAATCCCAGGGTGGCTGGAGGGGAGGGGGGAGGCTGGTGGAGAAAAAGGAGGATATAGGCTGCAGGCACACACACACACACACACACACACACACACACACAACCACACAAACCCTGCAGTCAGCTGGAGTTATCCAGCAGCCCACTTTCCAACAGCCCCTGAGCTGGGCACACTAAGGAATGATGTTGTATACGCTTTGTCCCAAAATTCCCATGCGGGATCTAGCTCAATAGGTGTGGTCCTTGAGTCTCTTTCTACTCATTGTTCACCCACCAGCTCCTCACCCTTTAAACCTTCAGACTCAACTGCCAGGCCAGAAAAAAATCGGGCAGGTGCTTCTCTGGCCCTTCCACACCACCGGGACAACTAGGTTCAGGCCCCTGAGCATTGGGAGGTGAGTCTGGCATCCAGTCTCATTCTCATTTCTCCCTCTGTCCTCCTCCCAGCTGCAGCTGACCCATCACCTTGGTCCTCAGGCCAAGTGAGGGTCAGTACTTCTCCCCTGCTACTGAATGCAGAAACTTCCCGTGTCTGCCTCCCCCCAGCACTCCAGTGCGAATGCGTCTCCCCAGGCCACTCCCTCTCGACCCTTGAATCAGCCTGATTTAGTTGCATTCTTTCAGAGTTCTAACTTCTATCCCTTCTGCTATAATCTTGGAAAGGAGGAAGAGAACACTGTGGCCGAACTGCCCCCAAATCCTTGCCTGGCCTGGCCAGGCCCAGCCCAGCCCAGCCCAGCCCAGCCCAGCCCAGCATTGATCTCTTAATTGCTTCTTTTTTTCTCACAATTACATGTTTTCCCAACTCTAGTCTGTCTCCCTGTGGCCCAGGCATCTTCTCCCCAGACATTTCAAGCCTCTCCTTCAATGGCCCACTCTGTTGAGGGTGCTTGTACTGCTCACTTCATTCCTAAGGTAGAACCCCAGGGGAGAGTCAGATTCAGAGTAGGGATGGAAGGAGAAGATGCTGCTGAAGGGAAAGGGGTGGGGCGTAGGGGGAAGTGAAAGCAGCTTCAGAGCCATGTGTCACTCTTAGCATTTCCTATTTTTCAGGTGAGGAAATTGAGGCTCAAAATGTTCAGTCTTGGGGCACCTGGCTGGCACATTCGGTAGAGCATGCAACTCTTGATCTTGGGGTTGTAAGTTCAAGTCCCACACTAGGTGTAGAGATTACTTAAAATTTTTTTAAAATCTTGGGGTACCTGGGTGTCTCAGTCAGTTGAGCGTCCGACTTGGCTCGGGTCATTATCTCACGGTTTGTGGGTTCGAGCCCCACATAGGGCTCTGTACTGATGGCTCAGAGCCTGGAACCTGCTTCGGATTCTGTGTCTCCTTTTCTCTCTGCTCCTCCCCCACTCACACTCTGTCTCTCTGTGTCTCTCAGAAACAAATAAACATTAAAAAAAAATTTTTTTTTTAATCTTACAAAAAAATTCAGTCTTGTGCTCCATGACACATAGCTTCTGGAGAAGAGCCACAAATTCAGTTTTGGGCTTTTTTCACTCCAAACTTCCCTTTCGTTTTACTGCAATGCTATGAATTTTGACCAGTAAGGAAGCAGTTAACTCTCCCAGAGGAAGAGTTAGTTCCCTCTCCAAGAGACCTGGAGATTTGGGGACTTACACTCTACTACATCGTGGGTTGAGAAGAGAACTGCAGCAATTGGGTACTTACTAAAAAGACTCCCCATTCACCAGTGCCTTCCCCAATCACCCTACTTAAAATGACCACCCTTCTATAGCCCATATCCCCCTTCTGTTTCTTCTCTTCATCACTTATTACATCCAACATGCTAAATGCTTTACTTATAGCCTGTCTACCCCCACGCTCCACCAGAAAGTCAGCATCACATGGGCAAGGACTTTTGTCTGTTTTGTTTACCATGAATCCCTAGCTGTATAATGTTTGGCATATAATAGGTGATCAATAAACATGTATTTATAAAACAAAAAAGGAACCCTGAGTCTTCCTTCTTGTATTGCAGCCCACAGTGTGGATCCTCCATAGAGCCTTTCAAGTGCTGCTAGGGTCCTGAAATGCTTGTCTCTCCCCTCCACACTCTCAACACCCCACCCACTCTAGGACTTGGTCCATACTGAGAGAAGTCTGCCTGCACATGGCCCCCCATTCACCCCTGAGGGAGGGCAGCAGCTGGGTCTCAAGGCTCCTTTATTATGTGAGAGGTTGGTGGGGCTTCATCTAAAGCTTCCCATTACCCAGCTAATTACAGGGGTGTCTGGGCTAATCATGGGCCAGGACCCAGTGTTGGGACCCTTTGGTGGGAAGAGGGTAAGAAGCTGGAGCTTGTCTACATGGAAATGACATGGCAGGTTCATGCCTTTGAGAAGATCAAGTGCTGATCCCAACTGGATGTAGCCATCTTCTACCTCCTCTCCTCCCCCTACCAATCTGGAGAAGGAAGTCCAAGCTAGGCAGGCTAGAGGGAACTGGGGGTGCAAGAGGAGTAGTGTTAGACTGAGGGCTAAGGACTAAAGCCTCCTGGGTCCCATTTGAGGCAGACTCTCTCTTTCCCCCCAACCCACCCGTCCCTGCCCCCAAGCTCTGGCATCAGGGAAACAGGGCTTCAGCAAAGGTTCACCATGAATAATGTCCTTTGATGATGCAGCATCTCACAGAGGATGGCGGGAGCCAAGCACGGGGGGAGCAAGGGAATGGCAGGGAGAACTGATCACCCCTTGATCTCTGGGAGTAGCAAAGACTTGAAAGAGCTAATGCTAAACTAAGCCAGAGAGGTGATGAAGGAGGGAGGCTTTGAAGGCTCGGGCAGGCAGGGCTTCATCTTGCCCACAGACCATATGCAAATGGCATGTAAAGTGGGTGTTGCAGCTACAGGGCACGTAGGGGTTTTTTCCTTTGACACTTTTGATTTGAGCCACCTCTCCAAGGACTATCACTGGCCTAGAGGAAGAGGGTCCCTAGCAGACCCTCACTCTGGAGCTCCTCCCCTTTATTGCCGCGGTTGGGGGGGGGGGGGGCGAGGAAAATGTGTGTTGCATTGAGCTGAGCTGAGATTGGATTTGTGGACTGTTCTTGGGGGTAGAAGTGGATGCTGTGTATGCAAGATGACCCGTATATGCCCACCATATACACAACTGGGGTGCAGCATGGGGGCTCCTTCAACATCCTGGGAGGGGTGCTGCGGGGTGGGGAGGGAAGGGCCAGGGCTGGAGGTGACACTGGGTGGAGATACTAGAAAAGAATGGAAGGATGGCAACCCACGCATCCTGCAGAGTCCCGCAGGCAGGAGCCAGCTGGGAGCCAGCCCTCGGAGCGAGGACCGGAAGAGCCCCTCATAGCCTACAGTGGAAATGAGCTAAGCCAGGAGGACCTAGCTCGAGCTGGTATGAGCTGACGTGCTAAAATGGCTCCTCATGGGGGTTAGGGGGCTCCAGGGTGGCTTGTGCCCCTCAGAAAAACAACCCAGACTTTGAGAATGCTGGGCTGGCTGAGCAGGGAGGCAGCAGAACCTCAGCCTCTCCCGTCAGGATGGAGCCCTGTAAAGCACCATGGCACAGGTGGGGCAACCGAGCCCCGTCCTCAAACTAGCACATGACTGATGGAGGGGGGACAGGAGGGAGACCAGGACTCGAGCCCTCCCCCCCCATCCCATCCCCTCCCCAGTCCAGAGAGCTGACAGTGCCTTCAGCCCTGGGGAAGGAAAAGCAGGATGGGGAGCAGCAGCTGCATATTCTCCTGAAATTGCTTCTGAAAATGACCAGACACTTCACTGGGAAAGTGACGACAATTTGGGCCCTGGGAGCAGGAGATGAGGCAGAGAGCGGGGGCGGTCAGGCTCTGATAACCAGCCCCCTCTTGCCAGACAGGATCTCCTCCGCCGGTTCTGAGAAGTCAAGGATGGGGGGAGCTGTGGGGGGTGACGGAAGGCTGACGGGAGCCCGAGCTACCCTCACTCAGGGCACAGCCCCCCATCCGTCAGGGAAGAACTGACTCCCTGGGCCCTCTCCCAGCCCAGAGCAGGGTGTGCCAGAACGCGGGCTTGTGCTCAGAGAGCAAGACTGATCTGCAGGCAAGAGGAGAAGTTAATCAGGTCTCCCGCCGGCATGATTACCTGGGGCCGTGAGCTGCCTGCCGATGGAAAGCCAGTGGAAGCACCGAGGTGGAGGGAAACCCCAGCCTCGAGGCACAGTGAGCTCAGTGGTGGAGACAGGGAAGAGGCAAGGAAGGTAGGGATCGTGAAAGGAGGGAGAGACATCCAGAGACAGGAACAAAGGCAGCCATTTGTAAGCTCTCACGGAGCACATATCTACGTTTTACTGCAAACATAGGAGCTCCTTTTTCCCTTAAGGTAGAGACCGGGATGGGTGAGGCTGAGACAACACCGTCTATGAGGAAACAGATATGAAGGGAGAGGGGAGATATTTAAAGCATTATACAAAATATTATGTATTAATATTAGAGTCCACAGAAATGGGGACAACGAGATGGTGTGAGACAGTTGAAAATCGAAAAAGAAAATAATGGTGATGACACAGGGAAAATAAATGAAGACAAGGGGGAGAGGGTCAGTCATAGGGGTGGGGGAGTCTGGGTCAGGGAGCCTCCCCCTGTCAAATGCCACCAGCTGCAGGCCCCAGCTGTGGGACAGTGATTAGCAAGATAACTGTTGGCAGGAGCAGCCTGGCATCTCTGGTGTATGGAAAGGAAGGGGGTGTTGGGGGGGGCAGATGTGACAAAGCCCAGCGATGAGCTTGGGGATGGAGGGGGCAATGGAGCTCTGGGTGCAGGGGACGCTGCATTCCCCAGCTTCTTCAGCTCACGTGAGCCCTCCAGCCCGGGGCCTCTTTTTAGGCTAAATCTCCAAAGGATCCTAGTTTCCGCCAAGACAGGGATCCTCACTTCTTCCCTCCAGGGACACACTTAATGAATCAGCCCACTGGCCACCTGCGACCTGAGCCCCATCGCTGGCTGCCCCACCCCCACCCCAGTGTCTCCAAACTCCGCCAGAGCTCAGCCGGTCAAGGAGCCCGGAGACAATTTCCCTTCTTTTCCATTCTTATTATCTGCATTTGCTGGCTCCAGGGAACCTGAGGAGGAGAAAGGGGGTGGGGTAGCCGAAGTACAAGCACTGTGAAGGTGGGTGATCAGGGACTCACCCACACTGAGCAAATATTTGGGAAGTCACTTGTTTTATTAGTGGGCAAAGCAGCTGAGGGTGGGAGGATAAGTTCTAAGGGAGAGGGGCCCAGAAGAGTTTGGGAGAAGAAAGGTCCTCTTCAAGGGTTCCTCAATCTCTGAGCCCCACACCACGATCAGATCCTCCTGCAAACATGGGTGGGTGGGGTTGGCACGGGTCCAGAGAAGCTGCTGTCTCTGCATCAGGCCCCCACCTCTTCACTATACAGTCACTTCCAGGCAACGGCTCCCTTTCTTCTTGCATTTTAGCTTGCCGTTCCTATCACCCTCAGGGCCCTGGATGACCTTGACAGCCACACTACTCTCCTTGAACCTCACTGAGAACCTGGAGGGGAAACAGACAGAGGGGTAAAGCTGGTACCCTCATCCTCTCATCTCTACTCCCATACTTTCATGATGGTTTCCATTCTCCTTCTTAAAGGAAGTACATCTCTCCTCCCCTCGTGTCAGAAGATTCAGGGCCCCAGAGAACCTGAGTGGGGAGACTAAGAAACACCTCCAAACCTTGCCTTGACAGAATATGCTTCACTTTCTGACTACATGAATTTTCCCGGTCACAATGACCAACAGCTTGGTCATCTGCCCCCAGGCTGGCCCTCACCCCCAGCTCATGGCCTTACTTCTCAGTCACGGAGATTAGAAGCTGCCTCTGTGTGGCATCCAGCACAGCCTGGTACATTTTGGTTAGCAGTTCAATCACATGTTCGCTGACCAGCAGGAAGTCCCCCCTGGAGCCCACTGATGATATCTTAGGAAGGGGGAAAAAGTGGGGAAGGGATTCATTTTTCCCTCTGCAGGAGCAGCCTGAGAGGCACTGAAGGCCCAGAGTGAGAGGTCTGGTCCTCATCACCTCCAGCCCACCCCAGCCCCGTGATGCCCACCACCTTCTCCAGCGTGAGGTACTGCACCCACAGAGCTCTGATACCTCATTCAGATGCAAGCTGAAAAGCCCATCCTTGAAGCTGGTGACTGACACCTCGGCCACACTATCTAGTCCAATGACGGTTTTGGCCTGGGACTTCTTGGTGTCTATGAGAATCACATGCCCCTTGGTCAAGAGAAGAATTCGAGAGGAAGTCTAAGGACAGAAGAGGAAAATGTGAGGAAAGGTGAAGATTAACCCCACCCTTCCAGCTACCAGTCCCAAGGCTCTGGATCCGGCCGTGGGCAGAAGTCCAGGGTGCAGGCATTCACCTTGCCATTGCCACGATTGACCTTCTTCACAGTGTCTGCCATCAGAACAGGCCCTTCCTCCCCGCCCTTCAGCTTCTGCAGCTTGGGGTTCCCTTGCAGCCCAAGGTAGTCACCGCAGAATGGAATGGGGACACTGAAGACACACAGGAGGTATGTGGTGGAGACAAGTTCCTCACCACTGACCCCCAAGGCCCTGAGCCTCCCCACAGTGAGTTCCCATGTCCCTTCCCCCATGCTCCACCATATCCTCTATCTCAGCATGGTCCAGGACCAACATCAGCATCCCCTGAGAACTTGTTAGAAAGGCAAATTATTGGGCCCCAGCCCCAGATCTGCTGAATCAGAAACTCTGGGCGGGGGGTGGTGCAGCCATCTGGGTGTCATCAAGCCTGCCAAGTGGTGCTGATGCACACTAGTTTGGGGACCACTGCCCTATCCCACCTGGGGGATCCTGTCTTTGCTCTGGATGAAACTGACTGTGCAGGGTCTGCGGGGCCCTCACCTCTGGGGGTAGGAAGCCTTCTTGCCCTTGAACAGTTCACTGGCACAGAGCTTCTCCTTCAGGATCTCTACCTGCTTTGGGGACAGTCGATCCCGGAATCTCTTGCACTGTGAGAGGGAGGGGCAGGGGCTAAGCTCGTGGAGGCAGAAGGCAGGCCTGGGGTGGGGGTTTGGGAGAACACTGAGAGGTGGAAGGAGGGCAGGGGCTGGAAAAGAGGAGAGACAGGGAATAGAATAGGCTCTAGGCACTTCAGAGAGGGCAGCTGCTGGAGGAGCACTGCCCCCCCTCAAAGGGACTCTGGGAGAGGGGGATGGAAACAATCAAATGTGTCAGACCCAGGAGGAGGGCTATATGCCAGCACACAGCACAAGGCCTACTCTAGACAGGTGCTCGGTACATATTTCCTGAATGGAAGCACACTGTGCTGAGTGAAATAAGCCAGATAGAAAAGGACAAATGTATGATTCTACTTCCATGAGGTACCGAGAACAGTCAAATTCACAGAGAAAGTCGATTATAAGTCCCAGGGGCTACAAGAGTGGGGAATGGGGAGTTACTGCTTAATGTGTACAGGATTGCAGTTTGGGCTGATAAAAAAGAAATACAGAGACGGATGGTGGTGACGGCTGCACAATAGTGTGAACGTGCTTTATGACACCGGACTTACAAATGGTTAAGATGGCCAATTTTGTGATCTATGTTGTTTTCACCATGAAGAAAAAAAGTGGAAGAAGGAGGCAGAAGATGAAAATCAGAGGGAGGAGGAAAAAAAGACAAATGAGAGGAGTCGTGCTGGGCCCCACTCACCTTCCAGCGGTAGAAGAGCTGCTGTAGCTCCTGGTTTGCTGTGTTGAAGCATCTGTAAGGGGCCGCTGGCCACGTTCTGTCCAGGATGTTGGTAGACGGCAAATTGTTCCTCAGCCCCAGCAGGAACTTCTGCGTCTAGATTGGAAGCAGGGGGATTGGGAGTGGACGGATGAGAAGACAGACCTCCCAACAGGCAAACTCTCATCCAGGACCTGCCACCTGAAAGGAGGGAGGCCACCCAGAGTAAGAAGCAACAAGTAGAGCGAGGAGTCAGAAGGGAGTCACCTCCTGGATCTCTTGTGGGTCCAGTGTTCACTGGAGGCTGGGCAGTGAGAGCGTGAACAGGAGACTGGGAGGGAGGGAAGGAAGGGTTAGTTCCAAGCAGAGACCTGCTGCCCAGGGTAGTGAGGTGAAAGCAACCAAGATGAAAACTGGCCTCAGTATTTTGCTCCTGTGACTTCCTATTGTCTCAGTTCATAGCTGCCTACAGCTGGCTGCCACTGTCTGCATTGGCTATAGGACAGGTACCAAACCTCCCCCCTTCCCTGATCGGTCAAGCCCAATGCCTCAACCTGGCATTCAAAGTCTTCTATTTAGGGCCCAATCTCATGCCCCAGGATCCCCTGCATGATCCCAGCACACCTCTCAGGTAGTGTTCCTCATCAAGCCCTCTGCCTAGCCCAGGCGTGATCACTCGGTGCCTCAGCCCATCCTGCTCTCAACTCAGCTGTGCCCATCTAGATTCTACCTATCCTTTCAGACACAGCTCGAAGCCCTCCCTGATTCCCTGGGCCAGGGCTGCCTCTCCTTTCTTTGAAGCCCCACAGCACTTTGTCTATACTTCTGTGTTTGTACTACTATTATCTGTGTGGAAATCTTTTCCCTCTTCTAGACAATGAGTCCTTGGGAGTCTGGATCCCAAGCTGAGTTCTTGTTGTTGTTGTTTTTTTTCCCCTGCCATTCAACAACATTTATTGAGTGTCTGCTCTGTGCCTGGCACTGTTCTAGGTATGGATACACAGCAGTGAACAGAACAAACAAAATCTCTATTCTCACTGAGCTTATATTCTACCGGGGGAGGGAAGAACCCCACAGCAAACAAACATATATAATATATGTTAATTATATATGCTATGATGCAAATAATTGCAGATAATTATATATGCTATGATGCAAAAAAGCTGGCCCTGAGACCAGAAATGAGCAGTAGCATATCCCAGAAATGAAAAGAAAGTGAGACTGGATTAAATCGAGCAAGAAGAAAGAAGATCAGAGGACTGGTTGGTCAAGTACATTCGTGAAGGGCCTTGTAGGCTGAGGTAAGAACACTGGCTTTTATTGGGAGTCAAATGGAATGCCATTAGAGGATTTTAAGGGGAAGAGTGACATAATCTGCCTTACGTTCTTTTTTATTTCATATAACTTACTGTCTTATATTGAAAGTTTTTAAACTTACATAAAAGTTGAAGAAACATTACAGTGAATATCTGCATGCCACATATTCCTTACCTAAATCCACCAACTGATAATGTTAACAATTGGCCATATTTGCAGGCTTTCTAACACATGCACACATGTATACAAATGGGCATAAATAAATACATACACACACTCACACATATATAAATCTTTGCTACCATATCATCCTAAAGTAGGTTAGAGAAATCATGGCATTTTCCCCCAAAACTTAAGCACACATCTCCCAAGAACCAGGACATTCTCCTACACAAATCATAATTCCACCTCCATACCTAAGAAGACAAACATTAATTGGATACACTCATCCAACAGCAATGCATGCTCAAATTTCTCCTAATGTCCTTTATAAACTTCTAAAAATGCCCTTTGTAGCTTTGTTCTTATTCTTCCTGTTCCAGGATCAGATCAAGTATCACCCATGGCATCTGTTTAGTCTCCCCCAATCTAGAATAAGGACTCTCCAGTCTTTATATCCCAGGGAACACCCAGCACCCTGTTTGTTTGTGGGGTAGAATTATTGAAGGTATAGAAAATAGCTTGATCTTGAGTACTTCCAAGTTTTGGATTTTTTTTTTTAAGTTTATTTATTTTTGAGAGAGAGAGAGAGAGGGAGCAAGTGGGGGAGGAGCAGAAAGAGAGGGAGAGAGAGAGAATTCCAAGCAGGCTTAGCACTGTCAGCATGGAGCCTGATGTGGGGCTCGAACTCACAAACTGTGAGATCGTGACCTAAGCCAAAATCAAGAGTCAGACACTTAACTGACTGAGCCACCCATGCGCCCCCAAGTTTTTGGAATTTTTATGAAAACTTCTTACTAACACATTAGGTTAAAAAAATTAAAATGGGAAAAGGGAGGGTATGCAGTATATTGCTATAATTCTCCAGGAACTATCCAAGCTCTTTGATTCCTCTGCTACAAAGATCTTGCAGGCTTGGTCTAATCACCTCACACCTTGGTTTAAGTCCCCAAGGGGACTTGGTCAGGTCTAGTTTGATTTAATTCAATAAACATTCCTAAGCATTTCCTCCAATCCCTCATGTGCTAACTGATGTCGAAACTCTGAAGGTTTTCTTAATTGTTTGTTTTTTCTAGATCTAGAAAGTCTTTCCTTTCCCTATATAGCCCTCCTGCCCCAGTAGGTCTCTAGGGGGAGTGGGGGGACAGTGTGGGGAAGCAGTCTTCGGCAGGCATTAAAACTCTGGGGTCAGATCACCTGGGTGGCTCAGTCAGTTAAGTGTCTGACTTCAGCTCAGGTCATGGTCTCACATTCCATGGGTTTGAGCTCTGCGTTGGGCTCTGTGCTGATAGAGCCTGGAGCCTGCTTCCGATTCTGTGTCTCCCTCTCTGCCCCTTCCCTGCTTGTGCTCTGTCTCTTTCTGTCTCTCGAAAATGATAAATAAAAGTTCAAAAAAAAAAAAAAAGTCCCAAGTCCTCCAGAATTAAGATATTTCCTGAGATTTCATTGTGGACTTGCTTGCTATAGCTTCAGAAGAGCCGAAAGAAAGATACAATCCCTCCACTTTCACCCCTACCATAAAATGGATCTCGGAAGGTTAAGTTAGGTAACCCTATGTCCTCACTCTGCTCTTTCATGAGGCTCAGTCTCTTTAAACTGTTGTTAGCCATCCAGCCCGTCTCTTCTCGGGCCTATTCATCATGGGCCAGTCAGTGGGTGTGCTGGGACCCCTTCCTGCCCCAAGGTTGCCCACAGTGTCCACTCCTTCCAGAGTGCACTCTGATTCTGCCCCTGGGCCCTGAGGCACCAAAGCCCCATTCCTTCTTACCCTAGGACTTAATAATTAAGTACATGCAGATCAAAGAAACCCTTCCAGGGAAAACTTTGATCACCTCTTCTCAAACCCCTCATCTTCCTTTTCCAAACCTGACCCTCCCTCCACAACCTCCCCTCCACCTTCCACCCTCAACCCCCATAGTAAGTAAGACCACTTACCATGCTCTTATAGATGAAATCTGCCAAGGTGAGGGCAGCCCCCGACCGGAAGTATTTTCGATAATCCTTGCGGGCCTAGAAGGGATACATGAGAAAGGAGCCAAAGTAAAGATAGACAGACCTAGAAGATAAGGAGACAGAGGTTCTACTGTTTTCCAACCATACAAAGAGCACAGTTAGATAAAGTGCCGAGACTCTACTGGAGGGAGAAAGTAAAGGCAGACAAGCTGGCAATGAGGAAGGCACTCAAAGCCAAGTCAGGGACACACCCAGGTGTCTACACACATCTCCCCAGTACGCACCCACACTCCCAGACACACACCCAGATGCAGGCATGCCATCACACAGAGGTATGCCCTGGGTGTGGGCAGGACTTGCTTTCTGCTACTCTTTCCTCCCAGCAGCTGGCACAATCCAGGAGAAACCATGTGGGGGAAGACCCCATGTGTGCGGAGGAAACCCCTCTCCCCTTCCGCATTACCTTCCACCCTCTCACAAAAGCCTGGATCAGCACCACTGATGCCTTTATCTTCGCATAGCGCTTCCTTTGCTGCAGAAAAACAATAGGCCTGTTAGAAAAAACTCCATCCCCTGAACCACCTCTCCTACTTCCCACTCTCTCCCTCTCTCTTTTTTAAATGTTTATTTATTTTGAGAGACAGAGACGGAGACAGAGAGAGAGAATCCCAAGCAGACTCCACACTGTTAGCACAGAGCCCAACGTAGGGCTTGATCTCACAAACCAGGAGATCATGACTTGAGCTGAAATCAAGAGTTGGATGCTTAACCGACTGTGCCACCCAGGTGCCCCCGACTCTTTTATTGGAGTGAAAGGGATGGGACTTTAGGGAGCAACTGATACCATGTTGCCTCGAAACCAGGAGGAAATGAGGATCTGACTCTTGCGCATCAGCTGGTAGTGGATGCGGCAGCGCCAGCCCCGGTAGATCTTCTGAATGAGCGTGGCCAGCTGCTGCAGTCTCAGGCGCCGCTTCTCTTCCAGGTAGAACAGCTGTGGAGAGGTGGAAGGTGGGGCGGAAAGGCTGGCCTAGGGGAATAGCACTCTCTCCTCCCGGAGCCCAGGTGCCAGGGGCTTCCCAGCCAGTGTTTTATTCATTCCATTGACTTCTTAGTGCATTCGTTTATTCGCTCACTCATTATTATTCTGTTAAGTGTTATTCACCTTAACAGAAACCTACTGAATTCTAACTCTGTCAGAGGCACGTGCGAGGTCTGGAAATTTAGACATGAGTGGCACATCACCTTGATCTTCAGGAGTTCTGCTACAGGTAGAGGCACTCAGAGTGGGCCATGCAAGCAGGGTGGGGTAGGAGCCCAAGGATTCAGTTTCCAGGGACAAAGTCCCTGCAGAAAGCAGACTTCCTCACCCACCATCCATCCCAAGTTATAGATGCTCCCCTCCGCCCCAGCCTCTCACTCATGGACCCTCCAACTCTTCTGCCTCCTACCCCAACCAAACACAAGTGCACCCTCCAACTCACAGTCTTAGGGCTTCTGATGAAGATCTTTGTCTTCCCAAAGGCCAGCTCCTCTGAGGACAAGCTCAGCTCCCCCAGGACCTTCTCAACTCCCTCCCTACAGGAGCAGATGGGGAAAGCTACCAAGGGGCATCCCAGAGAAGGATCCTCTTTCACCTTTCCCCAACCTCTTATACCCAGGGAGAGGAGTTCAGGGCTTGAACAGACTTCAGAGCCTCTGCAAAGTGATCAGTTCATTTCCCCAAGTATCCATTCATGGAGTTTTGGCAATTTACATGGCACTGTCTGTTCTTCCCACCACCCAGATGTTCCCTGCACTGCCCTTCCCTGCTCCCCCATCTCCCCCAGGAGTCTTACCTGTCTCCCCCATTCCAGCGAGGCCACGTGCTCCGCCCCAACAATCGGTACCTTTCCAGGAAGGGCCCATACCTCTGGCGGTAGGCATAGCCCGCCCGACGCACCCGCACGTTCTCTAGCAGTCCCAGGTACCGAGTCTGGACGGCCACCAGCTCTGACGAGAACTGACCTCGCTGCTGATGCTCATTGGGCTTTATACACCTTGGGGTGGGGGGAGAGGTGCAAGGCACAGGCATGAGGAGCTTCACCTTTGCAAGTGTGACCCATCCTGGTCTCTATAACCCTATTCTGGAGGGTTATTTTCAGAGGAAGTGAACACACTGGCCTTCCCAGCTTCACTCACTATAGCGTGGTTCCTACTAAAGTCTGATGCTCTCCCTGCCACAGGATTCTCAGTTCCTCATTTTTTATGAGGGAAGGGCCTTCTGATACTCTTATTCCAGAGACACCCTCCCCCCCAACAATGGACAGGTTCTATAGTGCTGGACCCTGCATCTGCCATCACATATGCTGCATTTCCCCATGTACCCAGCATGTCACCTGATGTAGTTGGGGTTTTTGGAATATAAGTTCTTCATGAGTATGGCCACAGAACTCTTGAATTGGGCTCCAGCAGTTGGGGGGCGCTTGAGAGATGTCTGTGTGGGAACTCCTTCAGGGAACAAGGACTGAAGGAGGGGGTGCTGGGCCTTCCACATGGCCTGGGACAAGTCCCGGAAGAGTAGGTCATTGTTCTTATCAATGAAGCCGTTCACGTTGTAAGTCACCTGTAGAGGAATAGCTATGGGTCTGGAGGGTCCATGACCTTGTCCCAGCACTTGGCACTCCCAATCTCATTGTGAAGTATTCCCAGATCTCATCTCCCCGCAGGTCCTCCCCCATTGCCTTCCACCCATGCCCAGGCCCATTTCTACCCTCCAGCCCTGCATGTCACCTTGCCCGCATAGTGGCAGATGCGAAAGCAGCTGAGGCCCATGGTGTGGTCATACTGGCGCTGGGCATTCTGGGTGACTTTGCTCTCATAGAAACCATGCTTGGAGAAGACCTGGTTCAGCTTCGCTAGGAAGGTGGAGTCACTGACCACCCCAGGCCGTAGGCACTCCTCATCCAGCATGGCCAGGATGCCTTGCTGATTCTGGTCAGGGGAACAAGATCAGCCCAACTTAGACCTGATCCTCCAAGATGTCCACATCCTCACTGCTGTCCCTCTGCCCCTTCATCCTTTGCCCACTTCACCATCCTTACCAAGTGGGGCAAGGGGAGGGGGAAGGACAAGGATATTCAGTCAGTCTGCAAGAGGTCTCAGAGATAACATAAAGATAACTCACGTGCTCAATGAGGTTACAGATAATGCCATTATCAAAGTAGTCCACCTTTGTCCACGGTATGCCCTGGCAAGAAGAGGCATGACAGGTTACAAGAGCAGGTCCAGGACAAGTCTCCAAAGACCTCACCAGACTCAGGCTCCCTCTCACCCAACCCAAGAAGGACTCAGAAAGCCCTATAATTAAGAGGGGTCCTTGGTGTGGCTTCTGTTTAGGTTCCCATCCCTCCAGGTTGATGGAGAATTTGTGGGGTGGGAGACACGTGAAAGGACCCAGAGCAGCTGTGAGAGAGGGGGAGATGCTGAAGAGAGCCCTGTAGGTGGTGTGGGGTGAAGATCGGGGTAGGGATTGCCCCACTGTGGAGTGAGGAAGGATCCTTGAGCGTGTGCAAGAGCAAAGGCCACACTGTTCTGGCAACGACCAATAAAACCAAAGCACATGAGTGAATTTCATCAAGCAACAAACCTAACTTGATACATCTTCAAAGACCTACATCAGTGCTTTTCAAACTTGCATGGCAGTCAGCTAGAGGGCTTGTAAAAACAGACTGCTAGGCCCCATCCCCAGGGTTTCTGATTCAGCATGTCTGGGATAGAGCCTAGGAATCTGTCTTTCTAACACCTTTCCAGGGATGCTGCTGGTCCAGGACCACACTTTAAGAACTACTAATCTACCTGATACTCTGGGACTGTATAGTTTTTGTTTTTGTTTTTGTTTTTGTTTTAAGCAAGAATGGTACAGAAGGAGACCCAAAGACAATCGTTCCCCACTTAGGGGTAGCCGCAGACAGGATAGCTTCTGATCCCACCCAAGGGCCAGCCCTCCCAGACTCAGACCATTCCCAGGTGTGGGGGTGTGGCTGGGGAACACTCTCCCACCCCCTCACAGATCTTCAGGGAATGTAGAGTGGAATTAAGTAGTTGCCTTCCCATTTCATCCCCAAAATACTTTCCCCAACTAGTTAAATGAAGTATGATATCCTTACAACCCTGTGTAGCTGTAAAGATGCATCTTTATATACGATATGGAAAGATCTCATTAATTGATGAAAGCAAGGGGTAGAGCAGAGCATATTCACTGCCATTTGAAAAAAATTCTGTGGGAAAATAAACTTCTACATTTGCCTGATTACACATAAAAGACCTCTGAAAAGAGGGCCACTTTAGTTGCCTCTAGATGGTTGGAGAACTAAGAGGCTGGGGATAGGCTGGGAGAGAGCCCTTTCTTTATATGCCTTTTTAAGCTTTTTGAATTTTGAGGCATGGGAATGTATTCTCTAGTTGATCATTTAAAATTTTAAGATAAAAACATGAAAAACAACTTAAAAAAAACCTTTCCCACACATTGTGACCACATTGTCTGAAATTCTGCTGCAGCAGATTCCCAAGGGCTCACAGGCAGCATCCCTGGCAGCGTTTTGATGAGTGAGACTCTCAGCCATTCACACTTTGGGGGGAATTAGCTCAATCAGATAGCTTTTCTAACACCTAGCCATAGAAAGCAAGCCTTCTTGCTGAACAGGGGAAGGAGTGTGGAAATGTTGAGCCATGGGGAACTTCTGGGGAGGAAGTCTGGGATCAGGGTGCTACACGAGGAGATGGTGACATCAGCCAGGGCCCGAGGAGACAAAGAATTGTGAGGTGTCAGAGAAGAGCACCAAAATGGATGTGGTGGGGTGACAAGCCTGGGAGAAATGTCCCTTCTAAATCAGGCTCACAGTGTGCTGCAGGCCACGCACAGCTGTCACTTCACCCTTGTGAGGACTCCCCCCACACAGCCTTCCATCAGTCTGCCCCTTGCTGGCACGGCCTGGGGTGGGAGCAGGGGACTGGGGGGTGGAGAGCAAAAACTAGGGCTTCTTGGTAATGCTGCACTGTTGAGCAGTGAAAGGGGAACTTTTTGTCCTTTGTGTTCCCATCTGGGCACGAGTGAGAGGAAACCGGGATTGAGGAGAAAGACAGACGTGGCGCGCACACCAGCGTCACTTTGGAGAGGGGCTGTGGGGGAAGGCTCCGCGCACCTCTCTCTTATATTCCTCCTGCTCCTCTTTCAGCGTCATCTCGATGAACACCTGCTGCAGCTTCTCATTGCAGTAGTTGATCACAAACTGCTCAAAGCTATTGTCCTGAAGGAGGGGACCCAGGTTAGAGAGAGAGCAGCTCAGTCCAAGACCCTTCCTCCCTCTCAGCCCCACGCCTCCCCTCTCGCAAGCCCCTCCCTTTGAGCCTCCGCACCCCAACCCTAGGGATGCAGGGTGGCTGCGGTTGGGGGAAGCTCTCTCACCTTTAAAATTTCAAAGCCGTAGATATCCAGGACCCCCATTACCTTCTTTTTCTCCCCGCTGCCCACCTGAAGAGGAGGGAAAGATAAATCTGAGGACGGGCCCCCTCTGCACACCAGGCCAGGCCCTTCTGGGGCGGATGTGATTGGAGCAGAGGGCAAACAGAACTCGGGTGAGCTTGACCAGTTGTGATTTTATTCTCCTTCCTCCTCTACACACTAGGGGCCAAGCAGAGGGAGGAGAGGGGGAGGGAGATGTAAGCAGATTCCAGGATGGTGCTCCCAGGGGACGAGGTAGAAAGACTTTAAAATCTTCTGAGGAAAATAACCATCTCGTACATTTGTAGAGCAATTTAGAAAAAATTCTATGTTCTTACTTCATTAAATCTCATGATAACCCTATATGGTGTGATAATTCTCATTTTACAGATGGACAGATCAAATTTCAAAGGGACTAAGCGTTTTTAAATCCCATTTTCCCCTGTTGCCTTTCCATAGTAGCTTCTGAATTGAAGGCATTTTCATGTACAAGATTAAAAAAAATTTTTTTTAATGTTTATTTATTTTTTGAGAGAGAGAGGCAGACTGCAAGTGGGGGAGGGGCAGAGAAAGAGGGAGTGACAGAATCGGAAGCAGGTTCCAGGCTCCGAGCTGACAGCACAGAGCCTGACGTGGGACTCGAACCCACAAACCGTGAGATCATGAGCTGAGCCTAAGTCGGATGCTTAACCGACTGAGCCACCCAGGCACCTCTCATGCACAAAATTTTTTAAATAATAGCTCTATTTTTATCTAATTCACATTCTATAAAATTTGCCCTTTAAAGGTATACAATTCAGTGATTTTTCAGTATATTCAAAATGCATATGGGGGTGCCTAGGTGGCTCAATCGGGTAAGTGTCCAACTCTTGGTTTTAGCTCAGGTCATGATCTCACAGTTCATGAGTTCAAGCCCTGCACTAGGCTCTACGCCGACAGCACAGGCCCTGCTTAAGATTCTCTCTCTCTCTTCCTCTTTCTCTCTGCTCCTCCCCCACTCTCTCAAAATAAACTTAAAAAAAAAAAAGTGTATGACCATCACCACTACCTAATTCCAGAGCATTTTCATGATCCCCCAAAGAAATCTTGTACTCATACCCATTAGCTGTCATTCCACCTTCCCCTCTCCCTCCACTCCAAGCCCCTGCTAACCATTAATCTACCACCCTCTCCATAGATTTGCCTATTACATTTCATATAAATGGAATCACCTTTTGTGTCTGGCTGCTTCCACTTGAATGTTTTCACGATTTGTCTGTGTTGAGCATGTATCAGTACTTCATTCCTTTTTATGGCCTGTTTATTTATTTATATCCCATTGTATGGATATACCACTTTTATTTACCCATTCATCAACTGATGGACATTTGAGTTGTTTCCACTTTTTGGCTATTATGGGTAATGCCTCTATGAACATTTGGGTACAGGTTTTTACGTGAACATCTGTTTTCAATTCTCTTGGATCTATATCTGGAGTGGAATTTCTGGGTTATATGGTAACCATGTCCATAATTTTATCTGATCCTCACTATGAAGGAGGTAGGCATTAGCATCCAATTTTCCAAATCAGGAAACTGAGGCTCAGAATCTCTGTGAAACTAAAAGGCCACACAGCTGGTAAGCAGGGGATCCAGACAGTCAAACTCAAAAACCAGAGATGCTTCCACAACAACACACTATTGGAAGCAACTGTACCTTACCCTTCATCCTTCTTACTCTCTTCATCTCAGAACCCGAAGTATAGGGATGGTGACCGGGACAAGAAAAGTGAGGCAGACAGGAGAGTGTTGAGGGAGGAGAGCAATCTCTCACCTTGATACTCTCATTGATTCGATTCACTATCCAGTTGAAAAGGCGGCTGTAGATGTTCTTAGCCAGAGCATCCCGAGCATACTGAGCCTGTTGGGCAGAGCCAGCTGGTTAGGATGGCAGCCACAGAATAGTCTCAAAATCAGCCCCCTCCCATAGGGCCCTTACCTGGGTGAAGTTCAGTGTAGTGACCACCTCCTCTTTGGCTGTTTTCATGGTCCTTGAGCACAAAGCTTTCTCTAGTTCCTCTGAATTCAAACCTATCATTTCCCCAATCTCCTGGACTCCTGGAGTGATGAGGAAATACAACATGGCCTGAAAGAGAGCTATCTCCTAGGGAGGGAGGGCTGAGAAGTGACACTGCTAGGAGACTGGTCTCCCAAGGTCTTGGGGATATTCTTGCAGCCCATCCATAACATGGCCCAAGAGGAAACTCTGGGGAGAGGAGAGGGAGCTGCGGACACTTTAAATGCATTATCTACTTTATTTTATTTTTGAGTAGTCTTCACACCCAAAGTGGAGCCCAACGTGGGGCTTGAACTCACAACCCTGACATCAAGACCTGAGCTGAAATCAAGAGTCAGACACTTAACTGACTGACCCACCCAAGTGCCCCTGCATTATCTACTTCAATAGGAGAATCTCCTGAAATTCTTTGCAAAGACTCCACTTAGACTCAGAGACGTGCCAGAACCAAGGTCTAACTTCATAACCTCACTCCAAAATGCCTCACTAGGAATTCTTAATGAGTGTGTTTGGGGTAGAACTCAGGAATGGCTGAGTGGGACTGAATCGGAATGAAGTCAGTTACTCAGCAGATGGTGGACGAACAGAAATTGTAGTAGGAGATTCAGGGAGCGGCTTAGAGGGTACCAGCAGGGCGGTGCAGACCTCTCCCATCACGGATGCCACTTGCTGATGTCCCATTGGCCTGGGACTCATCTGCTAGCTCCACGTTCCCCAGCTTCAGCACCAGGGCCGTCACCTCTAGCACCTGCTGAATCTCTACCTCCGAGAACCCAATCACAGTCATTGCATTCTGGAGGAGATAGCAGAAATGAGAAGTTGAACTGTGGTGCCAGCTCAATGCCTCCCTTCTCAAAGCCAAAGCCTGGGCTCAGGGGATAGCCTAAGGCCCACCCTGGGCACCCACCTGTACAGACTTGAAGTTGGAGGCATCGTCCATGCCATCAACTCTAGACACTTTCTGGTTCAGATAGGCATAATGACTTGTGTCCCGCTCGAGCTTCAGGGCCTCTGCAAGGGTCAGTATGAGAATCTGATTCAACATTCAATCTTTTTAAAGTCACCAACTCTAACTATGTGCTTTCATTTTATATTCACAAACTAGTTATAATGAATTTTGATAGGTTTTTTGTCTATATGCATCATAGGGTATAAACCTCCCTCTAATTCTTATAGGCAACAGAAATTCTACTTTTAAATGACCAGTAAATTGTAGTGGCCTTTCCCATCAAACAAAGCAGGCTTGGATCCCTGTGCTGAATGTGGAAGGCAATGATTTCATGGGGAGTTAGCATTTAATCATGTACTTTATATCCTTTGGCAACTAGAAAACGTTAAAGTGCTTGGGAGGAGGGTTAGTACCCAGGCTCTCAGGAGTCCTCCGGCCTTGACTCTCACAGCCCTTGCCCTAGCTTGGTTTACTCATTTATTCGAAGGAGCCATTTTTGTTTTCGGTTCGTCCCCTGCCTCCTTTGTTTTGGGATCATTAATTCCCATTATAATAGACTAAACTTTCAAGCAGTATTTAGAGTTTGGGTATTCTTAATTGTGGGGGTTTTCCTAACTTTGATGAAAGAAAAGACTCATTCTGCTCTTCTTCCCATCCTCAGGGTTCTCAACAATAAAAACAAACAAGCCAACCCTCCATCCTACTCAGTTCTCAGTGGCTCAGAGAGGAAAGACCGGTGAGCACATATCTCCCACCCACCCAGAGCCTCAACATCTCACCCTAGGCCTGGGTTGGCTCATTCATTATTTGTTCAGTAAGCACCAACAAAGTTGCAGGTACTATGTTCCCTAATCCTGACCCCTCTCCTGGAAACTCTCCTTGGACATTGTGGGGCTGAGCCAAAAGGCTCTCTTGTGTTCCCCCATGGTGGATCTCTATCCCAGTCCATAACACATGGGCTAGGTTTTGTTTTTTCTGTCTCTCCCACAAATGAACGACACATTGGGACTGTGTTTTTCATCTTTGTTTTCTGTGTGCCTGCTTGGCATACATAAACTTTTTTCTTTTTAATAAATGAGTCAAGGTTATGATCCAAGCTGTTCACCTGAGATGGGAAGAAGTAGGTTAAGCATGGAGCTTGAGGGATATCAATGATCTGTTATTCAAATGATCTGAGAATCAGGGAAAGTCCCTCAAACTAGAGTTTAATGACAGCTTCCCCTGAGACACAGATTTTGAAAGAGGAACCTGCTAAAGAAAGGTGTCTGGATAAAGAATGAGTCAGAAAGGCCCTGGGATAATGACACCAGGGAGGCCCTGTCCAGACTTAGCTTAAGCCAATAGGTAACAGTCAGACAGAATAAGATACTGGTGCCTATGATTCGAACAAATTGAGCACAACCAAGACTACTGAGCTAGGAAGGAATAATGAGACCTGTGGGGGCTCTTGAACCATGGAGATCCCTAGGAGGGGAAAAGAGATAGGCACAAGTCCAGCAGAGAATAACCAGGAACCAAAAGGACAGGTCCTTGGGGGCCATACACCCACACTGCTCACAGCTAGAGGGGGCATTGGGAGGCAAACTCTGGCAGGGCCCGAAGTCCCACCAGACTCTGCAGTGATGCCCACCCAGAACCACCTCAGGCCCATCCAGCACCCAGGGCTCTCCAGGACAAGGCAGAGGTCTCCATGCCTTCTGCTCCTACAGCCACCCACACAGGCCTATTGAACATATCTGTCATCCCTAGAAGACCTTAAGTTCTTCGAGGACAAGAGCCATGTTATCTTATTCAACTCTGCATTGCTAGAGGCTAGCACAATGTTCGATAATAGTAGGTGTTCAAGAGATATTTGATGAATGAATACATGAAACCTCCATCAAGCCATCTAAGAAGAAGAAATCAAGGACAGGGGCTGGGTGAGGCAGATGTAGACCCAGAACAACTTCAACTACTGCTTATCAAAATTTCTTTAACACTTAAATATCCTGTCTGATTTTCTGCTGAGCTAGTGATTAAGTCCCTTAAATTGAAGATAGGGAAGAACGGTAGGTGGAAATAAGTGTCCCATTTCTGAAGCCAGCCTGAGAAAAGAGGAACCCAAGCAGGACAGAGGAATAAGAGCAGGTCAAGAGACAAGAAGGTTTATTCCTAGCAATACAATCCTAGAAAAAAGAGGAGAACACAGAGGTCAGGGGATTGTTTCCAACAATGAGTGGACGAAATTCAGTGTGAGGAATGCAGGAAGAAGGAGGCTGAGGGCTCAGGGAAAGAGGGCTGCAGGGGTGCAGAGGGGCCCAAAGGTTCTAGGGATTAAATGGACGTTGGGGACCTTCTTCCATGTGTCTGGGCAGGCACGTACCCAGCAGGTGTGCATCTGCTCCGGCCAGTAGCTGATAGAAGATGTGGAAGTTCCTTTCTCCTTCGAGCTGCTTCACCACTCGGGATTTCTCAAGCAGGTCTGGCAGGGAATTAGAAAATAATGTCCTAGAGCTCAGGGAGATTCCACGGCTTCCCTCTAAGCCTGCCCTCTCCGCTGGTGTTCCTACTAGTAGGGAAGCCTCCTGGTAGCCTACTATTCCTTCCTACGGTTTCAAATCACCAGAAAGGGACACTGTGGGATGGGGAGAAGAGAGAGCTGGTAAGCAGAATGGGGAGACACGTACAGTTTGTGATGACTCCACCAAGGGGCGATCCTTTGAAGTCAAACTCAATATCCATGTATTTTCCCTACAGAGACCAGAGAGAGAAAGAGGTTTTGCTTCCTCTTCTTCTCACCACCCCACTCAGGAGGGGGTCTGTGCTGCATTCCTCCTTCTAAAGCCCCCACACCCTCTCCTCCCAGGCCAGGGAGATGGTCACTCACAAAGCGAGAGGAGTTGTTGTTGCGAATGGTCTTGGCATTGCCAAAAGCTGCAGAGATGAGAGAGAAGGTGAGGTAACTGAGGGAAGAAGAGGGGCTCGAGAGAAGGGGAAGGAAGGACGTCTTCTAGTCATCAGGCCAATCTCAGAGTTTTCAAGCTGAACAAGAACAGGGTAAGAGGGTGTAGGGCTGAGTGTCTCTGGGCCAGCAGGGTGGAGGGTGGAGAGGGCAGAGACTGGGATACTCACCCTCCAGCACCGGGTTTGACTGAAGCAGTTGCTCCTTCACAGAGTTCACCTGCTCCCCTTTCCCACAGACAGCCGCCACATAAGACATCACCAGCTTACTGGCCTCTGTGCAAGAGAAACCTTCACATGGATCCCCACCACTCTCCTTAACTCCTGTCATTCCAGCACCATACCCCTCAGAATCAGAAAAAGTGGGAAGGAATTTCTGGGGTGGGGCAAGACCAGGTCTGGCTCGGAAAGAGATGAGGGGGTGGTTCCAGCAGTGACTGCACAGCCTCCCCAAGCCAGGCACCTCACCAGTCTTGCCGGCTCCGCTCTCGCCCGTTATGAGGATACACTGGTCTCGGTCCCGGTCCCTCAGTGACTGGTATGCCACATTTGCCAAAGCATAGCTTGGGAGGAGGAAGCAGGTGAAGACTGATGTGGAGCTAATCCAAGACACTACCTTCCACTCAATCTCCAGCCTCCAGAGTCATCCACCCTCCTCACTTGGACTAGACTGAGGTAAGTGATAGGCCTAGGAAGGGTCTTCCTGGGGCCAGTGGGGAAGGGGAAGCCGGAGAACTTCCTTCAGGAGAAAGGATCGAGGAAATTAGGGTGTCTCACTGTCAGAAGTTAGGGCCCTGTCAGCCTTCCCTCAGTTCCTTTACTTACATATGGGGCTTCAGCTCATAGAAGGTATAGTCCCGGTATTTGGCAATGAACTCTGGACCATAGATGGGCAGCTGCTGGTAGGGATTCATGGAGATCAACACATTCCCAATGTAGGTCTGGAGCCAAAAAAAGTAAAGAGAATGAGCAGCGGTGGGGTTAGGGGAGGCTGAGAGGGGAGAAGGGAGTGGGAGCACATGAACTCTCTGACCACATACCCAGAGCCGGGGGCACGCATATGCACTCACATAAATCTCCTTGTTTTCATAGCGCAGCTGGAGGTTCTTGAGCAGAGGCTCCTCCTCCAGGGGTTCCAGGAGCACAAGGTCCCCCACCCCCACAGAGTCTTCCATGAGAGTCATGTCCAGAGGTTCTGCTGATCCTGGGAGTAAGGAGGTCAGTTTGCTGAAGTCTGCTCTGCTTTAGGGGCCAGTAACTGTGTGTGGGGGGGGGGGTGGAGGGGGGGGGAAGGGGTGTGTGAGGAGGGCAGAAGGACTTAAAGAGCCTTCTCCAACTCTGGGCCCTAGAGACAATCCTCAACCTAGGGGTCCTCTGGACTAGTCAAAGCTAACTGTGGGAGGCTGCAGAAACTCTCCCCAGCAGGGAGGGGCAGGGGTGGGACAGGACCATCTGCCTTTGACCAGGGTAAGGAAGGCACCCAGCAGGTAGCACCTGGGGAAGCACAGTTGTGCTTGCAGGAGAGAGGGCTGGGGAGGAAAGGTTAACTCTGAAAACTTGCTCTGTCCTGCGCTGAGGCCCTGGCCAGGGTCCAGACTCCCTGACCCTCTGCCCCCAGTTCTCCTTCTCAACTCTCTATCCCTCACAGCTTCTATTTCAGTCACCCAGTCCACCCAGAACCATTGCAAAAGCTCTTCCAAAGATCCCTTACATTGCCACATCAAGATTCATCTTTTAAATGGGATAAGTTGATGAGTTAGAGGAACAGAGGCAGAAGTTCCTCCATAAAAGATTAGAATACCCTGAAGAGAATAAAAGTTTGGTTTCTCCAACATCAAGTAGCTGTCAGGATCTCTGGATGTATCTATTTTTCTATCTCCAGTTTTTATACCCATTGCTGTAACCTTCCGGCATGGACTTTGCCCCATAGGGACACACCCAGCTTTTTAGCAGCTGGTGGGAGTGGGCAAGGAGGAACAGAGTTATTGTGGGGCTCATCCCCTGCGCAGTGGGCACATGGCAGGTGTAACCGAAGGAGGAAGCCCAGCCCTCCTCAGTCTTGCCTGTGGGACTGAGTAGGTGGGGTGGTCTGGAGCAGGACAGAATTATTAGTACAATGGTCAGGGCTACTCCCTAACAGGAATAAAAGAGCCACATCCTCCTAGTCTCCAGCAATGCTGAACCTGGGCGGGGGAGGGGAGGGAAGCAGGAACTGAAGGTGGGGCAAGAGGGGAACACAGGCTGCCTTCAGCCTTCACTATGCCTCCCCCAAGTTCCAGAAAATGAGAGCACTTGTCACTTCCTGGAAGGACACAACTGAGAAAGCAATAAGAATACTGACAGTAGCAATCGCAAACAATCAGGTGCCATGGGCCAGGCAGAGCTCTAAACACTACATATACTAATTCATTTGATGCTTACAAACAGTATCCTCACAAAGTAGAAACTATTACTATTCCACATGCTCCAGATTAAAAAACAGAAGTTAAACTTTTAAGTAACTTGGCAGACAAGGGTGAGAAACAGAAATAGGGCTGGAAGAAGCCATCTTCTTTGGATTTGGATTTGAGGGGAGTGGGAATGTGATTGGTTGGAGGTGGGAAAGGGAAAAACAAAGCAGCTCCCAGATAGGGCACCCCAAAAGATGCAGAGCAGGGACAGGTCAAGGCAAGACTCACCCAACACTGGAACAAACTAGGGTGTAACTTCAGTATCCCTTGTAAAATGGTGGATGAAATCCCAATTTGACAGGAAGGGGGCATAGGAGTTCCAAGGCACCAAGGGTGGAGAGAGATGCCTTCGTTATTGGGAGCTGTCCATGGTGTCGGGCAGGCCAGGAAAGAGGTTGCCCTCCTCTTGCCAGTGTCCACTCTTCTGACCTTCCACTGTGCTGCCTCCTCCAGCTCAGGCTCCCTGTGCCAGTCAAGCCAAGAGAGGCCAGAGACGGCTGCTCAGCACAAAGTCCGAGGCTGTTCCTGTTAAGGGTGTGGCTCACTTAACCCTTCACAGGCCTGAAGGCCCAGAGGGAGATGCTCGGTTACATGAGAAAGTCCACTCTGGGTAGGAAAGGGTATCTGGCTGGGCTTAGCTGAGAGGCTCAGGTAGAGTTCTTGCTCCACTGCCCCCAAAATTTGGAAGTAAGAGCAGGAGTGGAATTTATAGCTAAGGAAAAGCTTTCCAAAAAGTCGGGAATTTTGTTCAAAAAGGAAGGTAGGCTGGAGTGTCTTCCTAGGAAAGAAACAGTACTTCCCTCAAACCTTCCTATCTCATTGAGAGTCAGAGGGTATTAATGACATTATTTGGAGAACTCAGCAGACAAAATCCCCAAATTCCCACCCCCCATAAGTCAGCCCCCACAAACAGACCCAAAGACTAAAGTTAGTAATACCACCTGGCATCTGTATAGATGTCAGTTTCATTGACTCCCACCTGTATCATCTCACTGAATCACAACACCCTGTGAGCTAGGCAGTGCAGCTACTCACTCCACTGAAAAGGAAAATTAGAGGCAAATACTGAGGCTCATAGAGGTTGCACAGACGGTATATGGCAGAACCAGAAACAGAATGCAGCTTCCTGACTCTAAGTCAGCCATAGGTTTCAGCCCAAGTCTTGGTATTTCTGATTTTAATCCTTCTGTGCGAGAAACCTGAATGAGACCCCGAGACGCTGCTTCCTGGGCACAGCTAGAAATAGATGCCTCCAATAGATAAGAAACTTATGCTATCCTATTTTCCAGGGCATCCCCTCACCCACCCAGGAAAATTCCTAAACAACAGGCTCCCTCTGCCCACCATCCTCTCTCCCAGGCATGCACAAAGAGCGAATCGGGTCATTACACACACTTAGCTGAAGATAGACTCGATCCTCCAACTACCGGCCACAGCTGCTTGGTTCAAGGTCCAAACTCTACTGCTCTCGCAGAAGCACTCTGCATACGCCTGCATACGCCTGGCCCATCAGCAGCTCCATTATCAACCTGCCCTTACATGATTTATTGATCTACTATATATATCTGAAGGGAGAAAAAAGGCAAGGAAAGGAGAGAGCGAGCAAGCTGAGTGGAAGTGCCATTGGCACACAACCCCATGTACAAATGGAAGCAGTATCTGTGTCAGAGGCGGAAAGGGCTACAGATCCCCTATTTTACATGGAGAAAACAGACCTGGGGTGAGAAGCCACTTTCCCAGGATCACATGACTGCAAACTCGGCAAAGCTGGAACCAGAACCCAGGTCTCCTGTTCTCCAGGCCAGGAATCCGCAGCTGCCTACAGCTTGGGGTTTATCTGTGTGTCCACCCACACACTCATTTACTGAGTGCCTTCTATGTGCTCATACAAGAAAAATGATTCTAAAAAATGAGATGGCAACCTCAGACTGAGAAACAGTGGCATAAACATCACAGCTAGGGCAACGTACCATCCTGGTTTGTCTGGGACCTGGGGTGAGATGTCTGAACACAGGAACTTGGGATACTAAAACTGGGAAGATTCTGGGCAAACTGGGATGAATGATCACTCTGAATTAATAAGCTACAAGTACACATCCAAGTCAGTTAAGGTCTGGCAAAGCATTCCTGGGTGGGGAGGGAGGAGGCAGGGAGGATGCAAGACTGTGATCCTCTGATCCCCAGGCAAAACTGAAGTAACTTGAGCTTATTAGTCTTCCTCCACTGTGATTCTGAAACCCCCTTCCTCTTCTCCCCACTAACATTTCTAGTCTGCATAAGGGGCATGAGGGAACTTTGGGCGTGATGGAAATGCTCTTTATCAGACTGTGGTAGTGGTTACACAAGTGTCAATCAACTCCATTTGTCAAAACTGGGCAAAACTTAAAATAAATTTTATTGTATATAAATTATACTTTGAAACAGCTGGCCAAAAAAAAGTAGAAGGAGGAGGAGGAGGAGGAGAAGAAGAAGAGGAGGAGAAGAAGAAGAAACAATTCTAGGGGGGCCTGAGTGGCTCAGTTGGTTAAACATGCGTCTGACTCTTGATCTCACCTTAAGTCATTATCTCATGGTTCATGAGTTCAAGTCCCACATTGGGCTTCTTGCTGGCAGTGTGAAGCCTGCTTGGGATTCTCATTCTCTCTTGCTCTCTCAAAACAAACAAACAAACAAACAAACAAACAAACAAACAATTCTAGATCCTTTAGTGTTGATTTTTAACATAGTTGGGAAGGCAGTAATCTGATTAAACTAATTCACATGCAGAAGTCCTCCCAAGGATATTCCTTTTTTAAAAATGCCACACAATAAAAATGCAAAAGTTTTCAGATTTGGTGAAGATGCTTGGTGGTAGAGGGTCTTCTTGACTCTCATAAATTATTTGCTGTTAATTAGTAACAATATTGATCAAGTACTCACTGTGTACCAGGCAAGCAAGCTAAGTGTTTCACATCTTTGCTATTCAAAGTGAGGTCCACACCCCACATCGGAATCATGTGGGAGTTTATCAGAAATGCAGAATCTTGGGCCTCAACCCAGACTTACTGAATCAGAAGTCTACATTTTAACAAGCTTCCTAGGTGATTCCTAAGCATGTTCAAGTTTGAGAAGAACGCCTTTACACACTTTACCTTTTTTAAGTTTTATTTAAGTAATCTCCACACCCAATGTGGGGTTCAAACTCATGACCCCGAGATCAAGAGCTACATGTTCTTCTGAGCCAGCCCGGCGCCCCACACTTTATCTCTTTTTGTCCTCATTAAAACCCTACAATGTTGCACATCTAGCACTTATGCCTTAAGTTTTTATTAATTCAATGTCTCTTATTTACCTAGTATAGTTAGAGAAGGGACAGGAGAGGGGCACCTGGGTCGTTCAGTCCATTAAGCCTCCGACTATTGACCTTGGCTCTGGTCATGATCTCATGGTTCGTGAGATGGAGCCCTGCGTCAGGCTCTATGCTAACAGTGTGGAGCCTGCTTGGGATTCTCTCTTCCTCTCTCTCTGCCGCTTCCCACTCGTGCGTGTTCTCTCAAAATAAATAAATAAATTTTAAAAAAGATGGGGGAGAGGAGAAAAGACGCCATTAGTGTGCATTAATCTACATAAATTTACATATGGTCTACATCCCGATTCTTCCTCTCTCAATGACTGGTCTGAAAAATGGACAATAGATTTCCATGTAGTCTAAATAACTGAGAAGAGAGGACACAGGCACAGAATTAATGCAAATGCCATAACGGATCCACAGAGCAAAGAAAGTAGCTAAAACATAAAAGAAGGTGGAAGGTACCAGCCTTCTCCTCCTGAAGCTGGGCCTAGACATAACTGAAGTTTTTATTCCATGGCCCCTGATACGCACTACAGCCCTGCTCCCTCTCTCGCCCTACACAAAGCTCTTGGCAGATACCCACAGCTGGATGCACAGGTCTTCCCCTCACCCCAGTGGAGAAACAAGAGATATTTTATGCCATTAAAAATAAAGAACTAAAGTACAAGGACTAGGAATAACCTATACTTTTTTTTTTTTTTCTGTGAGACAGCATGGTAGTACAACCTGTGCCTCCTGCAAGAATACCCCTTAGAGATCTGGCATTCTGGCAAATCACCCAGTCCCAGGATGGAAATAGACCAAGACAGACCCAGGTTGGGCAGTGGTGGTGAAGAAAGAAAGGAAATAGATGGCATCACCACCACTTCATCAGAAAGATGGAACTTAGAAGCTAATTGTTTCAAAAGATCCAAATAAGAAAAGTACATGTTCATTAAGAGGAACCACTATAGTCTATAAAACTTTATTAAAATTTGGATTACTTACAAACTTGTACAATAAAAATGAAAAAATATATAATAAGACACTGTTATTTTTTCTTACAGAAAAGAGGGAAAATGAGACCCATGGCAAAGAGCCATCCCTGATCGTTTTGTTCCTTTCAAACATTCGTGAACATTTATTTTAAATATAAATGACAAATCTTTTAAATAACACTAAGGCATTACCCACAGGCTAAAACTTACCGAGTAATTCCTTACCCCTGCTATTTCACCATCAATTCTAGAAACATGGGAAACTGAGGCAACTGCAGGCTGTAACAGTTCTAACACTCACATTATGAGCTATCTATTATGTTAACATGATAAGAATGTCGCCCATACTATAGGAAAGTTCAGAGAAGATGATTTCACCATTTTCAAGTTACTGTCAAGAGTGTAAAGAGGAAGATGACACACATGGGCAGGGATGTGGGAGCCCAAGTCCCCAATTTGGGGGAGGCTGTGTGCCATTCCCACCCCCACTAAAGGTGTGTGTTGATGTTGACATGAATCTACTTTTATTTCCGGCAGGCTCTGGCTCCCAACACATAAGGCACCAAACACCCTTTTCAAGGTAGTGACCATCTAGAATCCAACTCCACAGCAACTGAAACCATAAGCTAAGTTACCAAGAGACACCACTGGATCACCATAATTGCATAGGTTTCTCTAAAAATTATAATCAATTTCTGCTACATCAAAACATAAAAGGTTTTAGGTGCCTTTGTCTTGTGCAAATGGCTATTTTATGTGTTTATTACTTAGTTTCAGTGCCTATGTAACATGAAGGCATAATAAATCTGTCAAACTGCCCTCTCCTTGGTTAAGATAAAGTTCTTGGCATTTCAATATAGGTTATTATCTCATATGTCAGACCTGAGTCCAAAGGAATACTAGAAGGACATTTAATTTCCTTTCCTCCTACTTCAACTTTCACTACTCAATTCAGAGAAAAGTTATGAGTACATAGCTAAGAACCATTTTTACGCAGGCATCCATCTGAGCCCGTCTTTTTTTCTGGAACAAAAAGATTGAGGGCAATTGCATAATCCATTCCCAAGCTTTTTATGGATGTCAGAGCCAGGGAGGACTATCTGGCCTATTTGGGCCCTTTCATTCATCAACTCTCTAACATAAGTGCCAGGTGGGAATTGGATTGAAGGGAACACCATCAGTAAGGAGAGGGCTAGGTTTTGAATGGGATGTAACAGCACAAAATAGAACACTGGGGCCCGAACACTATGATCAGCAAAATCCCCTTTGTAACAGACAAAAAGTCATGAATTTGGGGGGGAGAAATAAACTAGCTTTGGGGCACCTGGGTGGCTCAGTCGGTTAAGCGTCTGACTCTTGGTTTTGGCTCAGGTCATGATCTCGTGGTTCGTGAGTTCGAGCCCCACAACAGGCTCTGCGCTGACAAATATTTTTTTTAATTAAAAAAAAAGGAAAGAAACTAGTTTTGGTGGGATGAAGTGGCTGATAGGACTTTCTTATTAGAAGACATCCAAGTTGCTAAACTGTCCTCATTTTTGGTGACTGGTTCCATTGGTCTCGAGAAAGCAATCTGAGAGGGAAAGTGAAGGGGAAATGTTTTAAGCCAGCTGGCTTTCATATTCCCATTAATGGCAGTCATGCTCTACATAACTTGGTCAGACCAATTAGAGGCGATAGATTTCCGATGCTAAAGAGACCCTGGCCCTAAAGAGGGCCAATTTACAGCTTGATATTTGCAAGCAAAACGCTGACGCGGCAGCAGACGTGGCTCCAATGTCCAGCTCACTCCATGGTTATCCCTTCAATCCTTCTTGATGAGATCAGTCTGAGAGATGAGACTATGCTGAATTGCAAGAGCTGTAACTGCCAGAGAAAATTAAATGGGGGCTTCAAGTAGTGACTGCGCCAGCAGACTAAGTGGCCAAGAGAGAGACAACAGAAGTTCCTGGAGAAGGTTTATGGAGTCAAACAATCTGCAGGCACACAGAGGCTCTGAAGCATCTGGGGCAGAGCCATATAGGCAGGCAGGGCAAGGACACACAGCACGCCAAAGGCACCGGGCACCGTCCTTCACTGTCTGAGAGCAGCTCTCATGCTGTGGGATCTGCTGTCACCTCCACTGCCTACAGCTCAGTTCTCCGACGACCAGACATGGAGTAATAAACTGAGTTTGAGCTTACCCCAAATTCAAACACGGTGAAAAAACTGGTCTGGAGATGGAAACTATATTTCACAGGAGTTTAACTAAACAGAAAAAGAGGAGACTCTTTCCCTGCTTCACAGTGCTTTCTCAGTGAAATAAAGAGTCAGGAAAAGTTACCCTGGAGGCAAGCTACCACCTCCTTAAGGAGCTAATTGAGGGAAGGCACCAAAGTCTCCAGGTAATCCTGAGACCACTTGTACTGATGAACTATTTTTTTTTCAAATTAACTTATGCTCAAATATGCTAGATCTTGATCTCTATAAATAGAGCAAAAAAGAATATATCCCAGAGGTCTTAACAGCTCTTCACACAGAAATAAAATTTTACCATGTACTTAATTTACAAAGGCATAAAGGTTTCCTGATATAAAATTCCTTTGCCCTGCAACTTTAACCCACAGCAGCTGCCCAAATACTGCTTTTTCACTTTCTACTCTATGTACATTTGCTGCCAATTGAGGTAGTTGTCACTCTAGGACAGTGTAAAGCTGTGGGAAACACTGGTGGTAATAGTCAACTGGCCACCTGGGGGGGGGGGGGGGGGGGGAGTCTCAGCGCTGACCATTTTGGAAGTCAGTAATGAGCCCAGGGTCTTTCAAGATTATCTGCTGAGTGGCTGGTCTGAAGGAGTCATTGCAGCTTTTTAAAAATTCATCTGCCTTCTCCATGATCATGGTAAACAGTGAGTCTGATGCTATGCTCCTGACTTCAGTGCCTAGCTTCCTGGCTAGAGTAATTATAGCTTCTTACAAGGTACGAGGGTGAAGATCATAAAGACAGAACCAAGCAAATGACAGAGACTTGGGAATTTGTTCCCTCATAAATGACATTGCTGGTTTATAAGGGTACTTTCCAATGGCAAAAGAATGTGAAACTAATGCCAATGTAATAAAAGGCAGCATGAATCTCTAGCCAGAAGTGGAACTGCAAATAAGTATACTAAGTTCATGGCAAAATGTGTCTGATCCTGATGGGTGAATGAACATCCAGAGGCATGAAGGTTACCTGGAGGTCTGTTTCCTGGCAATGCAAATTGTGGCAGCTACATAGCTGCAATTTATATGTTGTATCAAGGAAACTTCACAGAAAAGTTTCAGAGCTTACAAATTAGCCAAATTGGGAGATGGGGGGTGTACAGGGGCTAAGGAAAGGCTGAAAGGAATAGGCAGAATGGGCAGACAAAGGAAGAGAAAGGAAAAGGAAAGTTTCTTGGTTCCACAGCAACTCAAAGATATGTGTCCCACTGACAGGAAAAATGAAGAACCTGTAAAAAGCATTTAAATTCTCTAAAAATGATCACTTCTCCCAACTAGCAGAAATAATGCTACAAACCAAGAGGGAGAGAATATAAGAAATGAAACAAACTCTAAATTGTACATACTTCACAGTTGAGGAAATAGACACTTCCTGAAAGGGCAAAGGGGGCAAGGAGGAATGGGAAGAAAAGAATGCAAACGTCTTTTTAAGATACAATTAAAAGTTGGGATATAATAAAAAGCCTGCAGACCTCCCCTACAGAAGAGTTTACAGGCATGTTCCCAAGAGCAAGCATGACTTAGAATATTGTATCGTGAGAACTAATTCAAAGTTCAACACAACAATTCTGGGGCTTTAACGGATAATCCATATTAATAAACATAGGGGCCTATGGGCTTGTCAATCTGGAGCACTTGCTGGTCCTGGAACATGAATCTGTTACATTTAAAAATATATATTCATTTAAAAAATGAGACAAATAAAAACAGAAGTGAAGGAGGCTCAGATGCGTGGAGTTCTCTCTGGAAGATGCAGCCTGTGATCTGAAAGCATTACTGCACACATATAATAGTTCTCACTTTTGAGTGCCAGCTATGGTGGCAGAAATGCCACCACCAAATGAACTTTTAAGAAGAGCTAGAATGCTGTGCTAGCTGTGGCCATCCAGTTTTTGTTTGTTTGGTTGGTTGTTTTTGGGGTTTTGTTTTGTTTTGTTTTGTTTTTTTGGTTTTGGTTTTTGAAACATAAAGGTGGGCCCACAACCAATGGGAAGCTTTGGGAAGCATTCAATATTTTATCCACTCTCCTTCCTCAGGGATCCCACAGAGACCACCAGGACCATTGCCAGAGGGAGGCCTGCTCAGGCCTCTAATTTCAGTGGGAGAATTTCTGTACTATCTCACCCCGTTTCAAAGAGCTGAGAAGCAGCTGCACACACATACAACATGGACCATCGAGGTCCCAAGCCAGTCCACATAAAAATAACCGACCACCACCTAAGTCAGGAGTTGATCTGCTGTGTGACAGTGGGGTACCGAGAATCTGAGTCCTCTTCCTCCTCAGTGGATGTTTCTTCATAGAGTTCATCCTGGGCAATAATGCTCCCTAATCCATATTCCTGCTCATGGACAGAAACTTCATTTGGTGTGAGGTGAGAAGAACCTTCCACAAAGTCAGCAAATCTGGAAAAAAGAAGATAATACTCTTTAAGAACCTGCCTTCTGCCCTTTCTGGTTTCCTTTCAAAATAAGAACTGAAACATCTGATACACTTACAACTCAAATTATAATAAGTCTAACCTTATTCTGGCAGGCAAGTAGACTAAAGCAAGAAATAAAGAGAAAGGGAAAGCTGGGATCATAAGCCAACATCTCCTGAAATGCCAGGCATCCTGCTTAATAAGCACTAGCCTATCTCTCTCTTTTTTTTTTTTTTTTTTTTTTTTTTTTTTTTTTTTTTTTTAGTTAGGAAAGTGCCAAGGTTCTTTTAGTCATCTGTAATCCTGATAAGAGAAGATTAAGGGGGCATTACACATTTATTCATGTTTATGGCTCTATGAACTGTATGCCATCAAGATTCCAAATTGAAGCTTCATATACTTATTGGTACAATTGCTCCCAAATAAAAAGGACCTCTCCCCCCAAAAAATAATCAGACTCGGAGAGCAATGCAAAACTATCACAGGGGAAACTTAATATGGTCTTCTCATCTCAGTGCTACAATCAAATCTAGAGTAGACAGTTCCTTGAGGAAGCAGAAAACAGGCTACTGCTTAACATATGATGATACATGTATCTTTCTGTCAACTACTCCTAGGTGAACAGGAAAACATAGCCACCAATACAAAATGATCATCTAGAAGTATGATCTCTGTTAAAACTCAAGGTCACAATTACCCTGATAGCTGCTTAGCACAGCTGGCCAAGGGTTTACCTCTTTGGAGACTGGATTCGAGAGACAGTCTTCCAAGCAGAGCAGTCTGGACTGTTACAATATTCTCGAAGCTCCTCTAAAGCCTTTCGGGTCTCCACCTCTCCTTGTATCCGATATTCTTCTTCTGTCAGGAGACGAGGGGGGACAGTCTTTTCTGTTGCTTTACACATCTTTCTGTGCTCACCAAAATAACATCATGAATCATTAATCAGTAATTTTTATCCAGCCTGCCCTCTAGCTCGTTTCAGTGAGCCAAGTATACAGCAGAGAGCCTGGACATTATGAGTCATCATTCCCACCTTTCTTCTATAGACACCTTGACTTGTAATATACTCCTGACATGTTAGACTAGGAATGAGAAGTCAGAGTAATCAATATTATTCACTAATGTGGATAAATTCACTTATTTCCCAATAAATGATAGATAAAATATTTATTTTCCAATAAGTGGAAAAACGACAAGAAAATGATGATATAACATTGTGGTCCATTAACTTGGATTCCCCAAACTGAAGGCATCACCTTGACTATCTAATAAAAGAGCCACTGATAACTTCAGAACCTATGACCATTCCATGTTCACTATGCAAGATGATAACATGCTTTCAAATACATCTGAACACTAGAACTCCCAAAGCGATCTGAGGGCCAATGTGAAATAATCTGAAACCTGGTGACCTGAGGCATGTGGTATAAAAGTGATATACTCTGCACCACCTAGTGGTCACAGGAACACATGACACTTTACTGGATGCTTTTATTTTATATAAAATGGCTAGAATAAAATTATAAAAAATGCCTATAGACAGTCTAAAAAGAAAGACTTGGAAGGAACAAAAGCAGAAGCATAATACAATAAATCTCCATTAACAAAGAGATTCCCAGGTCAACACCTCTGTACCCTTTTGCCACAACTACATCCCACATTGCATGTTTCATTACAAAGTTATATTGCCTTTCAGTCACCTGTAGGTGATGTACAGCCACTGAATAGGGTACTCCAGGTTCTTAGTACACAGTGCAATGACGATAATGGCAAGGGCAATGTGTGGTATCTGGATACCGGAATACATGAAAAATAGGCCCATCAACTGCAAGGTCCAGGTCAGCAGGTTGATACTTCGTTCATTCTCCAAGGGCCCATACTTGTAACAGACTGCAAAACTCATGAATCCAACTGTGAGGACATAGCCTATGAGAAGAGTTATCAGAAAATGTTCTTTTTCATCTATAACTGGTAAAAATAATTTGTGCAGGGAGCAGCAATACATTCACTATATAGCACCTATTCAATTAGGAAAATGGACAAGATCTTTCCTCAATTATTCACACTTTTTTCATTACTCAAATATATTTATCTCTTTAAGTTTCTACCCTTTCTGTTGCTCCCAAGTTTATTTGGTTCAAGTGGAAGATTAAAGCTACATGTTGAACAACATTAGAACTGTCTGTTTAAAAAAGCCTAGGGGCGCCTGGTGGCTCAGTCAGTTAAGCGTCCGACTTTGGTTCAGGTCATGATCTCACAGTCCATGAGTTTGAGCCCCGCATCAGGCTCGGTGCGGACAGCTCAGAGCCTGGAGCCTGCCTCAGATTCTGTGTCCCCTCTCACTGCCCCTTCCTTGCTCATGCTCTCTCTCTCAAAAATAAACATTAAAAACATTTTTTTTAATAAAAAAGCCTAACATATGATAATCCAGATTAATTACCTCTCAAAAGATAGATTAAGGGTTACCATCTGTAAAACCAAAGGATCTTCACCTTACAGAAAGATTCATGTAGAGTCCTTTACTTAAGGTCTTCAAGTGTATTTAAAATACAATTATATTAATATAGTCAATGTATAGTTTTTCAGGAAAATGCCTATTGTGTAAAGAGAGGTGTACTTATTTTTTTTTTCAACGTTTTATTTATTTTTGGGACAGAGAGAGACAGAGCATGAATGGGGGAGGGGCAGAGAGAGAGGGAGACACAGAATCGGAAACAGGCTCCAGGCTCTGAGCCATCAGCCCAGAGCCTGACGCGGGGCTCGAACTCACGGACCGCGAGATCGTGACCTGGCTGAAGTCGGACGCTTAACCGACTGCGCCACCCAGGCGCCCCGAGAGGTGTACTTATAAACACCAACCAATTAAAGTTTTCTCCCTGGCAGCACTATTTTCATTTAAAATGACAACTGCACAGCGTTAGAAATAAAGAACTACAATTCTTAAAAATTAATAAAATGGCATGAACTATTAGCTCCTGTAAGCAGCCAACACCTTTTCATGATCAAATGAACTAAAACAACCCATAAACATATAAAAAGGAAAGCAAAACCGACAACACTTACTTAAAAGATACTGCCAGTAACACCTCCAGATCTCTTGTAAATTTTTTAAAACTAGCTGAATGAGGTACAGAGAAAAGGACCAGCCTCCCACCAGTATGACGTAAATGGGACTTTTCTAAAACAGAGTAGAAGTGAAAACAAAGTTACAACAGGCTTTCCATACATAAAAGAAGCAAAATGGAACTATGATTTAAAAACACTCAACCTACTAAAATACACAAAAACCACATCTCTTAAGAAGACATCCTTTATATTTAAAATGGTATAGTCTGCAAAGAACACTAGGAAAATGAGGTGCTGAGTAACTTAAAAGCCTGGCTATGTGATTAGCAAACAGGAAGGAGACTTTAACTCCCCACTGTGCACAGGATTTTAAATAAAAGGGGGAGTTTGTACGTAATCAGACTCCAAGTTCCATCATGGAAAGTACCCTCCTGAATCAAGGAAAAAGTAGGACATTGACTTATCAACCACCAATGCAAATGTTCAGTGCTGTATTATTCAACAAAATAGTCCCTCAACTAACTATCCAAGCTTGTCCTGACTGCATTTGAAGATTCCACTACTTACCTTGGGCATAAACTTGGACAGTATGAAAATGATGATTAGCAGAGAGGCCGCAATTCCCACACTCATCCCAGTGGAATAGTAGAAGATTTGGCTTCTGCAGAGAGAAACATTATTTCATGACTATGTGTGTATTCTTCCTATATGGCACCATTCGAACTAGAACAACTATCCCAGCCAAAAAACAGAAAAAAAAAAATCTCAGCCTAAAGCAGGTATTTGTTTAAAACTTGCCAACACTGATGGGACTGGTACAATGTAACTGCTGCCAGATTATGAGGACTGGTATCAGTGAGGGCCCTCAAATACGTCCCAACAATAAACCTCTGCTTAGTCACACACTCCCATTGCAGCATCTCCCCTAATCCAATTTTTAATGAGAGTCTTTCTTCAGAAGAACTGCACAGCTTCACTGGGGAAAAGGAAGGTGCAAGGATACTGTCCTAGAGGAGACAGAAAACTGGAACTGAACTGATTACCCAGAAAGATAACCAGACACAGGGCCTGGAAAAGAGAGAGCTCCTGCTCCTATTCCAGGCTCTTTGTACCAGACTGTCCTCCCCCCACCGTGAGTTTCTCTCAGGACCCCCCAAATTAGGAACAAGTTCTATCAATCTCACTCCAGCCTAACTTCAAACTCCAATTGTTAAGCTTTCATTCATTATTCCAGAAATATTCTTTTCACTTGTGTGCAAAGTTAATGTTGATTCTACCTTTGTTCAATGTTTGTTTAGTTATCTGTATGTTTTCTTTTTTTTTTTAATTTTTTTTTCAACGTTTATTTATTTTTGGGACAGAGAGAGACAGAGCATGAACGGGGGAGGGGCAGAGAGAGAGGGAGACACAGAATCGGAAACAGGCTCCAGGCTCTGAGCCATCAGCCCAGAGCCTGACGCGGGGCTCGAACTCACAGACCGCGAGATCGTGACCTGGCTGAAGTCGGACGCTTAACCGACTGCGCCACCCAGGCGCCCCTGTATGTTTTCTTTATAGTTGTACATGTCAGTTACACTTAGCTTAGCTAGTAGGTTCCTAAAGGCAGGAAATGAATAAGTGGTTGGTATTGGTGGGTTTTTTTTTTTTACCCCTGATTGGTATAAAACTCACCAACAAACTCATGGCCCTGTAAAAATGAGGACTTAACACGTTATTTCCAATGGTGGAAAGGGTGGTGATATATTGACTAAATCCCAGCCCATGATGGCTCAACCTCATGGGAGAATTTCATTCTTGCCAATCTTATTCAATGTAAGAAAATAGCAAAAATCCTAACACCTACTAAAGTATTTAAAAATATTTTCCAAGCAGGCAATGGCCTGGCCATAAAGCTCATGGAAGAGGAAAGAGCAGTACTTAAAGTCTTCATGATAAAAGCCAAGCATAGTGGGTCTAAGCCTCATCATTCTGCACTCTAGCCTGGGAACCTACCTGCTCAACAAATCTCCACAAAAAAATAGCACAAGTCCAAGCAGGAAAATGAAGAAGAGTTTGGGGTCAAATCCTGAAATAAATAAAGACTTCTGTTTAATAGGAAAACAACGCTTTATAGAATAAAAGGCAATGTTGGCATTATTGGTCAGCTAATAAAATATAGTTGATCCTTGAACAACATGGGTTTGAATTGCCCCGTTCCACTTAAATGCAGACTTTTTCTGACAATACATCACAGTACTATAAATGTACTTTCTCTTCCCATGATTTTCTTAATAACATTTTCTTTTCTCTAGCTTACTGTATAGTGAGAACACAGCATATAATATATATAACATACAAAATGTGTGTTAATCAACTGTTTAAGTTATCAGTAAGTCTTTCAGTCAACAGTAGGCCATTAGAAATTAAGTTTTGGGGAGTCAAAAGTTATCTGCAGATTTTCAACTGGGGAGGGAAGGGGTAAATCAGCCAGCACCCCAACCCCTGTAAATGCAAACAACCCACCTAAACAGCATTGTAAATTCCACACAAAGCCTGGGAACCCTTCCAAATAGAAAATATAAGTAGGTCTCTCTAACCTGTACTTTTCTGGAGATCTTTATTTTTATTTTGGTTACCTATGCTAAAGCTAAAAGAAACTAAGCTTTGCTTTGGAGGGAGCCAGGCATAACACCATCAGTGCTTCATGTAATTGCCCACAAGGGGTCTCTACCATTCTGGTTTTCATGCCTTAAATCACTCATGGGTTCGGATTCAGCAGATTTGCCTAGAACTTTGGGTCCAGGCCCTCTGTTGTTCTCTAACTGGCTGCTTTTCTTGCCCAACACCACCTACTTCCCTCTGCTACACAAGCACTGTGTTGGAAAAGCCTACACTCAAACACATCTCACCCAGGACCAGGGGGCCCAAGTGGAGGCCCCTCAGTGGCATACCAGATACTCCCACAGCATTCACATTCAAGAGCTCTAAGTCTAGGGGAGGTCCACAAACAGAATAGGAGCAAGAGGAATCAGTACATGTAAAAGGAATACCCCCATTCCCCCCAAAAAAGGCAAATCCTATACAACCAAAACAAAACAAAACAAAAAACCACCTATGGAATGCTAGGGCTTTGTAGCAAAACCCAGGAATGTTTCTGCTATTCACAACATCCAAAAATCATTGGTAGTACCCAAGGAGAGACCAAAAGTAAGAAAATAAAACAGGATGACGATTCCAGTTCTCTGTGAAACGTTCTTAGACACATTCAGAAAAGGGAAAACTTTTCCAGTTCCACTGAATAAGCCTTAAATAAACTGAGTGATCTTCATAGTGACTTATGATTCCACAAATCTTTTTACTTCTGAAGCATTAATATTCAGTTCTACCTTTCTTCAGTTTTTATTATTTATACCATTCATGTCTTCAAATGTAGGCTTATACATTTCAGGACATCTAACTTTGTCTAGAAGTGCCCAGAGGGCAGGAATAAACCTATCTTACTCTGAAGAACACTAAGCGGATCAGTTCAGGGCCACTGGGAGTATAGGGAACACAAGTCTTCGCAAATGTCCGTAAGGAAATATTCAGAATGACCCAAGGTGAAATCTCTATCCTAGGCCTAAAGGCTTTTATGTGGGAGAGGGTCTCTCAACTGTCTGGAGCAGTGGTATACTCAGGTTATAATCAGAACCAAAAGGGAGTTAGTTGTCTCGGGCTGACTTCCTTGTCTCACTAGTTACACTCTCCAAAGCTCAGTCCCGTTTCACTATAAAATCCACAGAAAAACAGATAAGACTTACTCCGGGTCACAATGACACTGTACTTGGTGTCTTCCTCTATAATCTCAACTTTGAGGCAGGTTTTTGTGCTGTATAGACCCACGTTAACATAGGTATCGTTCAATTTCTCTTTTAAAAAGGAGGAAAAAAAGTTCCAGATACTAAACTGCTCTAACTCCTTCAGTTTCTCTTCATTCTCCACCTGGGTGACACGTACCAGCTTGGAACTATTTACCCGGATCTGTAACACAAATGAAATCAGGATCAGAAAGAAGTAGAAATTTTAAATTTTCATAAATACAATTTAAAAAAACTTTAGAGTAAATAACTCTAGAGTAGATATCAGTAATAGTGCCAGTTTTCCACAAGGTTTATAAGAAATATAGAGATGCAGGAACTAAAACATAATTGAGCAAATAATATTGCACATGGTACAGACAGGCAGCTGTTAGAATGTCTTGTTAACATGAGCTGAATCTACTATTAAGGCAGAACAACACAGGGGGGGAAAAAGACTTCCAAGCTGAAAGGGTTAGCACTAGAGCTATTTATGAGAAAGCATACAAAACAAGGATCCAGAATATTAAGAAAATTGCCAAGCCAGAAAGACAGAGAGAGAGAGAGAGAGAGAGAGAGAGAGAGAGAGAGAGAGAGAGAATTGTCAGGCAGAAGCCACGCCAGAAAACTGAAAATGTTTCCCATAATGACAGGCTGAGAAGGTCAACCCTCTGTCACAAATCACTGATTATGGGTAAATGTTGGTTATAATGTGTCTCAGATGGAATATGATCTTTATATCAGACAATAAAAAAAAGAAAATTTAAAAATCCCACAAGCCCACCCTTATGTTTATGATGTGGACAACAATGCCCTGATCAGTAACTATGCTTATAGCAGGAGCAGCTTTTCCAAAAGGACTCATTTTGTTCAATCATTATTATGGCCAGACATTCTTGCTTGCCAGGTGGCTTAATAGTGTTATGAAATAAATGAAATGAAAGTCATCCTATCAAAGGGAAACTTCAGGCAGGGGGCTTATGAAATATTTCGTGTAGAATCAAAATAGAATAGGAACAGCAAGGCAAAAGAGTTTACATCCTGACAGGCACGCAACAGTTTCCTGGCTGAAGAAGGCATAAGGCCTTTAAAAGAAAGGGGGGGTGCGTGCGTGCGTGCGTGTGTGTGAGTGCATATGTGTATGTATACGAAAAGGAGAGGAAGGAAGAGAAGGAAGCTTCTTTGGGAAAAAGAGGAAGGAAGGTTACCTCAGGGTCAAGTATTATAAGTTACTTAAGGGAACAGAGAGAAGAATGCAAAGTAAGCATAAATGCGTACTGAGGAAAACACAATTCAGGATAATCTGAGCCCTAACAAGGTTGTTGACAATACTTTTTTTTTTCCAATTGTGTGTGAAGGGGGAAAATGTGTCAAAGTATTCACTGATCACAGACAGATATTCACAGAAGCTGCCCCAGCCAGGGGCCTCCAAATTATTACCTGTATCCGTGTCCACACATCATGCCACTTTGGGATAAGCACATTTTTATAACAGAACTGTTGCCTGTCACTCATATTATAAACTCGGGATTCCTGAAGCATGACCACGTTTATGTCAATTCCAGCTTTATGCAAAGAAAGGAAATAAGGATTAAGACAACAGGACAAGCTAATAACTACAACCTATTACATAAAAAGAATTAAACCAACCACTTGTTTTTAGTTGAAGTATAGTTGACATACAATGTTACATTAGCATCAGGTGTACAATACAGTGATTCCAGGAGCCTATCCCTTACCTATGCTCACCACAAGTGTAGCTACCACCTGTTACCCTATGATGCTATTACAATACCATCGAAACGGACCACTTTTTTAAAGCTAGGGTTAAAATGTCAGTGACTGAGAAACAAGAAAAACTGAAAGAGGGGTGCCTGGGTGACTCAATTGGTTGGGTGGCTGACTTCAGCTCGGGTCATGATCTCAAAGTTCATGGGTTGGAGTCCCATGTCAGGTTCTGTGCTGACAGCTCGAAGCCTGGAGCCTGCTTTGGATTCTGTGTCTCCCTCTCTCTCTCTCTCTCTGCCCCTCCCCCACTTGTGCGCACGCACGTATGCTCTCTCTCTCTCTCTCTCTCTCTCTCAAAAATAAACATTAAAAAAATTAATAAAAAAAAGAGAAAACTGAAACAAGAGGAGAAACAAGGCAGTCTTATTTCCATTAAATTTAATCATTTAAATGTTATAAATAGCAACTAACCCAGAAAAAGCAGTAATAGAAACTACTATTAAGTGTTTATTAAGATAGTATGCTGTCTATCATTTAACTCTCCAACGATGCTATGAGTCAAGCACTCTCATAATCCCTATTTCACAAATAGAAAACTGATGCTTAGAAGGATTAAGTAATTTTCCCAGAGTCATACAACCAGTGAATAGCTTAACTGACATTCACACCCAGGTCCTGCTTCCCTTATAAAGGCAGAGCTAAAGTAACCCCATCTACTTATTTTCTCTATCTTTCTCCTGAATAGGATAAACAGACTTGACAATGTTTTTGTATATATAGTACTTTAAGATGCTAAAAGATCACAAAATCGTTTTTTCCAACTGTTTTGTTTCAAGTTTTAAGAGCAGTCAATTAACATACGCAGTCCCTTTCATCCAGCCAAGACAGAAGATTCTCCATTCAGAAGTTTGTATTCAATCTCAGCCAATTCAAGGCTTAAAAGCGACCACTTTCTCGTATCTTCCCACCCAAGTTTGTACCAGCTACCTTCTTTACCACAAAACAGTTAAATAACTTTTTCCTTGGGTTCTATATTGTACTTACCAACTTATCAAGTGCTACTCTAAGTGGAAATGCAGTTATCACTCTGGTCTAGGTACAAAGATGGATAGATTTAAATAAACTAAAAAACAAAACAAAACTTTAAGAAAGCAAAGTTACACAAAAAAAGGCAATGATGCCTGCCAGTCCAAAATGGTTTTACGGTAAAGCTAAGACCAATTTTGAAGTTAAATTTCTTCTTAAACCTAAACATAAGAACAAAAACTATAAAACACTTAGAAGAAAACTCAGGGGTGGATCTTCATGACCATGCCAGGCAATGGTTTCTTAGATACGACATGAAAGCATAAGCAACCAAAGAAAAAACAGATGAATCAGAGTGCATAAAAATTTAAAACTTTTGTATTTCAAAGCACCTTATCAAGAAAGTAAACAGATTAACGCACAAAATGGGAGAAAATATTTGCAAATCACGTATCTGACAAAGGTCTACTACCCATAATATATAAAGAACTACAACTCAACAAGAAAAAGAGAAATAACCCAATTGTAAAAATGGGCAAAGGATCTGAATAGACATTTCTCCAAAGATATAAAAATGGCCAATAAGCATATGAAAAGACACTCAACACCATTAGCCATCAGGGAAATACAAATCAAAACCACAATGAAATATCACTTTATACTCATTAGGAAGGCTAAAATCAAAAAGAAGACAGTAAGGAGGTTTGGCCAGGATGTGAGAAACAAGAACACTCAAACATTGTTGCTGGGAATGTAAAATGGTGCATCCTCTTTGGAAAAGTTTGGCAGTTTCTCAAGAAGTTAAACATAGAGTTACTCTATGATCCAGCAATTCCACTCCTATGTATATACCCAAGAAAACTGAAAACATATGTTCACTCAAAAACTCATACATGAATGTTCACAGCAGCAATATCCATAATAACTAAAAAGTGAAAACAAACAAATGTCCATCAACTTATGAACTGATGGATAAAACAAAATGTGATAGATCCACCTATAAGTGTAATATTATTCAACCATAAAAGGGAGTACTGATACATACTACAAGATGGATGAACCCTGAAAACATTATTCTGAAGGAAAGAAGCCAGACCAAAAAGAGCATATATCAAATGATTCCACTTGTATGAAATGTCCAGAACAGGCAAATCCACAGAGACAGAAAGTAGATGTTAGTGGTTGCCAGGATCTGGGAAAAGTGAATGGGGAGTGACTGCTAAGATGTATGGGGTTCCATTTTGGAGTGATGAAAATATTCTGGTAATTCAAGAATTCAGTGATGATGGATGCATGACCTTGTGAATATACTAAAAACCACTGAAAGGGTGAATTTTATTATACATGAATTACATCTCAATTTTTTTAAAAATTTGCTCTTAATATTGTAAGGGAGGAAAAATTTTTCCTTGATCCTCTTAGGGTCCCTGGCTGAGTCTGAAATTTTAAATTGACAAAGATAGACTAACAACAGAAAAGCATACACATTTAATAAAAGTTTTACGTGACACGAAAGACTTCATAAGGAAATGAAGACCCAAAGAAACAGTTAGAGCTACGTACTTTTATGCTATGTTTGAGGAAGAGTGGACAGCTGTGAAGGAATATGATACGGTAAAGAGTATGTGGCAATTGTAGTAAACTAGGGGGAAACAGAGCAAGCAAGGCCTGTTTGCTTAGATTCCTCTCAATATCCCTTTGTCTTAAATTCCTCAAGGTATAGGGAGGGAGGGAGGGAAGGCAACTCTCACAAGATTTTATGGTCTGTTTCAGAGAAGGGTAAGATGGGGAGGTCAAAGAGACCTTCCTGCTCCTGTTGTTTTCTTAAACTCCCTCAGCTTAAAATATATAATATGCCAAGATGCTACATCTTGGGGTAGCATGCCCTGAACCCCCATCTATCAGCTTCTCACTATGGTTTAATCCAGTAGTAATTGGGATTTCCTCCTAGCCTATCTTTCATAAAGTGAAACCTTTTCAAAATCCTGTTGACATCTGTCTCACTAGCAAGCACACAAATGTACTGAAAGAATATCCACTCACAAATATGGTTTATTTTCTTGCAGAGTCTAGCTGGCTCAGTCGGAAGAGCATGCACTCCTGATCTTGGGGTTGTGAGTTTGAGCCCCATGTTGGGTGTAGAGATTATATAAATACATTAAACTTAAAAAAAAAAGTTTACTTTCTTCTGGAGAGTATAAGTGAGTAAGGTTATGTGAATGCTAAAACTACTGTATTGCGAAATTCATTGAGGTATGCAAAAACATTGGGCAGCATTAAAAAAAAAAAGTTGTTGAACAAGAACCTATCACTTCCTTAAAAGAATATCCAGTCTATGTACAAAGCCTGAAGTAGAAACATGCACCTGTCCAATAAAAAACAAAAACAAGAGTCACACTTGTTAACCCCTTCTCTCCCACAGCACCAAGTAATAGAACACTACACCTTTTTATTTTTTTAACAACAAAAAAAAATTTTTTAATGTGTATTCATTTTTTGAGAGACAGAGCGTGAGTGGGGGAGGGGCAGAGACAGAGGGAGACACAGAATTCAAAGCAGGCTCTATGCTCTGAGCTGTCAGCACAGAGCCCGACAAGGGGCTAGAACCCACGGACCATGAGATCATGACCTGAGCCAAAGTCGGACCCTTAACCAACTGAGCCACCCAGGTGCCCCACCACTATACCTTTTTAAGCCCACTATTATTTTCAAGAAGATAGTAAGATACAAATAATGTCAATAGCAGAGGGCATTTGAAAAACTTAATGCCAAGAAAAGGCATTATTGTTTTGAAACTAATTTTAAAATTCTCTGATGCCATTTTCCTAAAGAAATAAAATGGTTTTATAAGAAGCAACATCTTTTAAAATCTAGTTCTTCCTTTTCCCAAGTTACATAACACTCAAGGGAAAGGGTTTTAAATAAATAAATAAATGAATGAATAAATAAATAAATAAATAAATGTCTTTAGTAGCAACCTCCTATGGAAATCAGCACCTTGGCCAGCCACATCTCTGTAAACTCATTGAGAGGTGAACTACACCAATTCAGCCAAAAGGGATAATTTGTGGAACAACCACTACTCCAACTGTAGCTTAAACTGTTAGCAACACAAAACTAAACCAAACGACCTTAAACATATGTAAGTTGTCAGAATGCGCATTTAAAATTTTGTGCTTCCTGTAGCAAAAGGATATACACCACCTTTCTCCCTCCCCCCTAAAGTGAGTTAGCCAGAATGTTAAAAAGTAGAATGAACTAAACATTCAGGAAAATGCCTTTGAGCCCAAAGATTTTGGAAAATGCCTTCATGGAAAGTAGTGAATCATTAGTTGCTTATTGCATTTATCCATAAAGCAGGTATTCAAAGGTTAATAACTTCATACTTGCTTACAATCATTACAAACTTTAATCAACAGCACTGATCACTTAACATCCACAGGCAGAATCAGTGAAAATGATTCATAATATGTGAGGACTGGAATAGACCCGAAAAAGTCATGAAAAACAATTTCTTAAATAGCCTCTGTTCATTTCTTTCAACAGATAACTTAGTTTGTACTTAAAGCCTTACTGAAAACAAGCATCTTAAACAGTGCACTTAGGAAAGAATCATTCAATGGGATGTTGGGACAACTGGTTATTTGGAAAATAAAATCTATCTAGATTCTCACCTCACCTTATACCAAATGCTGACATTAATTATAGATTAAAAAGTAAAATAAAAAAAATTAAAATATACCATAAAAATGATATAAGTTCAGTTTTGGAGGACTCTTTAAGCATAAATGCAATGGAAATAAGTCTGAGGAATAAAATCAAGTGACTACATAAAAATACAAATCTATTTAAAAAGGTAAAAGGGACCTACATTTATTGTGGTGAACATTGTGTAATGTAAAGATTTGCCAAATCACTATGTTGTATTTTTCTAATGTTTATTCATGTATTTTTTTTGAGAGAGAGCAAGCTGTGAAGGGGCAGAGAGAGGGAGAGGGCAATCCCAAGCAGACTCCACTCTGTAGCACAGAGCCTGATGCACAGCTTGAACTCACGAACCCTGAGATCATGACCTAAGCCAAAATCAAGAATCAGATGTTTAACCAACTGAGCCACCCAGGTGCCCTTCTATGTTGTATTCTTGAAACTAATATAACATTGTATGACAACTATACTTCAATAAAAAAAGTAAAAGCAAGCAAATTAAAGAAAAATTTTCAACAAGTAAATAGATTATAAAAATACATATATTCTTGGGGCACCTGGGTGGCTCAGTCGGTAAAGTGTCTTATTCTTGATTTCAGCTCATGTCATGATCTCAGGGTTCCTGGGTTCAAGTACTGCATGGGGCTCCCCACTGATGGTACAGAGCCTGCTTGGGATTCCCTCTCTCCCTCTCCCTCTCCTGCCCCTCCCATGCATCCTCTCTCTCTCAAAATAAATAAATAAACTTAAAAAAAAAAAAAGAAATGCAAACTAAATTAAGACATTACTTTCTTTTATTAATATTTTGTCTTTTTCCGGGGCATGACTACTTTTTAATTTTAATGTTTATTTACTTATTTTGAAGGGAGGAGGGACAGAGAGAAAGGGAAAGAGAATCTCAAGCAGGCTCCATGCCCCAGCACAGAGCCGGATGCAGGGCTTGATCTCAGGAATCGTGAGATCAAGACTTCAGCCGAAATCAAGAGACGGACACTAAATCAGATGCTCAACCGACTGAGTCACCCAGGTGCCCCGACACTACTTTTGATCTATCAAATTAACAAAGATGTTATAGTCTAGAATATCCAAAGCTGGCAAGCATATGGGTCATAAGCAAATAGTGTTGCTAGTGGTGTAAACCAGAATACCTTTTCAGGAAAATATTTCAGCAAGATGTTTCAAGGGCCTTAAACATGTTTTAGCATTTGATCTAATAAATCTGAGAATCTATCCTAAAAATATAATCAGTAAAAAATTTATATGCAAAAATGTTCGCAAAGTGTTATCTACAACAATTTGTAGAAACACCACAAATATCCAACCAAATGTTTAGTTCAAAAACATTAAGTGAATGATCTGTCCAAAGAGTAGAATACAAATAAAAATAATTATGACGAATTTTAAATGGTATAAAAAATGTTTATGCTACAAAATCAATTAAGAAAACTATCTCTAGGGGCACCTGGATGGCTCAGTCGGTTGAGCGTCCAACTTTGGCTCAGGTCGTGATCTTGAGGTCTGTGAGTTCGAGCCCCGCGTCGGGCTGTGCTGACAGCTCAGAGCCTGGAGCCTGCTTGGGATTCTGTGTCTCCCTCTCTCTCTGCCCCTCCCCCACTCATGCTCTGTCTCTCTCTCTCTCTGTCAAAAATAAATAAACATTTAAAAAAAATTTTTTTAAACCAAAAACTATCTCTAGTAATAACTAGTTGGATCCAGGAAAAAGAACTGGATTGTTGACAGGTGTATGAATATATTATCAATTCAAAAAAAACTTTTAAAAAGATTTTAAGTAATCTCTACACCCAACGTGGGGCTCAAACTCGCAACCCTGAGATCAAGAGTCACATGCTCTACGGACTGAGCCAGCCAGGCGCCTCCAAAGCTTTATTAAAAAAAAAAAATGTAGGGGTGCCTGGGTGGCGCAGTCGGTTAAGCGTCCGACTTCAGCCAGGTCACGATCTCGCAGTCCGGGAGTTCGAGCCCCGCGTCAGGCTCTGGGCTGATGGCTCAGAGCCTGGAGCCTGTTTCCGATTCTGTGTCTCCCTCTCTCTCTGCCCCTCCCCCGTTCATGCTCTGTCTCTCTCTGTCCCAAAAATAAATAAACGTTGGAAAAAAAAATATTAAAAAAAAAAATGTGGAAAAAGACCAGGAGAAAGTCTGCTAAAATGGATTGCCTCTGAATGGAATAAACAGTGAAGGTTTTTTTCTACTTCTTTATACTTTAATTGCTCTTGCCAAATAGTCTAAAATCAACTGACATTATTTTTTTAATCAAACACTTCCAATGAGAAAAAACTTCCTACCTTTTGAAGTACTGTATTTTATCTTTAGGTGCCTCTGGCTTTTATTTATTTTTTTTTTAACGTTTATTTATTTTTGAGACAGAGAGAGACAGAGCATGAACGAGGGAGGGTCAGAGAGGGAGACACAGAATCCGAAACAGGCTCCAGGCTCCGAGCTGTCAGCACAGAGCCGGACGTGGGGCTCGAACTCACGGACCGCGAGATCATGACCTGAACCGAAGTCGGCCGCTTAACCGACTGAGCCACCCAGGCGCCCCGCCTCTGGCTTTTAGAAAGTTCTTCTCTATAACATGATTGTCTCTTTGTAGCTGCCACACACATCATCTACCAGGCCACACAGAATATCATGCCAAATTCACCCTTCTCGAAGCTAAGAAGCCCCTGTTGCTCTCATTAAGAAAAAAGTGTCTGCTGTTTGAGTGCTGACTAGGTAGGAACATTTTTTTCATGTATTTTCTCTTTCATAGCCACAGTCCACAACCCCATTTCAGAGGTTAACCATCTGACCCAAGTTCATTCAGATCATAGGTAGCTTCAGGGCACCTGGGTGGCTCAGTCCGTTGAGCGTCAGACTTGGGCTCAGGTCACGATCTCACAGCTCATGAGCTGTCAGAGCAGAGCCCTGTCAAATCTTCCGTCCCCCTCTCCTGCTCAATCTCTCTCTCACAAGTAGTAAACATTTTAAAAAACCCACTACACTCTTAAAACTTATAATAATAATAATAATAATAATAATAATAATAATTAGTAGTAGTAGTAGTAGTAGTAATGTTACTCTGGGCCCCTGCTCTGGAAAAGTACCTTCCTGGATACCTACCGTCTCCCCCCAAAAAACATTTCAGGAGGACGTTACAATTTGGCACTACGTCAATGGATCCTGAGACAATCTTAAAGCTGCAGCTAAGGATAATTGTAAGTGACAGCATGAGATAGGCAGCAAAGGAAGGGAGAGGTGAGAGCACAATGTGTTTACAAGATATGATTATCCTTAACCCTGTGAGTTTCAACGGTCTCCAGTGGAACTTGGAAACCTCACTTATTTTTCTGTTATGCATTTGATAAGGGTAGAAGGAGGTTTTTTAGAAACAGTCTAGGTTTTATGAGTTACAGCGGGAAAAGGGAAACAGTTTCATTTGAGTCCAAAGCCAATTATCCAGCAATAGGTAGATATCAATGTTTGCTTCAAAAGTGAACAAGTCTCCAAAAGAAACATATCTAATGGTGAATGGTATTTGTATCTTTTTACTTTTTGGAAACGCGAGTTTAACGGCGCCAGGTCCTTGCTATAAGGCCGGTAGGGGCCAGATCTTACAAGCACAGAAGACATTACACAGAAATCACTCCATTTCACTGAATGAAAATGATCCATTCAGCAACCCGTGCCCTGACAGAGCACACGCTCAGAAGGTGTTGCTAATTTGCTGAATGAATGGGATGCCCCCTTTCCAGTGGCAGCTCAGCCTACCAGGAATGGTACTCGGGGCCCCTGACTTTTCATCAGGAAAATCGAGGCCTGTTCAGCGCGACGCAGCCCCCAGGACCGCTTCTCACCCAGCCCAGGCCTCCCTTCCTGTCTCTGCCAAAAGACTCCAGACTCCTCCCCACTCTGGGTAGCTCCCCCAGGCCTCCCCAGGGCCCTAACCCCTCACTGCAGACGAAGCTGCTTCCCCCGCACCACGCCCGCGCCCCACTGCAGAATAACGGTCCGCACCCTGGGGACACTCCCCACTTTTCTAAATATAATCCCCTCAGCACCCGCCCCCACGACAGCTGCTGCCCCCGGCGGTACCTGAGCCGCAGGCCAAGCAGCCGGAGAGGACCAGGAGCAGCCGCACTGCCCCACCGCCCCCATTGCCCCCAGCCTTCCAGCCCCCCGGCCCGGCACCAACTGCCGGTGAGACCGCCACTTTCATTCCTCCCGCCGTGGTCGCCTCACGCCGCCTCCTCTTCACGTGCCTCTCCCCAGCAACTAGCCGGAACAGGCAGGGCCAGCAGCCTATCCACTTCAAGACCTGCCCCCTACCATCCAATAGGATGGGCGGAGCCTCGAGCACTCAGTCCTTTACGGACTCCATAATCCCGCCTCTTAGCAACTGCTGCGAGAGGGCGGGAAAAGCAGCTTTCAGCCTATTAGAAAACGGACCCTCACCTTAGCAATGGCGACAGGAAGATCCCACCCCTTAACAACATGCTTCCGTCTCCACTTTATTTACAACTGGTGCAATTGATGGTAAGTTTAACCAATAGAAAATCAGAATGGGCGAGGCCTCTACCAAATTTGATATTAACCTCGAAACTGTCAGAATTGTCTGTCCTCTTTCTTTACTTAAAAAAAAAAATTTTTTTTTCATGTTTATTTACTTTTGGGAGAGAGAGACAGAGCACAATGGGGGAGGGGCAGAGAGGGAGGTAGACACAGAATTTGAAGCAGGCTCCAGGGTCCGTGCTGCCCGCGCAAAGCCTGAGCGGGGCCGGAACCCACGAACGTGGGAGATCATGACCAGAGCCGAAGTCGGAAGCTTAACTGACTAGGGCCACCTAGATACCCCATCTTTCTTTCCTTTTTACATGATCTTTTTGTTATGGGTAACTTACTCTTGAGACGCTTTATAAGTAGGGTTCTGACGGACGATTTTTTTTTTAAGTAAGACAATGTGTCTCCCAAAGTCCTAGGTGATTTAAAACAAGTCACAAAAAAAAAAAAAAAAAAAAAAAAGTATGTCAGTATTTTATGGGAATAAACACCAGCGCTTAAAAATGTAGGCATTTTTGTAGCACTTAAAAATCGGAGGGAGGCGGGGGGAAGTGCCTGGCTGGCTCAGTCCAAACAGCGAAGAGCAAGAGACTCGATCTCTGGGTGATGAGTTTCAGCCCCACATTGGGTGTAGAGATTACGAAAATAAACTTTTTATTTAAAAATTTTTTTAATGTTTATTTTTATTTTATTTCTGAGAGAGAGACAGAGAGAGAACACAAGCAGGGGTGGGGCAGAGAGAGAGAGAGAGAGAGAGAGAAAAGGAAACAGAATCTGAAGCAGGCTCCACGCTCTGAGCTGTCAGCGCAAAGCCTGATGCAGGGCTCGAAGGCATGAACCAGGAGATCAAGACCTGAATCAAAGTCAGTCACCCAACTGACTGAGCCACCCAGACACCCCCAAAAATAAATAAACCTTAAAAATTTTTTATTTTTAACATTAAATAAAAATGTTTATTTTTGAGAGAGAGAGTGCGCAAATGGGGTAGAGACAGGGAGCGAGGGAGACAGAGAATCCAAAGCAGGCTCCATACTGGCCGGGCAAAGCCTGATGTCGGGCTCAAACCCACCAACTCTGAGATCGCGACTTGAGCCAAAGTCAGACGCTCAACCGACTGAGCCACCCAGGCGCCCCAATAAATAAATAAACTTTAAAAAATAAAATAAGATAAAATAAAATGTAGGCAGAGGCTTTTGAGGTTTTTTTAAAAGTTGTTTGTCTGTTTAATAATCTCTACCTTCAACATAGGGCTCAAACTGGACCCTGAGATCTAGAGTCGCCTGCTCTTTAGACTAAGCCAGCTAGGCGCCCATGGCAGTTGGAAGTCAAATGAATGTGAGGATTAAGGGAAAGTTTTTTATTCCTTACAGCATCTTGTGAGACAAATATCTCCATTGAAGAAGCCAAGGCTAATACAAAGAACCTGCCCAAGATTGCATAGTTATTTGGGCTGGGCTGCATTTTCAACCCAAGTCTTACCCAAAGACTGAGTTCTTTCTATGCATCAAGCTGCTTCCCATTACGTGATTTAACACAGTGTAAGGACCTAGACGCGTGCCTGGCACATAAACAGGTATTCAGTTAATGTTACTAGAAATTGAAGCAATTAATTTTTTTAGAGGATCTGACAGTGGTGGGTAGGAACACTAGAGATGATGGAGTCTAGTGAGTGGAGAGGAAATTCAGGAAAGGAGGTTACTTCAGGGGAAGTTTCAAGCTTTCAAACCAAGATATAGATACCTATCTATAGATATAGATATAGATACAGATATAGATATAGATGTGTCTCCAAACAAGGTATTTTTAAAAAGTCAAAATGGGTCGGGATGCCTGGGTGGCTCAGTTGGTTGAGTGTCCAACTCTTGATTTTGGCTCGGGTCATGATCTCACAATTCATGAGTTCGAGCCCTGCATTGGGTTCTGTGCTGACAGTGCAGAGCCTGCTTGGGATTCTCTCTCTCCCTTCTCTCTCTGCCCCTACCCCATTCTCTCTCTCCCTCCCTCCCTCTCTCTCTCTTTCTCAGAAATAAATAAACTTAAAAAAAAGTCAAAATGGGTCTCAGCTATGGGCAAAACAAGAAATTGCATCCTCAAAAAGAAAAGTCTAGGCTATTGCTGCTGCAATAGTAACCCTGTATCTGTGTCACACACATTCCCTTGGCTGATCTGGAGAGGTCAATATCAACAGTAATAAATCACATTGATACTATGTATACTTGATGTCATGCGATGAAAATGGCATTTTATGTCTATGGTTTTCCTCTCCCCAAACCCATAAAACTAACCTAATCATTAAAAGAGCATTAAATAGGGGCGCCTGGGTGGCGCAGTCGGTTAAGCGTCCGACTTCAGCCAGGTCACGATCTCGCGGTCCGTGAGTTCGAGCCCCGCGTCAGGCTCTGGGCTGATGGCTCGGAGCCTGGAGCCTGTTTCCGATTCTGTGTCTCCCTCTCTCTCTGCCCCTCCCCCGTTCATGCTCTGTCTCTCTCTGTCCCAAAAGTAAATAAACGTTGAAAAAAAAAATTAAAAAAAAAAAAGCATTAAATAAATTTCAATAGAGGGGCAAACTACACAATACCTGACTAATGCTCCTCAAAATTACCAAGATCACCAAAAACAAAGAAAGAGCCTAACAGCCAAGAAGAGCCTAAGGAGACAAGAACGAAATGTAATATGGTATCATGGATGGGATCCTGGAATAGAAAAAAAAAAAATTGGTTGAAAACTCAGAATAGGGGCGCCTGGGTGGCGCAGTCGGTTAAGCGTCCGACTTCAGCCAGGTCATGATCTCGCGGTCTGTGAGTTCGAGCCCTGCGTCGGGCTCTGGGCTGATGGCTCAGAGCCTGGAGCCTGTTTCCGATTCTGTGTCTCCCTCTCTCTCTGCCCCTCCCCCGTTCATGCTCTGTCTCTCTCTGTCCCAAAAATAAATAAACGTTGAAAAAAAAAAAAGAAAACTCAGAATATCTGAATAAACTGTAGACTTTTAATTAATAATAATGTATGGGGGTGCCTGGGTGGCTCAGTCCACTGAGTGTCCAACTTCGGCTCAGGTCACGATCTCACAGCTCATGCATGGGTTTGAACCCTGTGTCAGGCTCTCTGCTGTCAGCGCGAAGCCCTCTTCAGTTCCTGTCTCTATCTCTCTCTGTCCCTCCCCAGCTCCTGCTTTCTCTCTGTCTCAAAAATAAATAAAAAACATCAAAAAATTTTAAACAATAATGTATGAATACTGGTTCATTAATAGCAGCAAATGCAGCATACTGATATAAGGCAATGATAGTAGAAACTGGATGTGGGGTATATGGGAACTCTCTATACTATCTTCTCAATTTTTCTGTAAATCCAAAAGTTTTAAAAAATAAACTTGCACACACATGTGCAAAGGTATACGTGCACACACACACATGTGCACATGCACGCACTCTCACTTCTACCAGGCCCCAAATTCCCACCATGCAGAGTTCACTCTTTGGTTTTGAATAAAGGCCAGAGAACAAAGGAACTAATTCCAGATTTGGGAACTAATGCCAGTAGATCACTGACCACTAACTCTTAACATGTGCAAAGGAGGGGTCTCCTGGGTGGCTCAGTCAGTTAGGCGCTGGACTCTGGATTTTGGCTTAGGTCATGACCTCACAGTTTGTGAGATTGAGCCTCTCGTCAGGCCCTGCACTGACAGCGTGGAACCTGTTCGGGATTCTCTCTCTCCCTCTCAGTCCCTTTCCCACTCTCAAAATAAATGAATAAACTTAAAAAAAAAATTAAAAAAACAAAAACATGTGCAAAGGAGGTATACAATAATGAAACTTTACTGTCCATAAACACATTACACGTTAACATCCAAATAAGTTCTGTCACTTCAAGGTAGTCACTGAAGAAGCTTTTAGTCTTATTTTAATCACGAGGACACTGCTCAAAACACTTTAAGAATCATCTTCAGGGGGTGCCAGCCTGGCTCAATTGGTAGAGCATGCGACTCTTGACCTTGGGGTTGTAAATTTGAGCCCACATTAGGTGTAGAGATTACTTAAAAATAAAATCTTTAAAAAAAAACCAACAACCATCTTCAGAGGCTATAGCACACAATGCAATGAATATTCATTATCTGCAGGTGGATCTGATTTATGCAAATAGCCAAAAGAACTCAGGCCAAGACTGTTGAGTAAATGGGGTGGACAATCTGGAGAGTAAATGTGCTTCAGAATATTTTTGGATTTTAGAAAGGTAATATGGTGCATATAGAACACATAAAGCAACAATCCCAATGGGGCCTGGGACAGCACCCTGTAATCAAACAAATTAATTTTTCTGCAATGAGACATAAATATTCGTATTGGGATAAATGAAAGAGGGATAAATGAAACTATAAATAACCTGTAAGTTTAGGAGGTCCGCCACAAAATAAGTTTAGGTCGGATTAGGTTTTGGTATCAAATGAGTTATGAAAGAGTTTTGGTTTTCATAATTTCTTAAATTTAGGAAGAGGATTGCAGACAATTAATATTTCATGAAGACACTCCATTCCATCTACTCAGTCACCCAAGCTAGAAGTCCAAGAGTTACCCTAAACTTCTCTTCCCCCTCAACCCCTTCACCAATCATCAAGTCCTACTTAGTTTACTTCCTTTCTTGTGAATGTGTCCTTTCCATCCCATGCCAGCCATGTAATCTAGCACCTTGCCACCTCTCACATGGACCACTTTGGGTTACTCCAAGCTGGTTTCCCTGCTGTTTTTGCAGCCCTAAAACCCTTCACCCATCCTACTTTTAAATGCAGATCTGCCTATGTCTCTCCCGTGTTATAAAGTCTTTATGATTCCATAGTATCTCAGGTGATGAAGCCCAGGGTTCTTAGTATGATCTAAAACACAGATGTAAAGAAACTAACTACAACAATGCTATTCAAAGGTTGTTACCAATCTGTAATGAAAGCATTTCAAAGTTAAATGTAAGCATTTAGAAACTTTTCCAGCAATTCAACAGAAAATTTTTGTATTTAATGAATCTAATAAAAATACAGATTTTATTTCCCTTTTCTAATAATTCACATGTAGAGTATTTTATAAAAGTAGGGGACAATAGATTGGAATTTTTTTAAAGATTTTATTTTTTAAGTAATCTCTACACCCAGCGTGGGGCTTGCACTCACAACCCCAAGATCAAGAGTCGCATGCTCTACTGACTGGGCCAGCCAGGTGCCACTAGATTGAAATTTTTTTTTAATTTTATAAAAAAAATTTTTTTTTAAATGTTCATTTATTTTTGAGAGAGAGACAGAGTGTGAGCAGGGGAGGGGCAGAGAGAGAGACACACACACAGAATCCAAAGCAGGCTCCAGGCTCTGAGCTGTCAGCACAGAGCCCAATGTGGGGTTCGAATCCACCAACTGTGAGATGGTGACATGAGCTGAAGTCGGATGCTTAACTGACTGAGCCACCCAGGTGCCCCAGATTGATATTTTTTGAATTGGTCTTTTACTATATAGAAAAGCGATAGTCTATAATACACTTAATAAAATGGCCTTGTACACCTCCCTGGGCTGGTTTTTAACCACCACCACAGCCTATCCAGCAATAACAAATAATTTCTAGTTTTGGAAACATATCATTATGTTTCATACTTCCGTGTAAGTTTACATTCTGCTCTCCTGACTTGACTGTCCCTTTTTTCTGAAAATCTATTCATTCATCAAAATCCTAGGCTACATCATCACGTCCTTTGGATGACTGTCTAAACCGGTTTCCTACTTCTACCAGAGGCAGAAAACACCACTTGCCCCCTATATTTCTGTCATTATTTGTACCCCTATTATTGCACTATCCCTACTTCCTTAAAGGCAGAGGTTGGGATTATTTGTCTTCGCGAGGTGAAGCATCTCTTCTAAAATGACTAAACTGAAGGACAACACTCTTTAGACTATTTAATTGTAACATGTTACAAAGAGGAAAGAAGAATCATTATTTTATATTCATATTTTTCTGTTACTAGCAAGGATTGCAGCCTTCTACCTTTCACATCTGGACATTTGGGTATGAATCAATTTACCAGAAACTAGCCATTTTATTTTTATTTTTTGATTTAAGTACACTCTGCCCAATGTGGGCCTCAAACTCATGCCCCCGGCCTCAAGAATTGAATGCTCTACTGACTAACCCAGCCAGACGCCCACAACAGTGGACGTTTTAGAAGGCCAAAGAGCCAGACTTGGGAGACTCACTGGAAACTTCAAGAATGGAGACCTCTCCACCTAACAGTTTTGCCCAGGTTCAGCCCCTTTGGGAGTAAAATGTCTGAATCGCCCTTTTCAAGATTGTTCAGACCGGGAAATAGCATCATCAACACATTCATTTCGGATGGCCCACCAGATACTAGACCTAACCTGGAGAAGTCTTGGGCTGAGGGTGAGACCAGCAACTATAATTGAAATGTGTACAAAGGGCCACAAGGCCACTGATGGATGCAAGGAATTAATTCTGCCTGGAGGGGGTTCAGGAAAGTGACATTTGAGCCAGTCCTCACTGCACGAGCTGGATTTGGCCCGGTAGAAAAGGAGCGGAGGGGAATGTGAGCAGTTTAGTCTGCTAGATGAAAATCTACACGTGCCCAGGAATGACAATCCTTCTGGTTAGCAATTTCCTCACTCCTCTTCCACCCACTTTCTTCACAATCGTTTCCCCTGTTCTTGGAAAATTGGGACTCGGAATACGGTCTCCCTTCCTGGAAGGGACCAGTGTAGACAATATATTAATCCTCCATCAAATGGAATCCGTTGCCGTGCTCTTTGTGTGCCTCTGAGAACACTCAGGTGGGGGAGAGGGGAAGCAGGTGAGTCAAGTACGGAAGTGGTCCCGAGACACATTGAGGAGAATGGGGCTCACGGAGAAAGAGAGAAGAAATTAAGATTTTTGTAGTTGTGCTACCCTCTTTTTTATCATCCCCCCCCCCCCATCTATCTTTTATCTTTGTTTTCTATAGCTTCTCACAGTCTCAGTCTCTTTGTCTCTGTCTCTCCATTTGCAAAAGGCTGGAAATTCCTAGTTCTCAACGGAAGGGAGTAGGAGGAGAGTTGGGGGTGGCAGGAGTGGGAGGGAAGCGAAGAACAGACATCTCAGCAGCTCCGGCTGCGGGGGCGCTCTGGGCCTCTGGCGGGGCTTCACAAGTCAATGATTTTTTAAATGTATGTATTTTTAAATCCACACATAGGGGCTCACATACAAACCTAGATAGAGACAGAGCCACAGATACACAAGTCGATGTAAAGAAACATATAAATACATTATCTCAGGATACATAGACACAAACTGGCAATAACGTCTTAAATTTGCTTGGCACTTTACAGAGTTTTCATTTACATCCTCTCATTTGAACCTCACGACAACCCTGAAAAACAATGATACAAACACTCCGGAGTTTCACTCTACCACACAGGTTCGCACCCAGAGACCCCTTCCGACTCTCCTAGTGGAATGGGCAAGCCTAGGCCTCTGGATTGGTCTCCCTTCCTCCCTCTCCGGCCGAATACCCGCCCCAGGTCCGAAGAGCGGAGGCCATAGAATCGGCTCCTCCTTCGTCCTCTTTCGCGCTGGGACCCAATCGCCCGGAGCCCAGTTGGTTGCCCCTCGCTGGCTTCACTCCCTACCCCGCCCTCTTCCCGGGGCCTGCGTCTCCGGACCGGGGGCTCAGCGCTGCCTCAAAGGGGCCCGGGTGGGAGTGAGGGGGGCGCCTGGAACAGAGGCTGTGTGGGCGGAGGATGTGCGTCACGGGGAGCGTGGGCAGGGGGAGGGAGGAGGCACGTGGAAACCCGGGGCCAGCGGCTGGCAGCCCAGGCTCCAAAATAACCAGAGGAGAGTGGGGGAGGGGGCGCCCACACATTTCAGAGGGGGTCGGGAAGAGTACCCCGAGGGAGCCCGTCTAGCCGCGCCCCCCAGTTGCAGGACTGGGGATTGGGAAGGGGATTTCTGCTCGTTCCTATGAACCCCCTCACTGTGTTCAGGGCTTCAAGGGAAGGAGAGGAGAATGTTAGCTACCGAAATCCCACCCAGTGATGCCCTCCCCCTCTCCTGTCCCCATCGGAGATGGAAAGGTCCCCTCACCGAGCCGGAATGTAGAACCAGCCCCCGCCCCCGCCGCCCACGCCCTGCCAGGCCCCGAGCCACTCAGAAGTGCGGAATGGCGGGGCGGGACTGAGGTTTCAGACTTCGGGGAGAACCTTCCTCCCGGTCCGCTCGCTTCCCTTCTACCCAGCCTTCATTTTGTCAGGGTCTGGAGCTGCTGGACCGGGCCTTCAGAGCCCCTGCCTGCCCCCCCCCCCCCACCCCGCCCCAACTCCAGCCCTCCCAGCCGTGGGCGGGAGTGTAATGGGAACCAGATGGGGCTAGGAGAAACAAACGGGGGGGGGGGGCTGGGTTGCGGAGGGGGGCTAGGCTCCTTGAAGGAGCTCCTCCCTCCTACTCCTCCGTAGGGAGCCACGTCGGACGCTCCCGGCCTTCTGCCCATCTTCCATTAGGCTCTCTCGAACGTCCGCTGAAGCGATATTCTTCCTATCCCAGCTTTGGCCACACAGAATACCCAGCAGATCCCCCATCCTCAGCAAATAGAGTGCGACCAGTAGAGGAAGGATGGGTACCCCTCCCATCCCTGCTTGACCTATGCTCTGACAACCCGACGCGACTGATCTTCGCGGTAGTTTCTAGCATAACCCGCCCATTCCTGTACCCCAAACTTCGGCAGAGACTCGAGGCAGGAATGGAGGCTTGGGTTTCCGAGAACTGACCCTTCAGATTACTCCTTTTGCAGCAGGGTAAGAGCGCTGGGATATCCAAGGAATTCCTGCAGAGCCCCACGCTCACAGACCTGCCCTAAGTGCACACTCTAGGACAGGGGAATGCACGCCCCAGAGGAGCCGCGCACCCCGAGACTCCGCCAACTTTTCCCGGCTCACTCCAAGCAGTCACACGTACAGCACCGCGAGGCCGGAGTGTGGGCAGCGGGCGTCCGCGTAGTTGTTGGGGCGCGTGTGCACGTTCGTGCGCTTCTCCGTGTTTTTGTGTACCCGTGCGTGGTTGTGAAACTCGGCTCTCCGCTCTGTGGGGTAGGAGCGGGTGGTGGGGGGAGTAGGAATGTCGCCGGCTGGGCGCTCACGTGGGTACGTGGGCGCGGAGAGGGCCGGCTGTGCATCCGGCGTGGGCGGCACGGAGCGACCTCGCCCCGCCCGCTGGGTCCCCAAGCCCGCCCTCCACAGCTCGGCCTCGGTCACCTCAGTCCCCGGCTCGGCGCCGCCGCTCCCGAGTCCCCGCCCCCGCCGCCTGCTCCACGCCCCCTCCCCCCCAGTCTCCGCCTCTCTCCGTCGCTCAGCCGCGGCGTCTTCACCGCCGGCCCGGAGGCCCGGGCGCCCGCCCCCCGCCCCCGGCCCCCGCCCCCGGCGCTGCCCACGCCCTCCGCCCGCCCGGCAGCCAGCGCTGCGCCGGGCCTCGCTCCCCGTGCGTCCTGCGGGGGCGGCGGCGCGGAGAGGCGGCAAGCGCAGCCGGGGAGGGGGGGGCAGAGGCACAGACAGAGGCGCGGAGGCTTGGAGAGAGGAGACGTGGAGGGAGGGACGGAGCCCGGACAGCGGCGGACACGGCAGCGCCCGCCAGGCGCCGAGGGCTGGGCACCGAGAGGGGCAGCCCCTGTGGCCTCTGGCCGTCCATGCACAGAGCGCCCTCCCCCACAGCCGAGCAGCCGCCGGGCGGAGGAGACTGCGCCCGCCGGACCCCGCAGCCCAGACCCAAGTTAGTGGGCAGAGGGAAGCGGCGGGGAGTGGAGATGGGTGGAGCTGGACTCGGGAAAGGGGTCCGGAGGGCGGAGGTCGAGGAGAGAACGAGGGGAAGCGGGACGGGGGTGGGGGGTGGAGACTGATGGAAAAGGGGGTGCGTCTTCGAATTAGGGGGCCCTGGGAGCAGGTAGGGAGCGGATGAAGCTGGATATGAAAGAGTAGGACCTAATTCTCTATCCCCCGTTTACTCTGCCGGCGTGACCCGGCATGTGAGCCCCCTGCAAAGAATATGGGGTCCCCCCAAGAGCCAGGGGAAGCCCTGGACTCTGGCTGGCAACAGGGCTGGGGAGGGCCGCTGCCCTGGTTCTATCTAACGTTGGTAAGGAGTACGCGGGCCCCAGGGTCCGGGAGAAGCCGGCGCCTTCAAGCCAAGGAAGCGCATCAGCAGGGCTGTGGAAAAGCAGGGCAAGCCTTAGGCGTCCCTCTCCTTTCTGTAGCTTTATTTGCAGCACGCGGCGGAGGGGAGTTTCGGTGTGCAGCCCCTCCCTCAAGGGGCCTTGAGCCGCGCCTCCGCTCCACTTAGAGGTGTGGGTGGAAAATGAGGGAGAGGAGGGTAGGCGGGAGCCCCTGGGGCGGTTTTCGCCCACTGACGCTGCTACTGTGGGAGTGTGTGTGGGTGGAACGGGCCCCAGAGCAGAACAATTGAGGCACTCCTTCCTCCTTCTGCTTGAGCTGGAGGGACTGGCCTACCTACTCAGCAGGTGGGGAAGGTCACTGCCGGGAGAGGAGCCAACTAAGGGGCACTGGACAGTCTGGAAGAGAGGGGAGGTCCTGGAGGAGAGGGGAGGCCCTTGGGAACAGCTCAGGGGAGCTGAGCAGAGCAGGGGTCCACCTGGCTTGCTGAGTGGGAAAGGACCACACCCCTCCCTCTCAGCCACCTGGATAGGATGCCACCAGGGAGTGAAACTGGCTAGCAGTGGTCCCAAGTGTCCACTGTGGGCAGGACAGGGGGTCTTACATTCACCTCAGTGTGGAAAGTCACCTTGAATAATGCTGAGACTGCTGGGTGTGTAGGGTGGAGGGTGAAGACTGTCCTGGGTGAGGAGGTCCAGCCATGGTAGGGGTGTGCTGGCTGGCCTCAGTGCTCAAGGTCTCCTTGCCCCAGTCCAGAAAAGTAAAAGCTGAGAATGGTGGTGAAGAGCCTTTGACTTCAGCAGATACTGGGCTGGCTTTTGGTACTTGTGGCCAGGCTGGGATGGCACTGGCATGTTTATGCCTCTGGGTAATGCCTGATTCTCATAGTCTGTGCGCAGGCTTGGGTACTGGGCAGAGGGTGCCTTCAGAGGAGGGAAAGAGAAGCAGGCAGGAAAGAGAGGACAATTGCGAGTGTGGGCTGGTACCCAGCAGGGGGACTTGTACTGACTGCCTTCCTTTCTCTCTACTGCGCTCCTCCTTCCCAGGCCCGGTGCCCGAGCCATGGCACTGCCTCGGACACTGGGGGAGCTGCAGCTGTACCGGGTCCTACAGCGCGCCAATCTCCTTTCCTACTATGAGACCTTCATCCAGCAGGGAGGGGACGACGTGCAGCAACTGTGTGAGGCCGGTGAGGAGGAGTTCCTGGAGATCATGGCACTTGTGGGCATGGCCACCAAGCCCCTCCATGTCCGGCGCCTGCAGAAGGCACTGAGAGAATGGGCCACCAATCCAGGGCTCTTCAGCCAGCCTGTGCCTGCTGTGCCTGTCTCCAGTATTCCACTTTTCAAGATCTCCGAGACTGCAGGCACCCGGAAAGGGAGCATGAGCAATGGGCACAGCAGCCCAGGGGAAAAGGCAGGCAGTACCCGCAGTTTTAGCCCCAAGAGCCCCCTTGAACTTGGAGAGAAGCTGTCACCACTGCCTGGGGGACCTGGGGCAGGGGACCCCCGGATCTGGCCAGGACGGAGCACTCCAGAGTCTGACGTTGGGGCGGGAGGAGAAGAGGAGGCAGGATCACCCCCCTTCTCCCCACCTGCAGCGGGAGGAGTCCCTGAGGGGACTGGGGCTGGGGGGCTGGCAGCAGCTGGAGCTGGGGGTGGTCCGGATCGACTGGAGCCAGAGATGGTACGCATGGTGGTGGAGAGCGTGGAGAGGATCTTCCGGAGCTTCCCAAGGGGAGATGCTGGGGAGGTAACGTCCCTGCTGAAGCTGAACAAGAAGCTGGCACGGAGCGTGGGGCACATTTTTGAGATGGACGATAATGACAGCCAGAAGGAGGAGGAGATCCGCAAATACAGCATCATTTATGGCCGCTTTGACTCCAAGCGGCGGGAGGGCAAGCAGCTCAGCCTGCATGAGGTGAGGACCCCATTCTCCTAGCGTTGCACTTGGCTCCCAGGCCTCAACCTACTGACTTTGGAGAATCTTCATACTCCCCAGGTCTGTTTCATTGCCCCTTGACCTAGACCCCAGGCCCCATACACCCCAATCCCAGCCGCTGGGATTTGAGGGGGAAGCAGAGATATAGGCAGGAGCCCAGGTGTCCTGCTCTACACTGCTCAGGACCCCACAGGTGGAGGAGGCTCCAGGCATTCCCAGGAAGCTGTGGGTGCTGACCTCTGTCTTCCTCCTTCAGAAAGCTGCATAGTGTCAAATCCTAAGCAGGCATCTAATGGATGGGCTTCATTTGTCTGATGGTGTAGGGGTGTGAGGAGGTCTGGGCAAGGCAGTGAGGAGTTAGGATTCTGACCGCTTTGGTGGCCCCCTCCACAGCTGACCATCAATGAGGCTGCTGCCCAGTTTTGCATGAGGGACAACACGCTCTTACTGCGGAGGGTGGAGCTCTTCTCTCTGTCTCGCCAAGTGGCCCGAGAGAGCACCTACCTGTCTTCCTTGAAGGGCTCCAGGTGAGACTCCCTTCTCCCAGGTTCTTTCTAAATTAGAATCCTGCCAAGGAGCTGGGTCATGGCCTAACCTCCAGTTCAGGTACATGTAGGTCTGCTTCCTGTCCACCCGTATGTCCTGCTTTGCGCCAAGTCCGCTTGTCTGCAGTCTGGTTCCTCCTCCTATCCGTCTCAGGTTCTCTCTGATCCCCCGCCAACAGTAGTACCTGAGCTGGAGACTCTTGCTCAGCCAGCGTCTTTCTAGAGTCTTAAAGTTAATGCATGCTTCTCACCAGATTCTGTGTTTTCCCATCGTGTGTCCCTCCCTCCTTAGTTCTCTTGTCTTTGCAGGCTTCACCCTGAAGAATTAGGAGGTCCTCCGCTGAAGAAGTTAAAACAGGAGGTAGGTTTTCCAGGGTGGATGTAGGGGGTTAGTGCAGTCTCCCCCAGCCCCCTCTCTTGCTAGGTCCTCATTTCCCCATTTGGGGCATCCGCAGGTTGGAGAGCAAAGTCATTCTGAACTCCAGCAGCCTCCCCCAGGCCCTGAGTCCTATGCACCCCCATACCGCCCCAGCCTGGAGGAAGACAGTGCCAGCCTGTCTGGGGAGAGTCTGGATGGACACTTGCAGGGTGAGTGTGCATCAGAACACTTTTCTCCTCGCTGTGGGGGTGGAGTAGGTGGGAGGAAGGAGCCAGGAGGCAACTGCCTGGAACAGGGTTGGGAGGCCTGGCTGGATGGGGGCAAAGGGGCCTGGGCCTATGGGTCTGCTCTGTGGTTGAGGGTGGGGGTTCCGTTGACTGTAGTCCCTTACCTGATCCATGCCCATGCCCACAGCTGTGGGGTCATGCCCAAGGCTGACGCCGCCCCCTGCTGACCTGCCTCTGGCATTGCCAGCCCATGGGCTGTGGAGCCGCCACATCCTGCAGCAGACACTGATGGATGAGGGGCTGCGGCTAGCCCGCCTCGTCTCCCACGACCGCGTGGGCCGCCTCAGCCCCTGTGTGCCTGCGAAGCCGCCTCTCGCAGGTGAGGCAGCAGCAGTGCTGTCCCCAAGCACCCCTACCACCCAGGCCCCACCCAGCAATCCTGGTGTCCTGGGGCCAGGTGGGAGGAAGAGGGATGTAGTCGCCAGAGGGGGCCGGCAGTAGGATGGTTGGGCTCTAGCCAACCAGGCCTTGGGTTGAGGAAGGGAGGATCTGGCAGGGCTGTTCCCACGGGGGAGGGTCTGACCCTAATGGAGATCTGTGAAGGGGGAGCTGGGGTGAACAAAGGGACAGAGAGTGGGGGACTAGGGGAACAGGAACCAAGAAGGGAAGCAGAGATAGAACTGCCACCTAGGTGGGAGGGTACAGCAGGCTAGGAGTCAGGGTGGGGTTGCCCAGCTTGGAAGCAGAGGAGCCCAAAGGGGGATGCTTTGTGTGTGGCTGGGGGAAGGGAGGAGTCCGCCAGAGGGCCAAGCGGCTGGGCTGAGAGTGATGCAGCAGACAAAGCCACCAACCCTGGCTTGGTATTTTTAAACTGTGCGTGGGTGGGAAGTGGGGGCGGGGACTTGAAGGGGGGCTCTTCTTGGGGGAGGAGCTGGGAGGCTGGCTTCCTGTGTTCCCCTTGATTTGGCTTCTAAGAAACTTGAGGGGCATGGGAGGGTAGGTGGGGCCTGGGAGGGGGCCAGGGAGGAGTGGGGGCAGCGGAGCCTGGGGGGGGGGAGGGGGAGAGGTCAGAGCCAAGCCACCCCCACAGCTCCTGACAGAACCAGAAATTCCAGCAGAACGGAGGCGGGAGAGACAGAGAAGGAGAGAGACACATACAGAGAGAGAGCTACACAAGGCCAGAAAGGGGAGGGGGGCACACACACTTGGGTGTGGAACCCCCCCACACACACCTGTAAACGTGTGGCGGGCAGGAGGCAGTAATTCAACAAATCTAGCCCCTCTGCAGTCTTCTCTACTCCTGTCTCCCGTCCAGCCACCTCTCTGCATCGTTCACCCCACAGCCTCCTAACCTACCTCTTCTCCCGGCAGAGTTCGAGGAAGGGCTGCTGGACCGATGCCCTGCCCCAGGACCTCATCCCGCTCTGGTGGAAGGTCGCAGGAATAGCGTAAAAGTGGAGGCTGAGGCCAGCCGGCAGTGAGGGGCACACTGGTGTCCTCAGACCTGGGACTCAGACTTCTGGCTCATACAGACTCCTATGTTCTCCATCCCTGGCATCTAGTCACGACCCTGGATCCTTCCGCTGCCCTTCTCCTGCCTCCCCACCTGCTCCATGGACATTGAACTATGGGGCTTCAAGCAATAACGAGCAGGGGCCTGGCAAGAGGACACAAGGAGGGTGCGTGGTGCCCCTTCACCCTTGCCTAGAGCAAGGGGGCAAGGACTCTGCCTCCAGGGCATTTGGGGTTCTCCCCTCCCTTACACAACACACTCCCATTCTCTGTAGCTTGAACCAGTGGTATGAACAGTTGGATTCAGTTTGGACATGGGGGAAAGGGGGAATTCCCTGGTAAGGTCCAACATCTAAAAATCGCAATGCTTCCCCCCGGAACTGGGGGCCTGGGAACACTGGACCTGCTCCTTCTCCCCTCTCCTCCCCCATTTTTGTGCTTCTAGTTTGTTTCTTTAATTTAACAAGTGCTGCAGTTTGCCCACCCATCCCCATCTTTCCCCCAAGTCCTCAGCAACTTTTTCCTTCCTGCCCTCATGGGGGTTGGGGGGGAGGGTGGATGTGGGGTCCCCTTCACCGGCCCCCTCAGGAGGCCTGGGTTGGACTCAGGGTCTCCCTCAACTGGGGGCTGGACCGCAGCACCTGTCTGAGCAGTTAGAGCGTCTTTCTTTTCAGATCGTGTACAGTAGATTATTTATTTTGTTATTTTGGAATAAAATTTATTTTATGGCTTAGGATCGATGGCCCCTAAGAGGGAAGAAGGGTGGCATGGGAATGGGGGAGTGAAGGGAGGCTGGCAGTGGATGGGGAAATAGAAAAGAAGCAGCAGGTAGGGCCCCCTAATACACTCAGAGGACCACACGCCTGGGTCCCAGACTCACCCCCTGCCTCTGGGCAGGATTGGCCATGTTGAACCACCAAAGCTAGAGCCACATACAGATGTCACAGCCACATAGACCCACTGGGGCCACAGACATACTAAAGCTGAGTACATTCAGATTAGCATGTATCAGAGAAGCCAGCACATCTGCTGGTGTCTTTTGTGCAGTGTCTCAAACTTCCAAACTTGTGTCGTGACACAGGCAAGGTCAGATAGATACATGTTCTTTGTGGACACAACAACTAATGTGTGTGACATCCGTGGATTAACGTGTCTCAGGTACGCACGCTTTCACACAGCTGTATGTGAAACGCAGCCCTCTTGTGCACAATCTCCTACACGTAGCCAAAAGCCTCCATCTGAGGAATTTGGGGCTGTTTGAAATTTGTTTTTTAATCTGAGCATAACCCACATCTGTAACCCAGGTGTACAGATTCCCCCACCTTCTCCCCGCTAGGATCTCCTGAACTGCTTCTCCACCTGCCCAGAGCTGGGACCCAAGCCCATCCCTCAGTCCCCAGACTCTAGTACAAAGGTGTGCACGTGTCTGCGTATTTCTACACGGGTGTCCTGGGCCCTGGCTCGAGGTGGGCAGAGAAGTCATCCGTGCCCTAACCTGTGCTCTTGACCGGCCTCCTTCCTACTCGGCCCCATCTTCCAGGGAGAGCTGTGTGTGTGTGTTCTGCGTGTGCAGGCGTGTTGGGGCGTGTCTCACTTTGGAACCTGAATTTCCCTTCCAGCACTGGAAGGGGGAGGACAGGGGTGTGTGGTAGGAGGGAAGGAGTGGATAGGCTCCACCCACTGTGCATTTTCCTGGCAGTCTTTTCCTCCTGACCAGGGAGTAGGTGGGGATAGGAGAACACCCTTCCCATCTGCTACTTGGCAGGAGCATGGGCAGGTGTCCAGAGCAGGTCCGTGGGGGTAGAAGAGCTGTCTCTCTGGGTTCCCCTTCCAGGTGGGATCACCAACTAGGATTGGCCCGTAGGTCCAGGTGGGACAGTGAGATCCCAGACTGCCCATAGTGAGAGGGCTGCAGGAGGGGCTGGGTTCCCATGGACCCTCCCCCTGATTCCCCTTGCCCCTCCAGGAGAAGCTTGGTGAGGTCCTGTTCGGTAGGAGGCAGCAAGGGTGGGAACATGTCTTCACCGACCCTGCAAGGAGGAAGCAGAGAAACAGTAGGGTAGGTATGGCACCCACTCCTCTAACCTCCACCCAGCCAACACCCCCAGGTTGCCACTCACCAGGTGCCCTGAGGGAACCCTCGTATTGGCTGGCTCAGGCAGCTCTCTTCTGCCATGGTCACATCTGAGCAGAGCAGGGGCTCAGGGGTGGACACGGCATGCTCCTGAGACGGGCATGGGAGCAGGCCCCTGCCAAGACCAGAAAAGTAAATAAGATGGGGGTGGGTAAGGCTGGAAATGAATGGAGAGTACGGGATCAGGAGGGAGTGCTGCCACTTACTGTGGGTGAGGTTGGTCAAAGGACATGTTCATCTGGCTCAGGTTGGGGGGCATCTGCAGGTGAGGTCTAGAAACAGGAAGGAGGGCAGAGTCAGAGAAAGGAAGGCTAGGCAAGGACATGGTGTTGCAAAGTCAAGATCACTGAATGAGGAAACAATTTCCAGCCCCTTTTCCTGACTGCATAGTCTTAGGTAAGCCGTGAGCTCAGTCTTCTCTTCTGTAAAATGTGTATGTGTTGGGTATTGGGGTGGGGGTAGGAGAAAGGACTGAATTAGCTAATGTCTAATGTTTCTTTGGACTCTGGTGGTTCTAACACCCCCAGTCTCCACCCTACCTCAACTCCCAGGAGGGGAGATGTCCTGCCTTGACTAAGAGTTAATAAGCACCAGGGGCGCCTGGGTGCCTCAGTCGGTTAAGTGGCCGACTTCAGCTCAGGTCATGATCTCACGGTTCATGGATTCGAGCCCCGCATCAGGCTCTGTGCTGACAGCTCAGAGCCTGGAGCCTGCTTCGGATTCTGTGTCTCCCTCTCTCTCTGCCCCTCCCCAGTTCGCACTCTTGTCTCTGTCTCTCTCAAAAAGAAAATAAAAAGGGGCGCCTGGGTGGCGCAGTCGGTTAAGCGTCCGACTTCAGCCAGGTCACGATCTCGCGGTCCGTGAGTTCGAGCCCCGCATCGGGCTCTGGGCTGATGGCTCAGAGCCTGGAGCCTGTTTCCGATTCTGTGTCTCCCTCTCTCTCTGCCCCTCCCCCGTTCATGCTCTGTCTCTCTCTGTCCCAAAAATAAATAAACGTTGGAAAAAAATTAAAAAAAAAAAAGAAAAGAAAAAACGTTAAAAAATTTTTTTAAAAAGTTAATAATCACCCGCAATTATTATAATAAGAGTGTTACTTGGGGAGCAAAAATGTCTAGGCCACTTCATCAACAGATGAATAACTAAAAATCAAGACAGCAGATAAATGACAGTGGGTTTCAAGGACAAGAGAGGTAATATTAATACTAAACATAGCCCTTGCTATGAGCTTTACAGGTATTACTAACTCGACCTTCAAAATAATCCTATGAGGAAGGTAGTATTAGTATTAGCATTAGTATTATTATCAGTATTCCCTATTTTAGAGATGAGGCACCAGACCTAGGCAACTTGCCCAAAGTCAGTAAATGGTGGAGATGGAATTCAAACCTAGCTAAGTCTGGATCTTAACTGCTAATACCTCAATGGAGTGGACAGAAGAGACAGAGTGTTAGATTTTTGCTGCCCTTTCTCACAGAGGAGCCTCTCCTAACAAATGCAAATACCCATCACCCTTGCAGGTGGATATACTCGCCCCAACCCCAAGAGGTTCTTCCACTTACTCCTGGAAGGCTGGCAACACGTCTTCCCGGGAGAGGGCTTGGTATGAGGGGATGGAGTGAGAGTGTGGTGGGTACACGTGGGACCTGGGGAAAGAAAGCAGACCCTTCTGATGCCAGCCCTTCTCCCGGACACTCCTAGCCCCTCCCTCAAGATAGGGAATCCCTTTCATGGAAAGGAAAATTCCCTACTTCGGCCCCCAATGCCAGCTTTCCCAGCTGCCCATGCTGAACGCCTGTCTGCACAGACCACTCCCGTTCCTGTCCCTCAAGCTCCTTACACCATATCTGGGCTGAGCTGCATATTCATGGAGGAATCAGGGGCCATTCCAAGATCATAAGTGGGCACCATGGTAGGCATTTGGGGCTCCAGGGTAGGAAGTGGCTGGTCCCTAGAGGAGGGAAGGAGGTATGTGTGACTGACCAAGAGTTGATGCCACCACTTGTTCCTGCAAGTAGTACCGGGCCCCCGCTATCATCCACGGCCCCACACTTACCTTTCCACAGTCATCTTGATGGTAGCTGGGACGTATCCCCTGCCATCCTTACCCATCTGTTCAGCTGTTGTGGGGAAGGAAAGGAGAACCATGGAGTGCCCCCGGATTGGAGAGAAAGGGATGTGGAAAAGGTGGGCATAGTTGATGGGCAAGTAGGAGAAATGGGGCTTCATAAATGGAGAGGTAAGTCAGAGATGACGTACAGTGTGCATGGAGAGGGGCAATGGGAGTACGGAAAAGAGGGGCAAAGGAAGGATTCAGAACTGCCAGCTTCAGCTCACGCTTGTAGTGGCTCCGGAAAGCTTCATCCTTGGGTTTCTTGGGGTAGAGGTTTTTGAGCTGAGCAAGGTCCCGGATTCGGTCCCCCAGTGAACGAATGGATAGGTCTTTGGCAGAGAATGGCTGGATGTTCTCTATCTGTGGGGAGCCTACAATAGGAATGAGACCCTGAGTCCTCTCTGTCCAGACACTCTTTCCCCTACCCAGCTCCACCAGAGGACTCATTCTTAATCTACCAAGGCAAGGGGGAGAAGAATGAGGGTGGGGGCCCTGAGGGAGAGAGAACCCACCAGTCTCCATTCTCACAGACCTCACAGTGAGAAGGCAGACTGCAGAAGGGAGGAGAGAAGTTGGATCTAAGGAAGAACTTCCTGAAGACCAGGGTTGGCACCAAGGAAGGCCAAGACATTTCCGTTCCAGAAGAAACCCCAAAGGGCACAGGTACGGAGACAGAGGACTGGCTTGGGGTGACCTCACCATCCTGGCCCCGGATGACATGGGCAATGGTGATGCCCCCAATCTCTGAGTCGCTGAAGCGAAGGAGGAATGTTCCATCAGGCTCGTTGAGAAGAAGACTAGTGACGTACTGTTTGCTGATGAAGCCAATGATCAGCCTGGCCAGGATGAAGGAGAGGATGGGGGTAGAGGCACTGGCTGTGGAGAAGAAGCTAGAGGTACAGCTACTCAGGTCACTGGGGCAGAGACTCACCGATCAGACCAGTAGCTCCGGAGACAGCGTTTGGTGAGGTCCAGGACACCATCGAACCACTGCCAAAAGGTGAAGCCACGACCCAGCAGGATCTCCTGGGGAACAGGGGGGGAGCTAATGTGAACACAGGAGGGCCGGAGTTAGAGCCTGGTTAGGATAGACACTGGGCCATGAGTGCCCACACAGCAGAGTCACAGGGCTGAAGAACCAAACTGGATCTGAGATCTCATCGATGACAATAGCCAATCCTCACATTTGCCATGTGCCAGGCAGTATTCCAAGCCCTTTCCACAAATTAATTTATCTGATCTTTACAACCCTATGGAAGTATGTCCTATAAGTACCCCACTTACAGATGAAGAAATGAAAGCCCAGAAAGGTCAAATAACTTGCCCAGGTCTATACAGCTGGTGAGAGGCAGAGCTGGGATGTAGCCCAGGAAGTCTGGGCCAGGGTCCATCATAACCACTGTGCTCCACCTGTCCTTAATTAGGCCTGGTGGAAGCTGAGTCCAGAGAAGGTGTTTTTGCCAGGTGTGAGTGTCCTGTTCCCTTTGCTAACACATTCTCTGGTCATGTAGACTTCTCTTTCTTTTTTGCTAAGAGAGCAGTACATAACTGCATTTACCCAGCTGGTCATCAAGAAAGACACCCAGATCTTTTCCCCCATTCTTATAACAGATCCAGTCCCAAGCCACCTTATCTGGAGGTGGTAGAATATAGTAGTAGCTAACTAAGAGCAAGAAATATGGGGTTCCATCCCAGCCATGCCACTCACCTGCTGTGAGGCGTTGGACAAACTACTTAACCCCTCTGAGCATCAGGCTCCTTGTCTGTAAAATGGGGATAATAATAGTACCTACCTCAAAGGGATGTTGGGAGGAGTAAGTGAGATAACATACATAAAGTGCTAAACATAGTGCCTGGCATATAGTCAGCTGTCAATACATGGTAGCTGTTATTACTGCGCATGTCCCTGTGGGATTTCATCCTGGTTTTTGCAATAGGAACTATTTTCCCAATGGGTCAAAGTCATTTTGAATCTGTGTTTACACATAATCTAGATGAGTCATGCAAATCACTGGGAAAGAGGGAGGATGGAGGGCCCCCAGACCAAAACACGAGGCATGCCAGAGAACGCATCCTCTGGGCTTACCCCCCGGGCTGAGGGTTTTCCAGTTTGGGCTGTGACAGAGGCTTCCTTGATGGGCATAAGGGGGCATCGCGAAGACCCCAGTGGTCAGTCTCTGGACAGAGGTTGGGGAGGTCCTGAGTGCCTCAGGGATGAATAGCTTAGGGGTGTGAGGTCCGAAGAGCAGGGGAATGACCTTGTTGAACTGTGACCAGGACACAGAACGATGCTGGAAGGCCTCCATGCTGAGGCTGTTGTCATTGAAGATCTTCTGGGCTAGGAAGAGGAAGTGCTCTGGGAGTAGCCCCCGATTGGTCCCCACTTCAGCCATGAACTTGAGGTTCAGAGTTTCACACATCTTCTCCCAGGGCACCCGCTCAGCCACCACAAAGGGTACACGGTCCTGGTGTGAAGTGGGAAGGATAGGGCACTTTAGGCTATCATCCTCGTTCATCCTCAGGAGGGGCCTTCATCCCTCCCACCTCCCCAAGACTGCCCTTCCCAGCCATTGTCCCCCTCAGCTTGCTCACAAAGATGGTGCTTTTCCAAGAGTAGTTTAGGGTACTACAACATGATAGCTGTTAAGACTCGCATGAAAAGAGGTCAGAAGTACAAAACCATGAGGTTAGAGAGTATGAAGGAGGCAGAAAAAGTCCGCGAGAGGGAGTGAAGGCCACTCCCGTTGGAACATGTCTGACTCCGGCCCTTCCCGCCATGTTAGAGCCTACCGTGCCTCTGTTCTTCCCCTCCACCACCATTCCAGGTCTTTCCTCACCATCTCAGAGAAGGCATTATCCCACAGGATGGTGGCTTTCGCATTGTTGTCTTGGTTGCCGTGGACAATGACCACCAGGGGCAGAGACAGAGCCTGGCAGGGGTGAGAAGGGGGATCTTCTTACTGGAGCAAGGGGCTTCCTCGGGGAGGTATCTCTGAGAGTGCAGGGAAGCTACTGGATTCACACAACATAGTTAAAAGTTCCCGGTGATTTACCAAATGCTTTCTGAAGCTCGATTAGGGCCTCACTGTAGAGAAGTGGTTACAAGTCAGTGCTATGGAAGCAGACCTCCAGGTCTCCAATGCCAGCTCCAACACTTAGTAGCTGTGTGACCTGGGCAAATTACTGAATCTCTCTCTGTGTCTCAATGGATTCATCTGGAAAATGGGGCTAATAATAGTACTTAGCTCATAACGTTATTGTGAAAACTGTGTGTGTGTGACTTAAAATAGTGCCCTGGTCTACAAAAAATGTGTAATAAATGCTAGTCGCTGTCACACCACGATTCCCTGGCATGTGGACTCTTGCTCCTCCCACTCACCCTTGCCCCAGTGCACCCGAATACCGGACACACAAAGTATGCAGCTATCGTGAGGGGTGAGGATTCAGGGCCCCAGAGTGTGGCCTGGAGGGGACCTGGGGCCCCAGCTTGGGCAGCCTGAGGTTCAGTTCACCTGGAGCTGGATGGGGAGTTTGTTGGGGCCAAGTGTGAAGCTGGTGGAGAAGAGCACGGCACACTTCTCCTCGGTGACAGACTCAGTGCCCTTCCGCTCACAGCGCTTGATTTTCTTCAGAAGCTGCAGGGTGGGGTGAAGGAGAGCAGGGGTGAGGACAGAGACGGCTTCTCCTGGATTCCCGACATCCTCTCTGAGGACAGTCCCTGAGTCTGAGGACCCCTGCCCCCCTCTCCGCCACTGCTCCCTAAAGCCCTCACCAGGTTCTTGAACAGGGCAGAGCAGCAGTTCCCAGGAATGCTGTTCTCCAGGGCCACGGTGTTGTTGATGATCTCCCCAGTGCTTTCTCTGCCAGGGGAGGTCAGAGAGTGAGTGGGCGCATTCCAGCTGGGCCAGTCCATGCGTGAATGGCGTGGACTACTGGCCCCAAATCTGCATCTCCCGGCTCGGGTTCTTAAGGTGGGTTCCCATCTTGGCCAAATCATGATTCCCCATCCCATTCCAGCCCTGTTAGGTCCCTCACCTTCCTCTGCCTTGACCATTCAGGGTCCACACACCTCACGGTCCCCCTTCCTCATCACCTGGTTCTTTGCGGTACCAGTTCCCCAGGCTCCTCTGGCCTCCACCACCCCAACAGGCCTTCTCCAGCCCCAGCTTACGCTCCAGCCCCGGGGCCCTGGGGCATGCTCAGCTCCCTTGCTTGCTTCTCAGTCACCATGTCAGCCCTGACCAGTGGAGGCTTGGCCGGGGCCCCCAGGAACCGTAGGCCCAGCAGGAATCGAACCCCAGCCTGGAACTTGGTCTGAGTCTTCAGAACCTGGGGGGGCTGCTTCTCTACCAGGAAAGAGCTGGGAGGAGCGAAGACACAGGGCAGTTAGTGGCTGGGTCCCTCCTGGTACCCTTCCCACAGCTCCAACCCTCTCCCTTCCCTGGGGGTCTGCTCTAGGCCAGGCTGGGGGGTTACGGAGGCATACCTGGTGACGAGGGTTCGCAGGACTTCATCCAGCCGGCTAATCAGCACTGCCCGGGCCTTGGGCTCAAGCTCCCCACTAGCCGCACCCACCTCCTGCTGCAGCTGGGAATAAATGTCCACCAGGCTCTCGCACCTGGGGCCGGGACAGTGGTCAGGGGGCACAGGATTCAGGCTGCCTGCTCCAGCCTAACCCCTCTAGCCCTAAACCCAGAAAGAAAGCAGGATAGTGTGTGTGGAGGGGTGGGATGGGCAGTGGGTCTTGCTACAAGGCCCCAGGGCTGAAAGGGCTGTGGGACCTGCCTTGACTCTGGGTTGGAGGTTCTTTCTCTGTACCTGGACCCCTGTGGAAACCCAGCTGCCTCTTCCCCAGGACTCTGGTACCCAGGTCAGCTGCCAGCATGTACGGTACTTTTGCACAAACTGAAAGGTGCCTCCGCCCAATAGACCTAATAGGAAAAGGCTTCCCATTCCTCTGGGCAAGGGCTTGAAGAGAAAAGCATCGCTGGGCATACTTGTTTAGGATGCCGCCTGACAACAGTGTGAACAGTTCTGCTGGAACTGGCTTCTCTGAGTCTCGGCCCATGCCAGGACCTGCTTGCCTGGTTTTTCTCTCCTACCTGTGGGTCCTCCAGCAGGGACAGCAGACACCCACCCCCAGCCCGCCCTCCTATCCCATCAGCCCTGCCCCAACCTCTCCTGTAGTGGTGCCAGGCTCTCCTCAAAGGGTGCACCATTCCCTGCCAGCTGCTGCTGCCGCTTCCAAATCTGGATTCTCTTCAGCACCAGGGCCTGGGTGGCCTCCAGCTCCCCGACAGTCTCCTGCAGCAACGTGGCCAGGGCCTGCGGGCAGGGGAGGCCTGAGCCAGGGACACCCTGTCTCCTCACCCGGCCCCTGAGGGAAGGGCTCTGTTTCTCACCTCTCGGGCATTCCCCTACCCCACCACCATGTGTGACTCTCTGAGGCCTAATCTCCATCCCTTCACAGAACTGAGATCCCTCAAGAACTGCACTTTGAGCTCAAACTCCACCTCCCAGTCCGTCACTGACCTCACTTTGCCCAGTTCCACTGGCAGGAGCATCTATCAAGTTGCGCAGAGACACTGAGGGTGAGGGCAGAAATCAGGGTTACAGACAGATTTGAGTCAAGGGTGAGGTCCAAGAGAGGATCACTCTACACACTTCCCAGAACACTCTTAAGGTGCCAGGCCAACCTCTTACCTTGGCCAGCCTCGGCACTGGGCTGCAGAGCTTCTCGGAGAAGGCGAGTTTCCCCCACCCGGTGCTGTAGCCTTTGCAGGGCTGTGTTAAACTTCAGCTCCTCCTGCTTCCAGTGGAAGGGCATTGGCAGGTGGCGGAACTGCACAGGCAGGACAGACGCCAAGAGGTGAGATACTCTGTCCATCCCTCTACACTAGGCCTTGGCTCCCTAAAGAGGTGCCTGCTGCTATGCTCTGCAAAAAGGAGACAAACTACTTCTCTTGTCTAGCTCCCTTTCTCTTTTGATGGGTCTCCCTGACCTTTTGGAATCTCCCGGGAATAAGCCCTCTCTCTTGGCAGAATCAGCTTCTCACCCCTTGCTCTCTCCTCCCTGGACCTCACTACCCTCAGTCCCTCATTTTAAAGCTTCCCTGAGCTTGGCTTGGGGTGCACTCTGACCCCAGGAACCTCCTTTGGTCATCCGGGGCCTAAAACATTGAGCTTTTCCTCAAGTTCAAATTCCTTCTGGTTTCTCATGGCTCAGGCTGAAGTCCCAGGGAGTTGAGTTGGGGTGGGAGGCGGGGGTATTGACAATACCTGTTCCATAACAGCTTTTTTCTCCCCTTGAAGTATTTGTTTAAAAGTGGACACCAGCTTCAGGGGGTCCCTTTGATATATGCTCTATAGAAACGAAGAGTGGTGGACTAGATTAGCCTGGCTCTTACCCATGTTGTTCTCCCCCTCCAATCCACGCCACCCGCCTCCATCCACACGCGCGGGCGCGCGCGCGCGCGCGCGCACACACACACACACTGAAAAGGCAGCACAACTGCAGACTCCAGAAGTTTTCATGCATTTGCATGCTTTTAAAACCTAATTTGCATACTAGCTAACAACTAACTACAGGAACACCAATTTGCTTCCAGAGTCCAATTTCTTCCAGTGTTCAATGCTCATCCCAGCTCCACTCCAGCCCCACCCCAGCCTTGTCCCCTTTCCTCCTGCCCCCACCTCCAGGGTGCTGATGTGTTGCAAGATGGCGCTCCCCTCCCCCTGCTTTCCGGCTGAGGCCTGAAGGCGCTGGACAGTGGCCGAAAGTAGAGCGCTAGCCATGTTGCAGCAGAAGGTGTCTGAGCCGACCAGGAACTCCCTGTGGGAAGATCAGGATGAGGAAGCCTCAGGTCAGGGCCTCTTTCGCTCTACTGACCTTCCACCCCTCAGCACACAGCTCAGTGGCTCCTTCCCAGTTCTATTCTCCATCCAGGCCCTCTGCAGTTTCATCCTTGTGCCCTTTGTTCCCCAATTTTCCGGTTGCTGTGGGCAGTGTCCTTGCTCCAGCCCTGACCGCCTTCCTCTATAGCTCAGCCCCCTCAGGGGGCAGAGGACTCCTTGTGTCAACGTGCATAATCTGGTTGGTGTGGCACAGACTGTCCGCTAAATCTAGGCCACCATACGTGGAATAACGGGTCTCAAGTCCCAAAATGGGACAGAGAAAATCTAATGGGGGGGGGGGGGGAGGACCTGGGAGGACCAGCATAGGGCAGCTAGGACTCACCAGGGCTGGTTCTCTAGCCAGTCGCCCAGGAGATGCCGCAGGTGTTGGGGAAAGTCAACATAGAGCCGTTGCAGTTTTTCCGGAGGCATCTTGGAGACCAGACCCCACAGAGACATGATCTGGGGTTTGGAGGGTGCCTGCTGGATAGGAACAAGGCCACTCTGAGAGGTGCCCAAGAAAGCTGGCCTATGCCTAAGTTCTGGGGGCAGCCAGCAACCTCCTGCAGACAGCCCTCCCAGAGACCATCGCCACTACCACTCACAGCCAGACCACCTCAAACCAGGGACATCTTTGGTCAAAGTCTGAAACAAGGTCATCCCTTCAGTGGTAGACAAAGGGGCGAAGGGGCGGGCAGAGGAGGACAGGGGAGGTGGAGAGGACAGAGAAAGCTCTCTGAGAGAAGGCAGAGGACTCAGGTTGCAGCTCTGAGCTTGCTCTGGTTCTGTAGGCAAGGAACCTCCCCACTGTGAGCCTTGACCTTCTCATCTCATAAAATAGGAGGCTTGGATAAGTGCAGAACTTTCCAACATTGTTTAAAGTAGTAGACAATTTTGGTTTTAAATCTGTGGAATCGCAATTATATAAACAACAGGTATAAAATTGGAGTTTCACTCTTGAAAGCAGGTGCGGTTGGCCTGGAACTCCGCTGCTTCCACTTTCCTCTCCCAGCCTCCTGACTCCAAAGGTGTTCCTGAAGAAACCCAAAGGTTTCAAAATCCCAGGCATCCATGAGATAATCTGAAAACTACCAGGATGGATGAAGAAGAGAATGGAAGACCAATAACAGTTACCATTTATTAAGCAGTTACTGTGTATGAGACAGTACACAAAGCTCATAATCCCATTAGAGTTTTGCAATAATTTTTAAAATAAGTGATTACATCCTTTCATAGATGAAGCAACTGAGTCTAAAAGAGGCTCTCTAACTTGCCAAGGCCACTGAGCAAGTGAGTTCAGAAATCAGGATTTGAATCCAAGGGGTAACCACCATCGAGCTGTGAGGGCCCCTTCCAGATCCAGATCCCATCATCCAAGGAGGAGGGGCTGTGGGAGGAGAGCTGAAGAAGTGGAGATGGAGGAAAGGGGAAAGCAGAGGGAACTTGGGAAGAAGGTGGGAGAGACTGGAGAAAAAGTGGGGTTAATAAGCCTGGAGTGAAGAGCCTAGAAGTTGGGGAGAGGAAGCTAGAGGCTGGGCTGGAGTCAAAGGGCAGAGGAGAAAAGATGGAGAGAGGGAAGGAGGAGATGGGAGAAGTAGGGGGGAGAGGTGCATCCCCATTTCTGGGTGGGCTGCAGGGTGGGAAGGTTCAACTGGTGTTTTCCCAAGGGTCTCTCAGCACATGTTTCCCATAATGCCCCTCTCCTAGAGATGAGAGAAGATGAGCATGGAAACTCCCCGAGGCTCCCCCAACCCAGTAGCCCCAAGCTCTCCTGGTGGGCTTTTAGCCTCTCCTCTCTCCCAAGACCGCTAAAGGGATAGAGAACAGAGGGGCCGTTTTTCTAGAGACTCTAGCTCCAAAGCCCTCTTGTTCCCTATACCCCGTGCTCCCCAGCTTCTATCCTCTCTAGCTTTTTTCTCTCAAAGGCAGTATCCTCCCTCACTCAGGGTCTTCCAATAGGCCTTTCTCTACCACCTTCCACCCTGGAGTGAAGCACCTTTAGGTTTGTGTTTCAAATTCAAGGGAGGGCTCCATTCCTCTCTTCTCTCTTCCTCTCCTGTTTCTCATGGTGCTCACACCTTTAACCCCAACTGGGGACTGAGGTAATCTTTAAGCAGAAGGCAGCCCCCCCACCCCCCACCCCCCACTCCCCTCCCCCCCACCCCCCTTCCGCTTTCCTCTACAAACCCTCGTTGAGTGACCAGCCTCCCAGCAAGGCCCTGACCTTAAATCTCCTCCCCTACTCCATCCCCAGGCATTAGGCAGGCCACACTTTCCCCTACCCCACCCTACAAAAAAGCAGGTTAGGTGTGCTTGCCCTGACTTCAGGCACTTGAAGCTTTAATCCCCCTGAAGACTCGTCGGGAGGAGGAGCCACGGCGCGAGGGGGCGGGGCCAGTGTTCCCCAACACTTCCCAACCGGGAAGGCGAGCCCGGACGTCCACGATACTCGGCAGCCTGCTTCGTGGCCTAAACCCGATCACCTCTATCCCTACATTCTCCAGCCCTCTGACCGTGGGACCACAGGATCAAAAGTCAAAAGAGCTTCTCTGAGTTGCCCAATATGTGTTTGTGGCGGTGGGGGCGGGGAGGTGGAGCCAGTTCAGCACGAGGAGGGTTAACTCCGCGCCGCCACCGGGAAATCTCGGCGTCTACAGCAGCCAAGCGTGGAGCACTTTTGAGGGGGGAAATTCCCCCTCCTCTGGGGCACCATGAGGTCTACATCTGGGGCTCGCTCACCCCCAGCCACACCCTTGAACAGCAGCAACCTTTGGGGGGGGGGGACAGGATAGGGGCTTGTCAAGGACCCACCTCCCTCTGGCATCAACCCTCTAGGGAGGGGCAGCTACCTCTCCTCCCCCCAGGGCAGAGGGGCACCTCCTTGCCCTCCTTTCCGTGCCTTTACTTGCCCCTGGAGGTGCGGGGGCGGGGGTGTGGAAAAAGTGACCCGCGCGGGAAGGTGGGAGTTCTGGGCCTTACCCATACCAGATTTCTGTGAGAATTTAAACCTGCCCAAACCCAGGACCACCAGCTACCAAAACCAACTGAAACAATTTCTCAGGGACCATACACCCCGCCCAGGGGAGGGTCCCGAGAGGACCCCCGCTAATCCACACCCCCCCACACACACACTCCAAATCAGAGTTCCCCCCTCCCCCTCCTCCGAGGCATCCCCTCACCTTGGCAACCCCTCTGCGGTCTTCTCCCTCTCAGCGGGCGCTGCCAGGCCCCATGGGTCTGTAGCTCTGTCCAGCGAGTTCAGGGCTGGCTCTACTGGCACCCCCCCACATCTACCACCACCACCACCAAAAAGAGCACACACACACACGCACACACACACACACACACACACACACACAACCTCTCCCGTCCTTCCTCCTCAGTGTAAGCAGTGGCTGCCCCAGCCCGCTGTTTCCGGCTTCTCCGTCTAACCAGGTCCCTCCCTGGAGCTCTGACGACACAGAGAAGAGAAAGTGGGCTGGAGGAGGAAGAGGAAGAAAGTGGGGTGAGCGTGTGTGCCTCCTGTGCCGGGTGGGGGAGCACGGGGTCCAGGGAGCCAGGACTGGGGCTCAGAGCCTTAGAGCCAGACTGGAGGGGAGCCTGATCCCCACTTATTCTACCCCCTCAAAAGCGATCAACTCTCCTCCAGAAAGTCACCTAATAATAATACCAAGCAGCAGCCTGCGGCCCTAAACTGCCTCTCCCATACCCAAACTTGTGAAGGGGCCCGCGGTTTGGGCTCAGGAGGGACTGGGCACCCCAGGGCCTCTGGAAAAGCAAATCCCTCTGGGCTCTGCGCTCCCTCCAGTGGAGGACCCTGAAAAGCAGCCAGGGTGCTGTCTGGAACTCTTAAGTCCTCCTCCCTTCTTGGCGGGGTGCGCCTTAGAGGTCGCGTGATTACTGATGGGAGGGAGTGGGGGAGGGGACCCCAGAGCTCAGAATTCTGGAAGACTCCAGAGGAGTCTCATGCACTGAAAATCATCTCAGCCCCCTCCTCACAGGGCACTACACTTCAGACCCTTGTGGGAAACGACACAAGCTAGAGTTGCTGCCTGCAGATTCCCAAGGGACAAGTTTGAATAGGAATCTGCCGTGCAGCCTTGGCAAAGTTCCTGTTTCTGTGGTAAACACTGAGACACACCCAGAAACAAACACATACATGTACAATTTCCTTGGCCATAAGACCGCGCGCGCGCGCGCACACACACACACACACACACACACACACGCGCGCGCACACACACACACACACACACATGCTTACACATGTGCAGGCAGGCTCACAGACACGTTAGCCCTCAGAGCAACAAGCAAGTCACAATAAGACATGCACATACACAACGCTGGCTCAGCTTCTGAGTCATCGTCACAACTGGTGGCTGTTTTTTGAAGCTTTTGCTGGAGGAGGAACTGAAGGAGGCCAAGGGACCCAGAGAGGTCTCCATGCCCCCAAACCTGAGAGACAAAGTGTATAGAAAGGATGGTCTCTGGGGGATGGTGGGAGATGGGAGGTTTCAACTCCCTTCCTCTTCCCCTAGACAGGGCTGGGCTGAGGGGCCAAAGCTAGGCCTATGCTGCCCCCTGGTGCTTAAACTGATTCTCAGAGCCCAGCTCCTCCCTGTCCTGTCCCATGTGGATGGTCATGTGTGTGCAAGAGTGCACATGTACATGGAGGTCCCAGCCAGGCAGCAGAGGGTAGCAGTTAAGAACTGGGACTCTGGAGGGCGCCTGGGTGGCTCAGTCGGTTAAGCGTCTGACTTTGGCTCAGGTAACGATCTCATAGTTCTTGGGTTTGAGCCCCACATTGGGCTCTGTGCTGACAGCTCAGAGCCTGGAGCCTCCTTCAGATTCTGTGTCTCCCTCTCTCTCTGTCCCTCCCCTGCTTGCACTCTGTCCGTCTGTCTCTCTCTCAGAAATAAACATTAGAAACAAAATTTAATTAAAAAAAAAAAAAGAACTGGGACTCTGGAGACAGGCTGCTTGGGTTCAAATCCCGCCAACACTGCTAACTGAACTGCACAACTCTGGGCAAGTTACTCTTTGTGTTACAGTTTGCCATCTGTAAAATGGAGCAAATGATCATCTTAACTCATAAGGTTGTGGGAGTGAGATGCAATAATATATGTGAAGGCTTAAAACAATGCCTGGCACATAGTAAATATTAGGCACTCTTTTTATGGTCCAGAATAAACCAGGTGTGAAGAAGGCAGAAAGGCTTCCCTCCTATATAGGGGTCCCCAGGTTTGGGGGTAATAATACTGCCACAAAGGCAGAAATATTGGAGGTGTGTGTGCTTATGTGTTGACTGTGTCTGGAAGGCAGTGAACTGAGGAGATGGTATGGGTGGAGATGGCAGGTAGGGAGTCTGTCCGTGGGTTTGTATGACCAGCAATGCTGGGACTGCAGTGTATGCACATAGGTGCTCAAGACACATGCTCCCAGGTCCCCACTCTGCCCTCAGACATCCACAGACAGTGGCTGAATTCCTAAGGGTCTCAGAAGGTCCAAGTTCCCCCGAATTTTGGCAAGAGAAGGGGAGGATTGAACGCAGTCTCTAACTTTGGGTCCTTTTGCAGGGTAGAAAGGCAGGAGCAAGTACTGGTAGGGAAACAATATTTTTTGTCATCCTCTCTAACTGATTGCACCAATGGGGACACTGTGGTGTCATGGGAATAAGCCAGAGTTAATTAATTAATTAACTGATTTTTAAGAACCCAGAATTTAGAGGTCAATCCAGCTTGGGTACAACACCACTTAAGAGCTTTGTGACTGTGTGTCAACCCCTCAAATGGAGACAACAGTTCAGCAAAATTTAAGGAGGCGCTCATCTTCAGGTTGCACAGTTGTAGGGTCTGCTAGACTTTCAGTAATGGCACCCCCACTTGCATGACCCTGGGACTGGGTAGCTTGCTTGCCTCACCCATAAGCCCTGCCATCCCACCAAGTGGTCATAAAGATTACATGAGAGAAAGCATAGGAAAAAGGAACTTTGTGGTCTGTAAAGGGCGGTTTGCAAGCCAATAGTGAGTCACAAAAGCAATCTGAAGACTGTTTTAGTTTGTTAAGGCTACCGTAACAAAGCATCACGAGCTGGCTTGGCTTAAACAACCAAATTTCTTGTCTCACAATTTTGGAGGCTAGAAGTCTCAGATTAAGATGTTGGCAGGGTTGGTCCCTTCAGAGAGCTGGGAGGGAAAAATCTGTTCGAGGTATCTCTCCTTGGCTTGTAGATGGCCATCTTCAAGTTCACATGGTGTTCCCCCTATATTTGAGCCTGTCTCCAAATTTCCCCTTTACATAAGAACACCAGTCATATTGGCTTAGGGAACACCCTTAATGACCTCATTTTAACTTGATTACCTCTGTAAAGTCCATATCCCTAAATAAGGTTACATTCTGAGGTACTGGGCAAACCTCAAATGAATATGAATTTTTGAGGGACATATGAATTCAATATGAAAATATGAATTTAAAAAACTTAATTAAAGTAAGCTCTATGCCTTACATGGGGCTCAAACTCACAACCCTGAAATCAAGAGTTGCATGCTCTACTGGCTGAGCCACCCAGGTGCCCCTGAAAATATGAATCTTTGAGAGACACAGTTCAATCCATCATAGTGAGCCTTGACCATCACTATTTAAAAATGTTTATTTATTTTTGAGAGAGACAGAGAGCAGGGGAGGGACAGAGAGAGACAGGATCTGAAGCGAGCTCTGCGCTAACAGCAGAGAGCCCAACACAGGGCTTGAACTCATGACCCAAACTGTGAAATCATGACCTGAGCTGAAGTTGGACGCTTAACTGACTGAGCCACCCAGGCGCCCTTCACTTTCTAAAAACAAAGTAGGATAAAATAGAACAGAAAATATCAGAATGCATCACACAAAGTAAGGGTAAGTATTGTTTAATGAAACTTTTGTTTCAGTTTTATATAAGTATCTGAGTTACAGGTCTTGATATAAAAGATAATTTTTATTGCAGACTGGGATCACAGATCAAAGCACTATTTGGATGTCGGTAAACATCATGTATCACTTTGCATTGCTTTTTAGTTATTTTAGGGGTATATCCTTCTTCTCTGACAAGAACAGAAGCTCCCAGAGGGTGGGGATTCATATCATACTTACACATTCCTATGCAGCTAGAAAAGACAACATGCATTCTTGCTAATGAAGACAAGGACTATTGTTTACTGAGTCTTTACTAGGTACCTGGTGCTGGGCTAAATGTTTTACAGATACTCTCTTATAGAAGGACTACACTTAGTCATGTATTGATGGCAGGAGCTCAGTGCATTTCACAGGTAAGATGAGTGGCTGCCGTGTTCAGGAGCACTGGGTAGTGTCCTGGGATTTGTGGAGGATTGAGGGAAAGAAGGAAAAAGTCACAGAAGTATGGGAATCTGCTGTGGACCCTTAGTCACCTCTGTCTCTCAGGCCTTTGCCATTCTCCCCAACTTTTCATCCACCTTGATATCACCTCAACACTTAGATTAGATGAAACAGAGACTATAAATTGGAAACTCCCCCAGTTTCCTTCTGTCAACCAACACATATATTCATCAGCAACTGCACCTTCCCCATAGGCTCAGAGGACAAGGAGCCCCTGTCCCTGTCCCTACTCTTCCCTGAGGTATGCTTCTCCTCAGGAACCCCCTCTGTCTCCTCAGGCACTGTTCCATTCATTGTCTCTTTGATCCTCCAAATCTCCAACTTCATTCTCTAATTATTACAGCTCTTTACTCTGAGCATATATACCAACATATTCAACACCCCCCTTCTTTAAAAAAGGAAAATTGAACTGATAGCAAACATATAAGACAATGCTTGGAATGTGTATTTAGTTAAGTCAGTAAAAATTGTTGGTGTCTGTTCTCAGGTTCTTAACAGCCGACAGGGGGAGTCAGATCAGTTAGCAAACAGTGATATTATAGGATAATCAGGGCTGTGAATCCAGTGAATCACAGGGTGCTACGGGGACACATAGGAGGGGCATCTACACTAGATAGCAGATAGGAGAGATCAGGGAGCTCCCTGTAGGAGGTGATACCTGAACTAAATCTTGAAGGAAAAATAGGAATTATTCAAGCAAAGAACAAAAGGAGAGTTAAACCAGGAAGAGAATCTAGCGTGTGTAAAAGTATGGATACTGTGGGAGCATGGTACCTTCTGGAAAGGGGTGGTAGTTGGCAATGGGGAGCATTAGAAGATTTGGGCAGGTGAGTAATATGATGAGGTTTCTCAGAAAGACCACCCGCTACAGTGTAGAGAATGGATTTGAAGTGTAAGTCTGAAGACAGAACAGTTCAGAAGGTTACTAATAATGGAGGAGGAGACCGTTTCATGGAGGGGTAGAAGTGAAGCATTGTAGAATCAAGGCTGGGTAGGAAGAGAAATAAAGACACGAGGAACTGGTGGGTAAGGAAAGAACAGAGTCAAGGAACTGGAAGTCTCAACAGACCTAAAGAGTAGCCTTACTGGGAGCAAAGGAAAAACGAGTTAGAGGCCTGGAGTGTTGCAGTTGGAGACAAGGGGATGAGATTTCAGGCCAGCTCTCCTAGGAGGACACCATGTAGGTCATGGCTCCAGGACTGAGTGGCTATGGCAACATGATGGTTGATGAGTCATTGGAGTTGAGGAGGGCAAGGAACCAAGAAGCCAGGGTGCTGGCTGGACTACCCGCATGCATAGTTGAAGCCATCTGGGTTTGCAAAGACCTGAGGTGGATAGGAATACAGTAGGTCAGATGCCAAAGTCTTCAGGGAGTGTGGGCAAAAGTGATCGTGACATCATCAGTGTATGACAGCAAAAATAACAAGAACTAACCTTTAGTGAGAGCTTATGTGTCACTTCAATTCCTACCTAAAATTCTAAACACTGTACATTTTATCCTACAACAATACTGTGAGATAGAACTATGTGCCCAAGATGGTAACCACTCACCACATGTGGCTATTTAATTTTAATTTAAAAATTCAATTCCTGGGGTGCCTAGGTGGCTCAGCCAGTTAAGTGTCCAACTCTTGGTTTGGGCTCAGGTCATGAACTCATGATTCTTGGGTTCAAGCCCTACGTGCGGCTCTGCGCTGACAGTGTGTGGCCTGCTTGGGATTCTCTCTCTCCCTCTCTCTCTCTCAAAATAAATAAATAAGGCACCTGGGTGGCTTAGTCTGCTGAGCGTCCGACTTCAGGTCAGGTCATGTTCTTGCGGTTGATGAGTTTGAGCCTGGCTCGCTGCTCTCAGCACAGAGCCTGCTTTTGATCTTCTGTTCCCCTCATTCTGCCTCTCTCTCTCTCTCTCTCTCTCTCTCTCTCTCTCTCTCTCAAAAATAAGTAAATAAGTAAATAAATATATAAGTAAGTAAATAAATAAATAAATAAATAAATAAATAAATAAATAAATAAATAAATTCCTCAGATACACTAGCCACATTTCAAACGCTCAATAGCCACATATGGCTAATGGCTACTATATTAGCACAGACATGGGGCATTACCATCATCACAGAAAGTTCTACCGGATAGCGTTGATAGCCCTCATTTTACAGATGAGGAAACTGCAGTGTGGAAAGGTTAAGTATCCTGCCTAAAGCCAAAGACCTGGCAAGTGAGAGAGCTGGGATTTGGACCCAGTCAGTCTGGTGTGATGACTGTTGCCCGAGAGCAGTATGCTACACGTCTTCTCAGTGGAAGGTGGAATTGTTGGCCCTTAAAATGTAGAGGGATTTATAGGACTATCAAGGCGAGCACTTATGGTAGCGCCTCAGTAGCAAGCCCTTCTGCCTTGCTGGCAAAGTCTGCATTTTGTACAGGTGTTCCCCTCCCATGCATTCAGGGGATGAATCTCATTGGTCTAGCCAATCCCATTCCCCTGGCCACTAGGACCTTAGGGGGTTCTTGGGAAAGATTCTGTTCTTCTTCAAAGCTAAGTCCATATGTTGAGGACTGAAACAGTTGCGACCAAGGAGAGCACTTAGGATAGAGAAGCAGTGTGAGGAGGTAGAAAACTGTCGAACCAGCCCTGGATCTGCTCTAGAACTCCACCTTGTTCCATTTACTTTAATTGGGTCTTGTGTTACTTGCTTCTAGATGTATCCCTAACTGAGACCTCAGTGGAGCCAGGTGACTGTTGGAAATGGAGAGCCCAGAACATCTGAATGCCCATGTTCCCATACCACCCATCTTATGCACCTGGGAGAATAAGTGATAGCTCATTAAAAGAAGAATGTCCTTAGGGAAGAAGCAGGTTTCAGACAAGCAAAGAGGGGCAAGGACAATCTGAGCCAAGTGTGGCTTCAGGCTTTGTGCAAGGAGGGGTATGGGGAGCAGTGCAAGGGTGGTCAGGAAGAGGAAGCACTGGATTAAGTGGAGAAGGGTAGACGCCCATTGAGGCTTGCCAAGGATGACAGGATGTGAGCAATGGTAGGGTCAGCTGATCTCAAGTTTCCAAATAGAGCCCTGGGGCTGTCAGAGGCTTCCTGTGGCCAATAGATCTTCACCTCACAGAAGAAAAAGTGGCAACCTTGGTGGGTGGGCAAGCATCCCTGGACGGAGCCAACTGTGGTCAGGATTGAGCCTCTGCAAGGAAATCCCAGGCCTCTAACTGGCCCTTTAACTACTGTCTTATCTCTCTCTCTTCCCCTGTGTAGCCAAGCTTCTTGGGAAAGTTATTCACATTCATGGTCTTCCCTTCCTCACCTCCTCAGGACACTGCCAACCGGTGGCTGCCCCCACCAGTCCAATGAAACTGTTCAGGCCCATGTCATTTTTGCCTACCTATGTACTTGGGACACTGGCCCACCCCCGTCTTTGCTGGACCCCTCAGCAGTATTCAACACCGTTAGCCATTCTTGACTAAGCCCTCCCCTTGTTGGTTTTCCTGCTTCCTCTCTCCTAGTCCTCCCTCTATGTCTCTAGGTGCTCCTTCTCAGTCCCGCCTTCACAAGGCTACTCTTCCTGTGTAATCTCATCCAGACCCAAGGCTAAAGCATCCCAGCAGCAAAGCAATGTAATATGGTGGCTTAAACCATGGCCTCTGGGGCTAGGGCACCTGGGTTCAAATCCCTGCCATACCGCTCCACCTCTGTGTGACATCTAAACCCCTCTCAAGATATAGATCATAATCCCTACCCCATCCCCACTGTTCTGATTGTATTTTCTGGAATTCATATAAATGGAGCAAAATGGGATGTGCTTTTATACGTCTGGTTTCTTTTACTCACTGGTGAATGTTCTGAGACTCACCCATGTTGTTGTGTGTAACACAACATAGTTTGTCCATTACTGGGTAGCATCTCATTGTAGTCTATCATTTTTTAAAAAATGACAAATACCTGGCTGTAGCCAGTTTTTGCCTATTATGAAGAAAACTGCTGTGTGCATTCTTCTTCAAATCTGTTTGTATACATTTTCATTTCTCTTGAATAAATAACTAGGAGTATAATTTTTGGGTCATAGGTATATGCTCACTTTTATAAGAAATGTTACATATTGTTCCAAACCGATAGTACATTTTACATTCTCAACACTGTGTGTGAGTTTCAGTTGGTCTACTACTCATTAACATTTGGTATTGTGAGTTTTTAAAAGTTTAACCATTTTGGTGAGTGTGGAAAATTTTCCATTGTGGTTTTAACTTGCATTTTCTTGATGACTAAAGATGCTGAACACTTTTCATGTGCTTATTGTCCATTCATACATGTTCTTTTGTGAAGTATCTGTTCAAATCTTTTGTCCATTTTAAAAAAAGTTGTCTTTTTATTACTGTGTTATAGATTTTTTTTTTTTTTTTTTTTTTTTTACCTATCCTGGATACCAGTCCTTTGTCAGATCAGTATTTTCCTTACCTATTTGGCTTATTTGTTCATTTTCTTAATGGCGTCTTGTGATAAACAAAAGTTTTAATTCTTGATATTTCTTTTTTGTTTTTTTAATATTTATTTATTTTTGAGAGAGAGACAGAGTGTGAGCAGGGAGGGGCAGCGAGAGAGGGAGACACAGAATCTGAAGCAGGCTGCAAGCTCTGAACTGTTAGCACAGAGTTGGATGCAGGGCTTGAGCTCACGAACTGTGAGATCATGACCTGAGCCAAAGTCAGAGGCTTAACCATTTGAGCCACCCAGGCACCCCTAAATCTTGATATTTCTGTTATAGTTATTGCTTTCTATAACTTAAGAATTTTTTTACCGCCAAGTCATGAAGTTATTCTATGTTTTCACCTAAAAGTTTATCATTTTAGCTCGTATGCCTTAGCCTTTTGATCCATTTTGAATTAATTTTTGCATATAGTATGAAGGAGGGGTCAAGTTTCACTTATTTCTTCCTTATAGGTATTCAGTTTTCTCTGCATCATTTGTTGAAAAGCTATTCCTTTCCCCAGTGGATTGCTTTGACACCTTTGTCAAAAATCAAGTGACCTTTAAGTGTGAGTCTATTTCTGACCCCTCTTATTCTGTTTCATGGATCTGTTTGTCGACCCTTAATGCCAGTACCACACTGTCTTGATTACTGTAGCTTACAAGTCTTGAAGCCAAGTGATATAAGTTTCTAGCATTGGAATTTTAAAAGCTCTTCAGGTTATTCTATTGTGCAGCCTAGATATGAGAACTTTGAGAACATTCTAATGTGATCCAAAGTTTCTAGTCCTCGCTTTCTGTCACTATTCTCTAGGCTGACATGATAAATCAACTAACATACTTGATCTTGTCTTCTTAGTCTGGAATCCTCTTCCTCCTCAGTTCTATGGCTGATACATTAGGACTTCATCAATTTCTTGCCTGGCTCCGCACTACTTTTAGAAAAAAAGTTCTAAGTACTTCATGTGGCCAAAACCACCCTTTGTTATTAGGTTCCCTGATACCTCTTCCATTACCTTGCCCAACAAGTATCTTGAACTTCAGCCATACCATATTGGCCATTTGTGTTTTAAACTTCTTCATGTCTCTATGCCTTTGCCTGTCCTTCAACCTAAAACATGCATCTCTTGTCATTGCTTGTCATCTTCTTCCTCTCTCTTCAACATGTAGTTTGGCATCATACGCCCAGCTCTGCTTTGATCTCTTTCTTTGGAATAGTTATCTGGCTCTGGTTCCCTCTGTGTTTTCCTTTATCACAGGCATTAGGCACTGTGTTGTGATTATCAATCATCAGGTTGAGCAACCCCACTAAATTGTGCACTTCTTGAAGGCTGAGATTGTGTGCTTTCATCTCTTGTCCCTTGTGCACACCTAGAAATGTGTCCAGCACAAATAAGGTACCTAATAAATGTTGATTAAATGAATGAGAACTGGGCTCCAATCTGCACTGTGATTTGGGGCAGATTTCTTAATCTCCTTGAGCCTCTAACGCCATATCTATCTACAAATTGGAAATAACACCTATGCCACAGGTGGTTCTGAGACAGAAGTGACTTAATCCATGTAAAATACATTGAGTGGGCTTGGTACATGGTAAGTGCTCAGTAAATCTTGGTTCTCTTCCTACCTTCCACCAGACCCTTCAGAGACACCCTTCCTATTCACACTTCTTTAACCTTCTTTAACTGACCACTAGGTGGCGTCAGTCTCTGGCCTGACATTCAGTCCCAGAGCTGCCTCCTTTAATACCCCATCTTAGGCAGGAAAAGGAGATATTTAATAACTTGCTGGGAGATGCAAAAGGAAGATATCCACTTTATACACCAACTTTTTTGCCTACTGCCACCATTCTAGGTATCCCAATCATGAATTGCAGAGAATTCCTCCTTGATTTCCCATATTTGGGTTATAATTCCAACAGAAGGATTTAAAGATGGAAGAAACGTCTTAATAATAAAAGTGGGGTGGGACGCCTGGCTGTCTCAGTCGGTATAGCATGACACTCTAGATCTCTCGGGGTTGTAAGTTCGAGCCCCACGTTGGAAGTACAGATTACTTGAAAATAATTTTTTTTTAAGCGTAAGAGTGGGGTGAAAAGAAGCTGAAGCAGAGAAGGACTGAATAATGAGTGCAATAGGAGAAATACAGGAAAGAAGATGTTAATAGTCATATCTCATTTGACAGTGGTTAGGCTGTCTCCTTTCCTTGAGTAGGCGCCCCTAGTTTTAACAGTCCTGTTAGCCTCCTCCAGTCAAGAGTTCCTCATATTGGGTGGATGCAAAGAAGGAACAGACATGATCCTTGCCCTTAAGGAGTTTATGGTCTGGTGGTGGGCACAGACCTCCCAAAACTGAGTGCTACATTCTAGGTATTGAGGCTATGTTGAGTGCAAGCTTGGAAGAGGACAGGAGAGCTTTTCTGAAGAGGGTAGGGAGGAGCTGCGAGAACAGTATAATTAAAGGCTCAGGTAGAAATATGCATTCTCTCATCTTACAGAGACACCCTCAGCAGTTCACATACTGGAAATAACCCAAGAGCCCAACAATCCCAGTAGATTGTGAAGTAATCAAGCAAGGAGATTCCAACCAGCCAATATAAAGAGTGAGCTAGATGTGTATGTTTAATGTGGAAAGGGATCAAAATTAGTTAATTGAAAAAAGAAGTTACAGAACAGTATATAGTGTATGAGCTCATTTGTGGTTTTAAAGGATGTCTATTTATATTTTTTTGTCAATAAAAAAATTTTTTAAACCTTCCAAAGGAAGCCCAAGAAACTCTTGGTAGTGGTTACTGTGAGAGCAGGACTAAAGAATAAGATGTTGGAGCATGGCAAGTTTACTTTCACCTTCCTAGGCTTTTTTTTTTTTTAATGTTTATTTTTGAGAGAGAGACAAAGCATGAGCAGGGGAAGGGCAGAGAGAGAGGGAGACACAGAATCCAAAGCAGGCACCAGGCTCTGAGCTGTCAGCACAGAGCCAGATGCAGAGCTTGAACCCACAGACCATGAGATCATGACCTGAGCTGAAGTTGGATGCTTAACGCCCCCACCTTCCTATACTTCTTATATTCTTTCTGTACTTTTCTATACTCTTTGAGTTTTTTTTTTTTTTTAACTAAGTATTACCATGTTTCACAATGTAAAGAATTCACATTTGATTCGGTCGTCTACAGATACTGAGCAGAGAGGTTCGCCAGCCAGGAAGAAACATAGGGAAAGCAATTTTAGGAAGATTCCTTTATGCAAGAAGGAATGAGATGCCCCTCACAGCTCTCTTGGGCTATACATATGGTCACTCCAGATAGCTCTTTCCTTTCAGAACTGCCTGAAGTCGGCTTCACCTGATTTCACCTGGACCACAGTATTAGGAGCAGGGTCCTAGGTAAAGAAGGAACCAACCTAGGCATTCATTAAAAAGTTAGTGGGGCGTCAGGGTGACTCCGTCTTTAATCATCTGACTCACTCTCAGCTCAGGTCTTGATCTCAGGGTCATGAGTTCAAGCCCTGTGTTGGGCTTTGCCCTAGGTGTGAAGCCTACTTTTAAAAAACCAAAACAGGGACGCCTGGGCGGCTCAGTTGGTTAAGCGTCGGACTTTGGCTCAGGTCGTGATCTTGCGGTTCCTGTGTCCGGCTCTGTGCTGACAGCTTAGAGCCTGGAGCCTGCTTCAGATTGTGTCTCCCTCTCTCTCTGCCCCTCCCCCGCTTGCTCTGTCTCAAAATCAAATAAACATGTAAAAAACCAATTAATTAATCAATTAAAACAAAACAAAACAAAAACAGCGAGTCCTTGCAATGTGCCTATCACTGCATTAGCCCATGAGGGCTGGATAAAAAGATGAACACGACCCCACCCCTGTCCAGAGAAACTCTCTGGCAGTGGAAATGGAGGAAATCTGAGCTATATTTCAGAGGGAGAAATGACAGGCCTTGAGCACAGGCTTACAAGATTGGATATAGGAGAGAAAGGCCGATGAGAAATTGGCAAAATGTCTGAAGTTTCTAGCCTTAGGAGACTAAAAGCAGGTGGACTTGGCTCTGAGCAAAGTGAGCCCAGAGGAAGCTCTGGTTTGGTGAAAAGGTCCAGTGCCTTCCGGATTCTTCTCACTCTCCTTGCCATCAATGGGACAAGTCCTCCATGCTGGTCCCTTTCCTGCCAGGGACGGACTGGTGTGAGCACTTGAAGCCCTTCCCATTCCTCCACTAGAATTTAAAAAGTGAGAATGGTGGTGCAACCCTCTCTCATCTCTAACGTCAATTTCTGGCAGCCCACGACGTTGCCTGCTGCGTCCCTGAACTCTGACTTTCAGACACCCAAGGTACAACCTTAAAACACCGCCCAGAAGGGGGCAGTGGCCAGAAGCACATTCACCGGGCTCTGGGAACCGCCCGGCGCCTTCAGGACTCAAAGTAGCATTCCCGTGTGGTCTCGGGGCCGGGACAAAGGTCCGGCACTCAGCAGACACCTTAGACCTCGAGGCCTGGAAGCAGGGGTCCAGAGTCCCTCATCTTATCCCAAATCCCTGTTGCTCGGAATCTAAAACCCCAACTTCGTGGGAAGTCAGCCAGAAGGTATAAAAAACAAAACAAAACCCCAAACCAAACATAAATGAACCCAGACCTCTTGGGGCGAAGGGGGGTGGCCCTTCCTCAACCCCACCCGTTGGTGACTCACCTCCCTCCAAACCAGGGCTTGCCCCTCCCGCGCCCGGTGCCAGGCGAGCAGGGCGGGGCGGGTACTAAGGTGGGCTCCATCCCCAGCCCTACGCGGGCGGACAAGCTCCGGCGTGTCCCCGCGGGTGTCCCTGTTTACTCTGAGCCCTGGGGCGAGGTGGGGGCGGGCCCTCGCAGCCCCTCCCCCACCCCGCCCCCCTTCTCCGAAGGCCCCAATCCCTGTCTCTGTTTTACGAAGTCTCCAAATCAAACCTCAGCCTTTCCGCGTATCTTCCTTGCGGACTGGAGGCCCCTGCCCCCCACTCCAGGCAGGAGAGGCACAGTCAGAGTTCCCCGAGGAAATCGGCCCTCCGCCCGGACCCCGGGTCCTGGATCCCTAGACGGAGCCTGAACTCCTAGGACACGACCCCGAGTTTCAAAGAGAAGCCCCTCAGCTCTCCTCGCCCACTGCCCAATCTCCCCTCGGCCCTTCAGCTCTCCGAAGCACGGGGGAGGGGGGAAGGCCCAGTCTGGGGAGAGGACGCTCCAGGCCCCAAACTGGCTAGCGGGGGTCCGGAGACCTCCACTCTAGGACCGCTGACCAGACCCAAATCCTGTCGCTGCGCTGACTCCCCCTCCCCAGGGCAGCGCGCCAAATCCGCGCATGCGCACTCACAGGATTGCCGCGTAGCTCTTTCTCCCCCCCCCCCCTTTCTTTCCCCGCCCCTTCTCTCCCTCCCTCCTTTGCCGGTCCCCTCCCTCTCCCCCCCTCGCCCCCCCCGTCGCGGCACCTCAGTCCGGGGAACAGTGGTGCGAGCTCCAGGCCCGTGCACTGAGGAGGCGGAAACCGGGGGAGCCCCCAGAGCTCCATCAGGCCCCTTCCAAACGCTCCCCCACCCGGTCCACGCCCCCCACCCCCTACCCCGCCTCCTCCCAATTGTGCATTTTTGCAGCCGGAGGCGGCTCGGAGATGGGGTTGTGAGCTTCGCTCTGGGAGGGGGAAAGAGGGGAGAAGAGAAAAGCAGGGGGTGAAGGGTTTAGATTTGGGAGGAGGGGGCGGGCGCACCCCCGACAGCAGGCCCTCCCCAAGGGGCTCTGAACTCTACCTCTTCACCCACGCCCCTGATGCTCTTTGCTTAAGGATAGGATAAGAATAGAGGAGGAGGAGGGGAGAAGGAGGAAAAAGGGGGACCCCCCAATTGGGGGGGGCGACGGCAAGAAGTAGCAGGACCAGAGGGGAGGGGGCTGCTGCTTGCATCAGCCCACACCATGCTGACCCCGCCGCTGCTGCTGTTGCTGCCCCTGCTCTCAGCTCTCGTCGCGGCTGCTATCGACGGTGAGTGAGATTCCGCGGCCCCCTTGGACCCCTGGGGACACCCACTCCCCAGCCCCCACTCCTGCGCTCAGATGGGGAAGGGAGACGCGGGAGGGGGTGCCTTTTGTTATCCCAGTCCAGCTGACACAGCAGCGGCCCGACTGGGGGCGGGGATGGGGGTCCGATTTGGAGGATGGGGGCCCAGGGCAAATGATGCTTCCGGGACCCCCCAGCCCAAACAAAGACCAGAGGCCTGGGAAGAGAGAAAAGGGCTCCCCTTTTTTCTGATCCTGGGATCCAGAGGCCTTCTCCTCCTGTCTCTGGTTGGGGAGGGCCTCTGCCTCCCCTACATCCTTCACCCCCCCCACCCCCATCTGAAATGTGAAGGAATCCGGATTTGCAATGTACGGCTGCAAAGGGGTGGGGGGGCTTTTGCAGTGGCCTCTGAATCTGGAAGGGGGAGCTGGGTCAGGGTTGCCCCGCTGGGCAGAGGGCAGGCAGGCCCGGGAAGGCTGTGGGTGGGAAGAGGGAAGGCCACAGGGAAGGCCCCCTGCTTGGGTGTGGAATCTGGGCCTGGGGAGTCCAAGCTTGGAGGCCTAGGTCCAGGATCCAGCGGGCTACCCGCCTGGGTTCCTAAGCGGGCACTTCCCCCTCTCAGGGCCTCTGTCAGTAGCCTGGATAGGGCTGGGGGGGGGGGGGGGGCAGCGATGCTATGTGACTTTGAATTTTCCTTCTTAATTCCTGGGAGCTTTGAGATGAAAAACGTCAGATGTCATCATTGGGGAAGGGGACTGGAGAATGGCCTGGAATGCTGAGGTGGGAGGGAGGAAAAAAGCTGCTTTCTCCCTGACTTCTGGCTTGATCACAGTTTGGACAGGAAGGAGAGTTGGAGGTTGGATGGGGGTTATGGCTATGGCCCTACCCCCCAATTCTCTGCTCCTTTAGGAAATGTGTTTATTTGTCTCCACCTTTGCCCCATACACACACACTTTGTATATTACAGTTAGGCTTGGGCTAGAACAGAGTCTTTTTGGGGAAATGGGGTGTCCCCTCTCCCCTCTCTATGTCAGCTATTTTTCTCTTGCTTGTGAGTCACTGGTTCAAGTCTTGCCCAAGCTTTGAGCTAGGATCATGGGGTTGGGCTGGGCTGGGCCCCTATTTGAGGAGGGTGGGATCTCATCCCTTCCCGTCACTTTGGTCCATCCAACCAGGGAAAAACCTGGACCCGGTATCATCCTGCACCCCTCCTCCATCTTCTAAATTTTGCCAGGTTAGGATTGGGAAAGTTTTTCTCTGAAACCAGATTGTCTCTCCCTCTCCTCCCCTCCCCCCAGCTTGCTTCAGTTAGAGAAGAGAGGTTAGGGAGTCGGGAAGTAACTGTGCCCCCAAAAGACAGTATTTTCAGTGGCTCCCAGTTATGTCGACCATCTGGTCCCTTCTCTGCCACTACCTCAGTTATCTGCCCAAGAGGAGAAAAGAGGCTTTCTCTTGAATATTCTCTCTAGACCAGTCCTCACAGGCAGCCCTAGCCCATGACTTCCTTGTTACACATGTTCTTTCCTCTTTTTCTCAACCCTGTGAGGTGGGAGGGGAAACTAAGGCAGAGAGGTTTGGGCGCATGAGTTCTAGGGGGAATAGAAAAAAAAATTTAAGAGAAAAAGAGAGACCCTCGCATCATGGGAGGATGGAGTTAGGAAGAAGCAAAAGGGGCCTCTTTGGAGAGCAGAAAAGTCCCCATCCCATTCAAGGATAGCACCAGATTGCTTCACCCCCAGACTTCTAAGGTGGTTCTATTTGCCACACTACAGGTTAGTTGCTGGTGAGTGGAAGTGGGAGAGATTGGACATGTTCTCCTTAACTGTCTCCCTGCCCTTTCTTAAAATTTCCACCAAGCCCACATCTGTAACCCAGCTCAAACCAAACTGTATCCAAAGTCCCAGGAAGAGGACCCTTCCCCAGACACACTCTACTACTCTTACCTTGGGAATGGAAATACGAATCATCGGTTCTACCCCACTCTGAAGGGGGGGAAAGGGGTATTGTACAGACCTGTAGGGCCGGTGCTATCCAGGGCAGCCCAGAGGATTCTCTTATCTCTACCCCTGCCCTCATGCCTTGGGCCCGCTGACTTCTTTCTCCAAAGAAGGAAACCTTTTGACCCCAGATACCTAACTTTGTGTCTAAACTTTCTCTCTGCTGCTATCGCAGGCCTTGCTGCTTTCCCTCTAGGGGAGCAGCCCTAGGAGTCTTCCCCACCTCTTCTGCCTCGTCTGCTCCACCTGAACTCACCCCAGTGTCCCCTTCTCTTTGGGGAGCCATGTCACCCCCACTAGTAAACAGAATTGAGTGTACTTGCTATCAGGGAGGATGAGGAAATGGATGAGGTGGGGAATGGGGAAAAGGGTCATTGAGGACCCTGCTGAGCTTAGGAACATCTTGTTGTAGTGGGGAGGGCAGCCCCAGGCAGTTATGGCTCAGGGAAGGCCGACTGCCTCCCTCTTTCCACACCCCTCTCCACACACGCCCTTGAGCCAGTTGTATTACCAGTTATCCGACAAGCTGGACAGTTGAAGTGAGTTATGAGGCTGAGGTGTTTGCCTCCTGGCTCTCTGAGAGAAACTTCCAAACTCCTTTTTTCCCCAGTCAGACCCCCATCCTTGAACATCTCCCCTTCCCCTGGTCTTTCAAAGCAGGGATGTTTAGCACAACGATTTGGAGATTGGAGGAATATTTTGATGGTAGAGGCTTCTTCTTTTCTTCCAATCTTGCTCCCCCTTCCTCCATTTTCTCTCCTCCCCCCCCCCATATATATATATGTTGTTGTTTGTTTTGGTTTTTGGTTTTTGGTTTTTTTGTTTGCCTCCAACCTCTCCACTGTCACTGAACCTCTTAAGGATGTCAGTTGGGGTCCTGGCTAGAGCCAGATCCTGTCCAAATCCGCCCAACTCCTCAAGACTCCATGCTTTAAGGAGCCCCTCTTTACTCAAGTCAAACTTTCTTTCCTCCTGCTGCGGTCTCCGCCTTTGCACATCAGAACCCCGAGCCTAGGGCATATTGCCCCTCAGTAGTCTCTTGTCAGGATCCCCCCACTCTGTGTACTCTCCAGGATTCAAGCCTTCTGGCTCTGTATGAAGAGCTCACCGCCCTTGGGGAATCTGGGTGCAGCTGATTGGGGCCATGAAAGGGTCCTTGACCTGGTGGAGCTGGGTGCCCCTGTGAGCATTTGGAGAACTTAGTCCCACCCCACTGTGTTCAGTCCCAGATTTCAGCCCAGTTAGCAGGATCCTGCATTGTTTGGAGAAGGAAGCAGTTGGCTTTGGAGTGCTTCCGGTGCAGTGGCCCCAGGCACTAGTGTACAAATTCCCCAGGAAAGAGGTGAGGGATAGTGGTGGGGGAGAGGTGTTTGTCCCTCTTGCTCCCTCAGGGGAGATGAGAGTCTCTCCGAGGCCTTGGCTTCTCTGGTTGAAGAGCTCCAGTCTTCTTCCCCTAACTCCCTATTCTGTGGGAGGCAATAACCCTTGTTCTGGGTATTCCTTGGGAAAGAACTGCTACAGCAGGGACTCTGTCTCCATAAGTCAGGATATATGCTGCCCCCACCCTACTCTGAGTCTCGGGGGCTTGTTGTTTTTTGCGTTCATCCTAAGACAACTGTGCCATTATCTTGGCAGCCTCTGGGCTGAGACCCCTTCCTGTCTATTTTTCCTCTGTCTGCTGTCATTGGTGTGTGCTCTCTTGGCCTCTCCGAACCTTTGTCTCTCATCCTCCTGGTTCATCTCTGTCTTGTTGCCCACCCTTTGTGGCACTCTCTGTCTATCTTTTTTAGTCTCCATTGCTTGATTTGCCTCTACCTGTCTCCATCCACCTCCATCCAGGCCTGGGATGGGCATCTCAAAACTCCGTGGGAGTGAGCATCTCTCCTGGGCTTTCCCACATGCTCTCTTTCCCACCTCGCCATTTTGGAATTATTCTTCCCCTCCCAGGTCAGAGTCGGAATGTCCAGTTCTGCAGTTCGCCCTTCACTTTCCTCCAAATTTCTCTCTCTTTTTCCCCCTCCACTACTTTTAGGAATGGATTTTGGAGAGAATGTTTCTGGAGGAAGGGAACTTGATACCTTTATGGGCTGAGGAATAGGGGAAAGGAGATATTTCAGAAGGAAAGGGGGAGGTTAGACTTCTCTCAGAACTTCCTCATGACCCGAGAACTGGAGAAAGGTGTGGGGAACAGGTCAGGAGCTTAGACCTTCTCCTCCTGCTGAGCATAAACCATGCGTGTGTGTTGGGGGTAGGCTTATAAAGGCCTTATAAAGGCCTGGTGAGAGATATGATGACCTCTGGGGGGATTTGAGGGGTTGAATTTTGCTTGTGGGGAAAGGAAAAGATGGTGGGGAGGTCACTGGTCAGGCTAATGTCCTGCTGAGTCAATATTGACTCAGGATGGAGGGGGAGACCCTTCCCCTCCCCTGGCAGTCCAAGCCATCCCGTCTGTACGTCTGTCCAGGCCGCAAAAGCAGAGTCCCAGACTCAGGAATGACAAAAATGTGTCTGAGCCTCACTGAGCTGCGGGAAGGAGCCACCGGGTAACACCCAAAATACATAAAATTCAGTGAAAAGCTCTCGGTTTGGGTCTGGGAGGCCCTGCTGCCCCACCCCCCTATGTTTGAAAGTTTAGATTCCTGCAGGCTCTGCCCCCCAGCCCCTGGCCACCCCCAGCTCTTCTGTTCCTTTAGATATCTCACGTGGTTCCCTTTAGAAAATATCCCCCTGCTAACACAGCCTATCTCTCCCTCTGCTGTGTCTGCTCTTGAAAAGGGCCCCAAGGGTCCCCTTCATGCTTTCCTGGCCCCAAGTCTCCTGCTCCTTTAGGACACGCCATCTGAGGTCTCAGCTCCCTTGCTCCCAAGGGGAGCTCCCAAGGGGATCAATGGATGGGTCTCCTCTTCTGGAGAAGACTCCCTCAGGGTTTGTCCTTTCCTGTCATCCTCTCTTCTCTAGCCAGGCACTCTCGCCCTCCTTCCCCACCCCACCCCACCCCCAAGGTCCCGGAATGGGACAGAGGACAACAGCCAAGGCTCAAGCAGGGCAGTGGGGTCCGTGTTGTGTCTGGACACACACCCAAGCCTACACCTCCTGTCCTGGCTCCAGCTTGGTGGCCCTGGGGGCCATGGCTGGGCTGGGTGCCTGGGTTTGGGGGGGGGGGGGCAGGGGTGTTGGCCAGAGTTAGCATGGCGGTCACATTCATCTCCAGCAAAGCTGAGAACAGACGGCCCCTGTGTCCCGGCGTTCTTGCTGCAACCTCACTCACTCTCCTCCCTCTCCAGTCCTCTCCTCCTTCTTCTCCTTCCTCTGTCTTCCCTCTCTGTTCTGTTCTTGTCCCTCTCTGCCTCCTCCACCTCCCCCTCCTCTCTGAGGAGCCCTGAAGGTCACTGCCACCCCCTATAATCTCTTTCCCCACTCCTAGTGCCAGAGGACCAAAATATTCTCCCTGCCAGTTCCTTTGCTTCATCCTTTTTCATCTGGCTCCATCCTCATGGTCAGTGAGGAAACCACCTGTTCAGTTACCCATCACTCTGTGCCTCAGTTTCCTCATCCGTACAATGGAGATTGCAACAGTACCCACCTCCCAGGGTTTTGAGGATCTAAATGAATTAACATGAACAAAGTGTTTCAGGTCAGTGGCTGACGAGTAGTGACCATGTTGAAATGTGTTAGTTAGCTCCTATCATTAGGAAGCCCCAATTCTCATGAGGGGTGGGAGGCAGAGGAGGCTAGTGGTTGCTCCCGAACTTAGGCCATGTTGTTCCCTCACCTTAGCGGCGGGCCACAAAGATGGGTTTTGTGGCTGCTAGCGTCAGATGCAGAAGGCTCAGCTGAGGGGAGTGGGGTTGGCTGGCAGTTCTAAGCAGATTACAAGTGCCCTACCCCACCCCCACTGCAGCTCCCTCCCACCTCAGAGGGAGGCTTCTCTTGGCTATGTAGACTGCCCCAAAGTAGGTTATTTGTTTCTTTCCTCCCCACTCCCCCTGAAGGAAATCAAAGACAGGCTTCAGCCTTCAAACTCCAGATTCCTGGGGCTTTCTTCACCATCACTGACAGGAAGGAAGTGCTGTCACATATCTCTCCAAGATCCTCGTGCTGCCTGGTCCCTTGGGAGCAGTGCAGCGCCCCCAGGTCCCTCCGCCCCGGGCCTGAAGAGGTGCTGCGATGGGACAGGGGCCCCGAGTGCTCCTCTTCCTTTCCTTCCCCCATCCCCCACTCCCCCCCCTCCACAAGAGCACATCTGGTTTGTGAATCTCTCTCATTCCAGCTTTCCGAGTTTGCCAGCTGCTGTTTCCTCTGCCGAGTTCAGGCCAAAAATGGGGGTGGGGACAGCTGGGGGGGGTGCAAAGTGAGGGCCAATGGAGGGGGGATCATGGCTGGGACACGGAGTGGAGGGGAGGTTGGAGTGGCCAACCAGTGACCTCACGGGGCTGTGAGTTCTGCCTTGAGGAGGAGTGGGGGCGTGGACTAAGTCCATGTGAAGGGGTGGGGGTGGCATGGGGGCCATTTCTGGGCTCCAAATGGCCCATCTGCCTCTCTAGTCCCATTCCAGCCCTTTCTACCCGCCCCCAGCCAGTCTCGGCTGGCCAGGGGAAGAGGACCGGTCTCCGGCATGCTAACTAGGCTGGCGGGCTGTTTCCCCGGGAAGACCTCACAGCTGGCCCAGTGGGGCAATGAACTCAGCATTATCCACCTCCTCAAGGGGCCTTTATTCCCTGCTCAGGGTGGGAGGTAGGGGAGGGGGACGCCGCGGGTGGGGGAGCCTGGCCAGGCCATCCTTGATGTGTTTCCTGAACTCGGCTCTCATCCTGGCCAGGGGCCTGGGTGCAGTCCCTTCTGCCAGAGATGGGGGTTAGGGAGGGAGGACATCGTCTCCGTGTGGCCCTCCTCAGACTCTATCCCTTCCTGCTCAGAGCCCTGACATACTTTATTTATACTCTGTCTCAGCCCTGAGCTCATTCTGCCCTGCATTTGAGTTCGTTGTGTACAGCTGTCTTCCCAGGGGGACTGGGGCTCCCAAGGGGGCATCTCACTCCTCCTTGGCACCCCAGGCTGGTCTTCAGTGCATGCCAGCTGAATAGAGATGGAATTTACAACAGGCCAAGGAAAAGGCGATGATGGGCTGGGAGACTGGGAACCCAGCCCTGGGTGGGGATGAGGGAGAGCAGGGGACTTTTCTTCCCATGGAGGACATGGTGACGGGGTTGGAAGGAAAAGCTCCTGAGGATGTCTCCGTGGGAGCTGGGAGGCTGATGCGGACTGCCCTGGCTAAAAGCTTAGCGTTGGCTCAACTGGTTTGAGTCCGGGTTTGGTCACTTGCCTGCTATGTGACCCCACCTTTTCTGGGGCTTGGCTTCCTCATCTATGAATGATGGTATTAGTAGCACTACCTATTTTGTCATATTGTGGAGAGGATTAAATGAGATGATACATGGAAAGAATGGGTTGACTATAGTTCCCATGCATACTGAGCCCACATAAGAGTTAGTGTTACCATTCTTAATTCCTCCTTGGAGAATGAGGCAAGAAATCTAGGTGGGAGCAGAGGAAGGTGAAGAGGGGGTGAAGGACAGGGCAAAGAGGTCCTGGATGTAGTAACTCCACAGGTTAACTGGCCTGAAACCAGCTCCCAGTCACCCTTCTGCTGCGGCTCTTCAGTTGTGGCATCCTGAGCCGTCTTCTGTGCCTTTTATCTCAGACGACATCTACTGAAAGCCCTCCTTGAGGTTTAACCAACAAGGGCAGCCGTGTCTTTAGAGAATGGAGGTGGAGGCAGGGCTCCCTACCCTGCCTTGCCTTTCCCTCCTATACTTCTGCTGATACAGTCTCTAAGTCGTCACTGTGCCGAGGGCACCCCCCACCACTTCCTGTCTGGGGCCTGGTGGTTAGGAGTTGGAGATGGGCAGGGTGATGGGTTTCAGGGACCAGGAGTGCCACAGAGGGCGGACTGAGCAAAGAGGTTAGAAAAGAACAGCCCTTAGGGTGCCTGGCTTGATTGGAAGAGCGTGGGATTCTTGATCTCAGGGTTGTGAGTTCAAGCCCCACATTGGGCTTAGAGCTCACTCAAAAATAAATAAATAAATAAATAAATGAATAAGTGAATAAACAAACAAATAAATAAAGTGGCTCTCGGCTTCTAGGGGGAGGGAAAGGAAGATAAAGAGAAAAAATGTCAAAGGCCTAAGTCCTGATCTTTCACCGTCACTCTCGGTCAACAAAACTGGGGCCGCTGGTGTCTGACCAGAGTAATGCAGAACAGCAAGGGCTTTGACCCTGAGAACTGGAGAGGCACACTGGACAGGCAGCATCTGGGGTGGATGAGCAGGCTGTAAGATACGTTTCCTGCATCCTTCGCCTCCCCCCCACCACAGGTACACGGTATTCCGGGAGTATCCCACAGCCGCCTGCCACCCTGGGTACCTGGACTGTAGCTCAGAGTCTGGGCCAGATGGGCCTGATGCTGGGGAAGGAGGAGGAGCTCTAGGGACTTTAAGGTCGTAGAGTGTTGCCCTCCACCTTTCATTGTTTTCTTTCCTTACTCCTAGCCCCTAAGACTTGTAGCCCCAAACAGTTTGCCTGCAGAGACCAGATCACCTGTATCTCCAAAGGCTGGCGGTGTGATGGTGAGAGGGACTGCCCGGACGGATCCGATGAGGCCCCTGAGATTTGTAAGTACTTTTTCTGATCCCTTCTCCTAAACGCCTTTTCCTTTTGGCTCAGGAAGTTTGGGATAAGGACGACTGATCTCTAGCCTGGTGTGGACCTTGCTCTGTGATTGTTTGTCCATGACACAGCTAAAACTATTCTCTCCCCCTCTTCAAAGTGCCCGGCACGGTGCATGATGTGCTCAGAATGACACATCCGATTGCTCCTTTAGCGGCTGTACCCCCAAGCCTGCCAGAGACTTTGTTGTCTGGGCTGACAGCTTTGCTGGAAGGAGAGAGCCCAGCTTCCCTTCCCTTCTTGCTCAGTCCTCTTCTCCCCACCTCTGAGACTTCTGACTCTTAATAAGTGCCCCCAGGTCTTGCCGGGTCCTCTTCCTGTCCTCAGGTTCCCAGGCCAAAGGCCACTGGCTCTTATTCAGTCTCTGTACCAGAAGCCCCACCCCTGTGCGTTTCCCGCCACCCCCGCCTTCCCCTGCCCCAGTAAGTGGTGTAATCAGAGGCAGCTGTTTAAACTGGGAGAAAGGTCCGCACCCAGCCTTTACCCTGCCAGTGGGGGGTGGAGGATTTGCTGGCGGGACCCCAGAGTGTTGGGCAGCTGGCAGAGTCCTGGGGTCTCCACCTTCAGCCTCTCGCTGCTTGGCCAATCGGGGCCAGGGTCTAGGAGACCCTGCATTCCTAGGTCTGTCCCTGTTCTCTCTCCCAGGTTTATCCTGCTCCAGCTCTATTCCCTGTCCTCTCCCTATACCCTCACCCACAATGGTCAGGAGTAATTTTAGGGCCAGAAAGGGAGCCACCCGTTCTCTCTGTCTTTTCCCCATACCCTGCCCTCGAGGGGTAGAGTCGGGGATAGTCTTCAAGTGTTTCTATGGTGAGGGGAGTTCAGCCTGGAGATTCTTCTTGCCAGATACCACCTTTACGCCCTACTTTGTTTTACCCTGATGCTTGATGTGGGGGTGATGGTAACCACGCAGAAGGGCCCGATCTTTCTTCAGTTTGATGCAGACCCCACCTTAGACACATCCCCACATTGTTTGCACTCATGTACCCTCCCAGACCCATCAGGGGGGGCCCTGATGCATCCCTCCCCACCACCATCACCACCACACACACACACACACACACGCACACGCACACGCACACGCACACACACAGACCAGGGCACACGTCAGCACAGACACATTCTTATAGCAACACAGAGTCCACACTCTCAAACAGGGATGCAGAAGCCCAACCTCAGACAGACGCCCCCAGACACTCATAAAAATCCAGACTCACTCCTGAAGGACATGGAAATGCACAGACTGAGGCCAGAAGCACCAGCACAGACCAGCACGTGCAGACACACCCTCACTCCACACTCCTCGCTCCTCACCTCCTTCACCCGTGTACAGGTACTCCTCCCCAGGCATACATGGACAGATGGGCTCACACACAGATACTCTCTCACACACCCTGTCCAGGCATGGGAGCCAGGGTGCAGTGGTCTGTCTCCCAACGCATGGGCTCAGCCAGCATCCTAACCTGCTTGGCCTCCTTAAGATTCCCTGAGGAGCTCTACCCTTCTCGCCCTGGCCCATCTTCCTGGGCAACAAAGGAAGTACCAGAGACATCATCAGTGGGCCACAACCCTTGATGCTTCCCAAATCCTTCCACTAGGCAGGCTGCTCTGGGATTGGGCATCTAGAGTGGTATCGTCCAACAGAAATATAATGTGAGCCACATATGCAATTTTGAAATTTTCTGGTAGCCACATTAAAAGAGGTAAGAGTAGGGGCACCTGGGTGGCTCAGTTGGTTAAGTGTCCGACTTCAGCTCAGGTCATGATCTCTCAGTCTGTGAGTTTGAGCCCCGCGTTGGGCTCTGTGCTGACAGCTCAGAGCCTGGAGCCTACTCTGGATTCTGTCTCTGTCTCTGTCTTTCTCTGCCCCTTCCCACTCATACTCTACCTCTCTCTCAAAAATAAACAAACATTAAAAAAAATAAAAAAAAAGAGGTAAGAGTAGTTAAGTGAAGTCAATTTTAATTTTATATTACCCAATGTAGCTGAAATGTTATTATTTCTGTATATTAATCATATAATATTAGCAATGAGATCTTTTGCATTCTTTTTTGTGTATGTGGTATTAAGCCTTTATTTATTTATTTATTTATTTATTTATTTATTTTATTTTTTATTTTTTTTGGTATTAACTCTTTAATGCCAGGGGCGCCTGGGTGGCTCAGTTGGTTGAGTGTCCGACTCTTCATTTCAGCTCAGGTCACGATCCCTGGGTCATGGGATTGAGCCCCGTGTCGAGCTCCATGCTGAGTATGGAGCCTGTTTAGGATTCTTTCTCTCTCTGTCTGCCCATCTCCCCCACTCATGCTCCCTCTCTCTCAAAAAATAGAAAATAAATTAAATGAAAGAAAACTTAAGTCTTTAAAGCCAGTGTAGTATTTTATACTTACAGTTTGAACTAGTCGCATTTCAGGTGCACAATAGCCACATATGGCTGTTGCTACGTATCGGACAGTGCAACTTCGTCTGGCTTTCAGCCCCGGCTCTGTGCCCTAGGGAGCTTTGGGAAGAAAGTGTTCTTTAACATTTGAGCCTCTCTGCCATGGACTCTGCTTTCCTCGGCTCCTCAAAACCTTTCGCCTCTAAATCTCAGCCCGTCTCTTGAGTGCACAGTGTGGAGGTGTTGGGATCCGTACGTATCAGGCATGTGGGGAGCGGACTCTGCTGAAGGCCTAGTTCTTCCCTCTGCCCGGCTGCTCCTAGGTGTGTGGCTACCTTTGGGAATGATGACAAAGGGCCCTAGGTGGGAAAATCTAACCAGCCCCTGAGACCTCCTGAGATCTAAGAAATGCGGGTATCTGAAACCCCAGTCTTGGTGTCCTCATCGCCTCTCCTGGTGAACAAGTGGCTAGACAGCCAGTCTAGCCACCTTGTTCATGCCAGGCTTCCCATCTGCCCCCAGGTCCACAGAGTAAGGCCCAGCGGTGTCAGCCAAATGAACACAATTGCCTGGGCACCGAGATGTGTATTCTCATGTCCCGCCTCTGCAATGGAGTCCAGGACTGCGTGGATGGTTCGGATGAGGGGCCCCACTGCCGAGGTAAGGGCTCTTCCACTTCTCCTGCCCCAGATGGATGCAGTGAGTTCTCAGCCAGGCCTGTGATGGGTCTGGAGGCCCACCATCCGAGGACTGTCCTCACACCTTCAGTGGGGATAAGGCCTTGTCCTGCTCCCATGCACAGAGATGCCACCAGATAGCAGCCCAAATCAGTGGGCCTTTGAGTTTGGAGCTAGGTCAACAGCCCTGTGGGGATCAGTATGGGTGCTGGCCTGGACACTTCTCTTTGGCCGTGGGTGCTTGGCCAAGTCACTACCTCTCTCCAAATCCCAGTATCCCACCTGTAAAATGAGAGCTTTGCACTAGGTCAGTATTTTCATACCTTGTTGTTGTAGATAGTAGGGTCCTTTCTTCACATGGTTTCTTACATGCAACCTGACTGTGAACAGGGAAAAAGAGATGCTGTGATTGAAGCTGGGGGTGGGGATGTGGAGTCTGGTTCACCTAATTCCCCGCCGATGCCCCAGAAGCCATCCCCCAGGAAATGCAGATCTTTGAGACACTCTGAAGCTGTTTGATGGGAGGTCATCCAGGCCGAGGAGGGAACGTTAGGATGATAGGTCCCTTCCCTGCTGTAGCTCAGGTTGCCAGCCCTGCCATTCTTCCCCCAAAGGCCCTGTGGGCCAGGGAGAGTCTGGGTCATGTGTGAGCAGCGGGGGAGGATTCCGTCGGTAAGGCAGAGACTCATACGTGCGAGGCAGGGAATAGGGAATAGTGACTTCTCCCTTCTACTGAGCTCAAGGTCTCCAGAGCTTGAGCAGGCCCCTGGGTGATGGTGGCGTCTGGGCCTGTACGCATGTCAGAAACATCTGCCTGTGGGAGGAGACACATCTGGATCCTGTTCACTGAGGGCAGGGAGTGTGGAGCAAGGGAGTTTGTGGAAGATTTTTATCCTTTCCTTGGGTTGATTTTGCATGTTTTTGTCTAGAGCTCCTGGGATGGGATGCAGAGCTTAGGCCTAGGGGCTGACTTGAATTGCCATGCCCATCCCATCTTATCGAATGTACATGTTCAAGTTTGCTTCCTTTTGAATACCTTGTCAGCATCAAAAACAACAAAGAACCTGGAGAACCTAGGGTCTGAACTCCCTTCTCTGATATGACAGAAGTTGGGCCTCCTTATCCTCCTGCCACACATCCAAAAGAGAAATTCTTCTCTAGATTTTCCAGAACAAAAAATTACACCCCCCCCCCCACTGATCTCCATCCTTTGTGGGGAAGGGCTGGACAGGCAGCACATTTGGGCTGTTGGGTGGAGGTGGGGAGGAGAAGAAATAACCAGGGACTGGCCCCCCAGTCCAGCTCCTCCTGGCAGGCTTAGTGCTTCTAAACGTCTTAGCATCTCGGGCAGCTCTCTCTCCTAGGTGGGGGGGAAGTGGGGGTGTGAGGCCGCTGGACAAAGGGGTCTTTGTGGCCAGGCCGCCTGGCCCCACGCAAGGCCATTAATTGGGTCGCTGGTCTGGGGGGGCAGCTGCTCTCCCACCTCTTCCCCCTCCTGTCTCATTCCCTTCTGTCTCCCCTGTGGAAGTGGGTCAGCAGCAGGAGGAAAAGATTAGAGAAAGGTCCTGAGGGAACCAGTTTTGCTCCTCCTCTCATCTTCTACCTGGACCTCGGACCTTCTCTCTGAGGTCTCTAGGGCTTGAGGGATGGGCTGGAGAGGTGCTTCCAGACTAGAGCTGGGATCCTGAGGGGAGAGACCCCATCCCATGCCCACTCCTCACCCTCAGCCCCGAAGCCAGCATTGTGGTTCCTGGGCAGGGCAGATAAGAGGCATATGAAGAGAATGAGACTCACTGTCCTCGCTCCCTGTTGACCCCCACAACTGCCAGAGCCCCTCTTTCATGGAGACAGAGGGAGTCCAGAGCAGCCAGAGCAGGAAGATGTGGATTCTAAGCCATAATTGGCTGTGGGACCTTGGGCCTGTCTTATAACCTCCCTGGGCCTCAGTTTCCTCACTTGCAAAATATGTCAGATGATTCCTAAGCCCCTTCCATCTCTGACACTACAAGCCTTGGAAGTGGTTTCTGAAGGGTTGGCAGGAGTCGGGGGAAGGTTACGGTCTGGGTGTGGCCACCAGGTCTGGGGGCCTGAGTGCGTGTCGCCTGCCCCCACACAGAGCTCCAAGGACAGTGTTCTCAGCTGGGCTGCCAGCACCACTGTGTCCCCACACTCAACGGGCCCACCTGCTACTGCAACAATAGCTTTCAACTACAGGCAGATGGCAAGACCTGCAAAGGTATGTGAGTGTGTGTGCTTGTGTGCACATGTGTGTATGCTGGGGTGGGTACAGGTGGGGACGGGTGTGGGGACGGCCAGTGGGCCTGGCCGGGGTAGGAGAAGAATGAGACAGAAGGTACAAGAGAGGAGGCACGATTACATGCCCTGCAGCCTGTGGGCATGACTGTGAGCCCTAACCACTTACTTCCACCAAATTCCACTAAATTCCTCTTAAAATTACATAGATCATATGTGAGTTTTCTTGTAAAAACATTAAAGCATTATAGATAAAAAACAAAGTCTCCTTTGACGAATCCTTTTCAGTTCTGCTCCCTTTCCCCTCTCTGGAGGTCAGCTGTGTTACCAGTTTGCTATCTCTCTCTCCAGTCCTTTTTCTGTACATCTCTCTGCCTGTATTCACAGATGATCTAACTGAAAGTATTGTTTATGTGTGTGTGCTCTTTTTCACATACATATCATACTGTACATACTTCTCTTCAGTTTTCTCAATAGGTTCTAGAGATTTTTCGATATTAATATGTAGGGAGGGGGGAGCGCCTGGGCGGCTCCGTTGGTTGAGTGACTGGCTCTTGATTTCGGTTCAGGTCACGATCTCATGGTTCCTGGGATCGAACCCTGCATCGGGTTCTGCGCTGACAGTGCAGAACCTGCTTAAGATTCTCTCTCTCCCTCTCTCTCTCTGACCCTCCCCCACGCTCTCTCGCTCTCTCTCAAAATAAATAAATAAGCACATAAAAATATATGTAGACATCTACCTCGTACTTTTAGAAACCACTATGGAGTATGACTATTGATTACCACAGTTTACTTGGCAATCTCCCTATCGATGAGTAAGATGTTCCAGTTTCTCTCTGTCACAAACAGTGCACCTTTTCTGTTTTAAGATTTACCTCCCTGGAGTCTTTGCACAAATGCCACCTTCTCAGTGAGACCATCCCTAAAATCACAACCCACTGCCTACATTCCATATCCCCTTTCTCTGCTTAATATTTTCCCACAGCACCAGTCACTTTTCCACTGTATTATCACCTCTGACATATAACTTACTTCTCTGTTTATCATGGAATGCCAATATTTCATTTATTATCAGAATTTAAGTTTCATGAGGGCAGCAGTTTGAATCTCTTTTATTCACGGATATATCTTCAGAGCCTAGGACGGTACCTGGCATATAGTAGACACTCAAGAAATCTTTTCTGAATGAATGGATGATGTGCATGCGTGTGGGTATTTCTCGAGGGTAGTTCGGATGTTCCAAGTTCGGTAGTTCCAAGTTCGGACTTGCTAGGTGATAAAGTTTGCACTTTTCCTGTTGTGGTAGATTCTGCCAAATCGCCCTCCGAAGAGGCTGTAGGGATGGACACCACCTTTGGATGGTGTCTGAGGGCACCCACTTCCCTGTCCTTATTACACTGGAGATGACCATGCTCTTGCCCTTTTCCCGGCAGACTTTGATGAGTGCTCAGTTTACGGCACCTGCAGCCAGCTGTGCACCAACACAGATGGCTCCTTTACATGTGGCTGTGTGGAAGGATACCTGCTGCAGCCAGACAACCGCTCCTGCAAGGCCAAGAATGGTAGGTGGGGTCACCTGTGGTCACAATGATAGGTGGCCTCCATGTTGCTCCCTGATGGGGAGTGGCCTGAGAGGTCCTAGAGCCCCTTGCTGCATCGACCCTTCTCTCCTCCACCTACAGAGCCAGTAGACCGGCCCCCTGTGCTGCTGATTGCCAACTCCCAGAACATCCTGGCTACGTACCTGAGTGGGGCCCAAGTGTCTACCATCACGCCCACTAGTACACGGCAGACCACAGCCATGGACTTCAGCTACACCAACGAGACTGTGTGTTGGGTGCATGTTGGGGACAGCGCTGCCCAGACACAGCTCAAGTGTGCCCGCATGCCCGGCCTGAAGGGCTTCGTGGATGAGCACACCATCAACATCTCCCTCAGTCTGCACCGTGAGTCGCCTGCTCCCAGCTTGGAGAGCAGGGGAAGGGAGGGAAGATGGGCAAGCTGGTGCCTGCCTAGGACAAAGGCAGTTAGATGGGATGACCCCTGTCTGGGGCAGGAGTCTAAATAAGAAGGCCTTACCTGAAGCTAAGGCAGGGGGCTGCACAAGATGACACCTACTTGGAGCAGGGACAGAGTTATGGCTATGCTCCCTTCCTTCTCTCTGAGCTCCAGATGGCTCCTGATTTTGGCCCAGGGCTGAGGAAGAGGGCTAAGGAGGCACTGAATGGTCAATCTCCAGAGACAAGGGACTGTCCCTTCTCAGAGAGACAAGTGTTGATTAGACCACAGAGGGGTTTTCCCATGCGGCAGGAGTCAGGGCAAGGGAAAGAAAAGGCCTGGAGCCTTGAGGGAAGCTTGCTAAGTTAGGACTGAGTGCAAAGAGGTCAGGGCTTGGCTGGGTTTGTCTCCATGTTCCATTATTTTCCTTGGGGGCATGGCCAGAATGGACCCACGGCTGCAGGGTGAGTGTGGGGGTCCTGAGGCTGTTTTGGGGGCAGCTTTGTGGCAGTGAATGAGACTATAGGAGAAGCAGTGAGCCCTGGGGCCACAGGAGTGTTTTAAGACCTCCTGGATGTTCCCATTCAAACTCCTTCCCGGGGCTGTACCTTGCTGTCTTAGGGGTGGAAGACAGGGTGTACCTAGGGATGGGGCCGGGGCATAGATCCACTGCCTGGAGCAGCCCCGCTCCTCTCAGATGCTGTTACATAAACAAACAAAACATCTGGCACCATCACATTTCCAGGAAATGCACCACAGGGCTGAGGGGGAAGATCTGGCCTGTGGTTGATCTGACCCCCGGGAGGGAGGGTAACTTGATCTGTGATCTTGAATAAATCAGAATTCCCTGTCCCTGTTTTGATTTCCTAATCCACATCATGGGTATGAGCTTGCCTGTCCAGATCAGATAAACTGAAGTGAAAGCCAGAGGTAAGTCACAAGCTTTAGGATGGTGAACCTTGGGCCTCGTAGATCTTTAAGTTCCTTCATTGCGTCCCCATATGATGATCCCCACAGAAGACAGAGATCCTCGGAGGATGTATGGGCTTAGCTGTGGGGTAGCAGGGGTTCCTGAGAGCCCTCGCCCTCTGTGGCCTCATCGTATGGTCCACACCTTGTCTCCAGCTCCTCCAGAGCATCCCAGTGATGTCCTTGGGCTGTTGGTCACCAAGGCTCACCTGTGATCAGACTCGTCTTCCTTGGAATGCTGGCTGGGGGCTGCCACACGTGGTTGGCTGAACTCTTGAGGGGTGGGCAGATCAGGGAACCTTATGGCAGATAGGGTAGCACAGGGTGAGACCCCATGAGACGGCTGCCCTCTCCCTGCTCCTTGTTGACAGCCCCACCCAACAGGCCTGTCTGGGCAAACAGCTCTGGCAGCTCCCTCCCTGGCCCTGCCTCCGGGCCAGACGATGGGCTCGTGGGTAGGCGGCTGGCGAGGGTGCCCTGATGGGAAACTTCTCTGCTTTTGCTCTGGCCTGGCCCCCTCTCCTGCTTTCCTCCCAAAGTGAAGCAGGAAATAAGCTCAGGCGGGTACCCCTCCCTTGGCAAATAGAACCTTGCCTCCCGGTCTGTTGGATTCACTGGGCCCCTCTGGGGCAGAGTCCAGGAGGCAGGAGGAGACCAAGGTTCCGGGGAGAAATGCTAGTGGGGTGGATGAGTGGGTTCCTGTGGCCCCAGCCTCTGTCCCTCCTCCCTGCCCTGCCCCCACCCCACGCTCCATGCCGCCTGAATGTCTGGCTGTCACCCTGAGGATGGTTGTTTTGCTCTCATCCCACAGACTAATTATGGGCCCTGAGATGAGGATGTCGGAAGTGTCTCTCCCCTAGCACCCTCCCCCATCTCTAGTTCAGCCCCTTCTCAGGAGAGGCTGGGTGCCCTGTCCTGGTGTGCGGGTGGCTGTCCCAGGCACTCACCTGTGCAGTGGGCTGCTGGCCTGTAATTAGCTCCCCAAGGGGGATGAAGAAGAAAGGCTCTTGCTTTCTCCTGCTTTCTCTCTGCCCCCTGAGGGAGCTCTCCCTGCAATCATCCCATTCCTGGCTAGGACCATGACCTCCATTGCACCCCTGGGAGGGAGCCCCATGCAGGAGGGAGGAGTCTGACAATTGAGAGGTGCTGGGGCCCAGAGGCCAAGACGCAGAGAGGCGGAGAGAAGCCTGCTTGCTGCTGTGGGAAGAAGGGGGAGCCTGCCCCAGAGAAAACTCTGGGAACAGAAATAGAATAGAAAAAAGGAAGGAGGCCAGGAAGTGAGCCTGTTTCACATGGGTCCTAGGGCTTGTGTGTTGCAGACCTGCTCTGAGTCCTGAGAGCCCTCAGAGGGCCCCTCCCAGAGCCCTGCCATGCTCAGGGGTTGGTGCAGCTTCCAGGAGAGGCTCCGTGGAGCTGGCTGGGGATCGAAGCTCCTGCTTTTTCCTGTCTTGATCCCAGCTCCTTCCCTCTGTTTCTGCCCAAGAGTTAGGGGACACTGTCTTACCAATGTCCTCACACGTTCCGGAAGGTGTATGTGCATGCGTGCGCATGTGTGTGAGTGTGTGTGCGTGCGCCGTGTGCGCTTTCCTCCCTTAACTGAGCCCAGGCTGCCAGTGCTCCTTCCCCTGTCCGTGACTTTCACTGGCTTGGATTGGGGGGCCTTGGGGGCTGAGTCCTCACCTCTTCCTTTCCCTCCTGGGATATAATTCCAGGACACATCCTCCCCTCTGCCACTGTCCCAGCAGCATGGGGAGGTCTCTGTGGATTCTGATTCTGTGACTGGAGAACATGGTAGTGAGAGCTGGAAGATCCTTAGGGAGGACCAAGGCTGGCCCCTCAGTTTTTAATACTGCCTTTCCCAAAGCAGGCTGCCTTGATTTTAGGTTATACATGGATGTGCATTTTTTATCATTAATTTTTATTTTTTAATACCTATTAGGAAACTCCTATAACTAGTATATCAAATCTGTGATTTCATAGATTGCTTAGGATATAGCAAAATAAGAAAAATGAGTTGACTTAAAGAAACAGTAGGTAAATGATAGTGCAGGCTGTACATCACCTTGGCAAGCATTTCGAAAGTGATACACAAAAGACCGAAGTTCTAGAAACTGAGACCCACAGGGGTCGGTTGGCCTGGTAGTACCAGAGCCAGGCCTGGTTTGCCCATTCTGCCCCTCACCTCTGTCCACGCTCTCAAGGAAACTTAAGCTCTGCCCAGCCCCCTGCTGGCTGCCCCTGGGCAGGGCTGAAAGTCAGGTCTGCTGACCCAACCCACCCCCATCCCTGCATTGCCTTGGCTGTGTTCCTCTGACCTGTCTTCCAGTAGCTTTGGGTATGTTTCCACTGTAGAAAGAATGAGGGCAGACTGCAGGACTGGGGCCCTGGGAAGGGGGGTGTGTGTGGTGAGGGGAAGTTCTGACGCTGTGCATGGAGGCCTTCAGGGAAATAAGTTTTGTGTATGAGGGGATGCTCTGGAGGGGCCCTCAGGGGTCCTGGGGTTTCTTCCCTGCACCATCCGCATGGGGAAGGAGGAGGTAGGAATAAACGGCCCCCTAGGCTGCAGGCAGCAAGGTTGCGAAATGTGGCCCCAAGTCCAGCTGGCCAGTTTCACTTATCCCTCCCTCTTTCTTTGTGTGCGTGTGTGTGCGTGTGTGTGTGTGTGTGTGCGTGTGGTTAAAATCACAACAGGAAATGGGTAGTGATGTGTCTAGAGGGAAGGCAGAGAGGGGGCAGAGAGTAACCCCCCTGCATCTGTGATGAACTGTCTTCCCCGGCTGGAAGGGGAGCTGTCTTTCCACTGAACTGGGCAGCCTGGGCCCTCTCAGCCTCCCAGTCTATGCCTATGGAATACTTCCAGATTTCATATATGAAAGCCAGCCACCACCACCCTCTTCCTTGGCCTTCCTCACCCACAGGGTGTCAGAATCCTGGGGGGCGGGGGCTCCTGCCAGCACACTCTTTGGCCTTGGGCCACCCGCATCCTGGTGCTTTTGCTTCCCATTCCCGTCCTGAGTTTCTTAATCATTTCACAGCCCTGCTCTCCTCTCCCTGGCTAGGCCAGCCCCACGTCTCCTCTCCGTCTCAGTCTCCCGGCTCAGCTCCAGCCTGTCCTCTCCTCCCCCGCTGTCTCCTTGAAGTTGCCTCTCCACCCAGCCTGCTCCCTAACCCCCCCCTTCCCTGTTTTCAAGCCACAGGAAGTAACTTAAGCAAGAAAGATGTGTTTTAGAGCCCAGCAAGGATTTCTCAATAGTGGGAAGATCCTGGTTCTGATTCTGAATCAGAGCTGCAGAATTTAGGCATCTCTTCTCTGGGACCAGCACTGACTGCCTTTGTGGACCTGGGCCAGGCAGGGGAAGGAGCAGAGCAGAAACCCCAGGCGGGTACAAGTGGGGCAGGAAGGGAGCCCAGGGGACAGAGGTGATGTGATGTGGCTGAGCCAGGGCCTCTCTGGGAATAAGAGGAGCTAAAGTCGGCTCGGCAGGAAACAGGAGCATGAGACATGCCATTTGGCAAAGCTCCTGCCAGACCTGCCTGGCGGTCTTTTACCTGCTTGCAAAGACCCCAGACTCCTGATCCTCTCCCCCAGCCCTCCCTCTCCCCACTCAGGGCGAGATCCCCAAGTGGCTCTGGGAAGCGGGAGGATTACCAGACAGATGTGTTCTCCCACCATCGTGGGGGCGTCCCAAGGCCAGAGAAGGAGGATCCTGGCAGTCGAAGGAAAGGGAAAAAGTGATGTCCCAGTTCTAGGACAACAGCGTGAGGAGTCAGTACTCAACAAATATTTGTTGAATGAATCAGTATATGTGTGTCAGACGCCGGGGACAGAGATGAAAGACAGCACCCTGCCCTCACAATATTTGTAGTCAGGTAAACAGACTGTGATGAAAGGACTTACTGGGCCATACAGGCACCTGAAATACAGAAATCTTTCTTCTGGGGGCCTGAGCTGAGTCTTGAAGAATAGTAGGTGTTAGCCCCAAACTGCGCACCTGGAGGGCCCGCCGTTAGTCAGGAGGCCACAGAGTTCTAGCTGGAGGCACAGATGGTAACTGGGTGGACAAGGTAGGGAAGGATGGGGTTGAGGTGAGGGAGGATCGTGGTATGAACAGCTCCCACTTATAGAGTGTTAATTATGTGCCAGGCCCTGTGCTAAGTGCTATTAATACACCGTCCCATTTTACAGATGAGCAAACTGAGACTCAGACATTAAGTAACTTTTCCATAATCCCACAGTTGGAAGATGATAGAACCAGGATTCGAGCCCAGGCTGTCAGTGTCTAGAGCCTGGCTGGGCCCAGGGTGGAGCAGAGCGACGGGAGAGGTGGGGAGTTTCCTGGAATAAGGACCAGAATGCGTGTGTCCACTGGGGATGTGGTTAAAGTGGAAGTGGGATTCATCCTCCCTCATCCACAGGCCTCATGACCTGTCCTATAATCTTTGGGTATGTGGATGCATTGGGGGATATTTCCTCACAGCAGGGAGGCGCCCTTCCTCCCCCAGATTTGTTTTAGGGCGAGTGACTGGAGTCCTGTAGCTGAAGCCAGGGTCTTCTTAGTAATGGGGTGGGCTGTTGTTTTTGGGAAAGCAACCACTGTTTAGGGAAATAACTCTTGAACAACGTGAATGGTAGAGAAGTTGAGAAAAATTGGACTTATAGGGGGTGCAGAGTGCTGAGCATTGGGGTGGGGGAGTGCAGGGAGGGCTCGTCAGTTATAAACACACACCCCTGGTCTATTCTGGAGCCTGGAAGTGAAAGTCTTTAATGACATTACTGGCAAGCTGTGGTCTGTCCTCTTGACTATCCCATCCCCCTCCCAGCTTCCTAGCCTCCTTCTGTAAGCTGGAATTCCCAACTTCTTGGCCCCCAGACCATCCCCAGACCCCTTCCACAACATAGCATTCCTCTCCTTGGGTTTACTTGAGGTTCTCCTGTCTTCAGGATTTGGGGCCTTTGGCCAGAGCCCCTTGGAGGGTGCTCTGGAGTGGCTCAGCCCTGAGAAGCCTGGGCTGCAGGGGACAGTTGCCCTCTGAATGTGTGGGGCCAGAACATTCAGGTCCTCTAGGGTGAAACCCAGGACTCAACTTGCCCGCCCGCCCCCCCCCCCCAGCCATGCCGTGAGACAGGGCAACGGCCCAGATACTGCCTGTAGGGGAGCCCAGGAGGGAAGGTTCCCTCTCCCAATCTGAGCCCATCTGTCTACACTGGCCTTAGGTATGAGTGGCCAAGTGTGTGTGTGTGTGTGTGTGTGTGTGTGTGTGTGTGTGATGTATGCATGTGTGTGAGTGTGTGTGGTTGGGCGGGCAGAGGAATCTGGACTTTAGGAGAGGGGAAAATAATGTGGTGGAGGGGGGTTGGATAACAAAGGATTTTTTTGCTTGCGACTAATAGTCTCCAGCTGCAAAAATACCAAAGTGGAGGCAAGGCCGGGCTGGGGACTCCCGTTCTTGCCAACTCCTCACCGGCCTGCTGAGTGGGGCCGTGCCTGGCCTTTGGGAGGTGGAAGGGAGACCGGCCAAGGGTAAATAATCTAGAGCAAGGACGATCCTTCTGCCTTCCTTCCCGGAATTAGCAGGGAACCCAGGCCAGGAGGGAGGCTCGAAGGTCAAACACTTCCTGGGGCTAAGGGGGTGATTTGTAGCTGCACCTGGGATGGGGGGGGGCATCTGATCTCTTCAGATTTCTTCCTCCCCCCTTCTCGCTGAGGGAAGGGTGGATGGGGAGCAGGGGCAGGGTGTTGCCAGCCTGGAGCTGGGCAGTGACTCAGGGAAGCCTCAGGAAGTTAGAGAGGAGGACGCAGCTGCACCAGCTGGTGCTGGGAAACCAGCTTCCAATGATGAAGTTCCTCTGCATGCCAGCAGCCCCCCGCTGTGCCCACCAAGTAAAGGGCACGAAGCCCTATTTGCCTTTCAACCTGTTTGCCTTCCAACCTACTTGCCTGCTGGCTGCCTGGTGCTGCGGCAGGTCTCCCCCCCCCCTGCCCCCCCCCCACTCTGGTTTGGGACTTTGGGTTTCCTTTGGAGGCGGCCCAGCAGCATTCATTTTAATCTGTTTTCTCCGTGGTAACGGTGTGTGGAGCAGCGTGATTGCCTTATCCCAGCACTGGGCCCTCTTCCTACATGGCCTGGGACCCACACTTCCAGGCTGCTCTGCCCCTCTCTTCTACTGTCGTCAGGGTGCTAGGAGCCCAGGGGAGAGAGTGGTTGGGTTTGGGGGTGCATCAGCAACCACAGGGACAATGCCTCATCCCTGTGACTTCTTTCTCCAGTCACCCTGAAGTGAGGTTTAACGGGGAGACCTGAAAAGGAAACTAGTTTGATGAGAACCTCAAATTGGCTCCTTCCCTTCCTCCCCGGCCTAAGTCCTGTGACTGTGAGTCAGTGTCAGGGCCTAGCCAAGTTCCTTGGGAGCCACGTTCCTGTTCCCTTTGCCCCCCACCCCCACCCACTGTCAGGAAATAGCCTCTGAATCCCTGTGGGGAGAGGGAAGGATTAGGGAAGAGTTGAGCAGAGCACCTAGTCATTATACCTACAGCTCTGTGGGGATAGAATAACCCCTACTGGGTTTGAGTGTGGGTAGCGTGTGGGGGTAAGGTTCAGCCAAAGGCAGGTGGTCCAAAGATCTCTTTACTTACTGAAATTGGCAAAGGTGGAGTGCAAGGCAGGAGTCCTGAGGAGTCACTGTCTTAGGAGATTCCTAGTCTGCAAGAAGCATCACCTCTGGTGGTGGTAGTTGAAGGGGACAAGTAAGTAAATGGATGGGAGCCAGTGGGTCCTGGAGAGGAGGTGCCTAGAAGAGGCCAGCAGGGGTCCCTGTCTCCAGACTTCCAGCCTCCAGACTTCCCACTGCCCTTGCTCCACCCCTACCCTCTTCAGTCCTTTTTAGCCTCTTCCATCGCCTCCAGAGATGGCATAGACTAAGTGTGGGCACCTGGTGTCCATCCTCCTCCCCTACTCACCTTTCTGAAGCTCCCCTTCTTTCTGAACCATGCCTCAGTTTACCTTCAGAGTCCTTTTATGGCCTTCCTCCTATGTTCTCTGCCCTCCAGCCCTATAGCTTATTCTCTGCTCCTTCCTACCCTCCCTAAGACATGAGGAAATTGAGCAATAGGGACATTGAAGAAACGGGAACAGGAGTGAGTAGAGGAAGTTTGGCCTATGTCACTGATTCCAACCTTTTGACACCGTGGGCCTTCCCTTTTCCATCTCTATGGGTGCCATATTTTGACATACTTTTCTCTCAGATTGCATTTATTGATGGTGTGCCCTGCTTTTCCATTTTTAAGAGTTATGGAACATGTACAGTGTTTGGTCAGTGCCCTGGCTAGCATGAGATACCCTGACTTACCATATAAAATTGATGAAAGTCCAGCCAACATCGAAGATGTGTGATATTTTAGTTAGCCTGAGTGCTGGTATCTCAAGTAAAAGCATATTTAAAAATACTGGATGAGCCAGTGGACCTGTCTTCAGTGCCTTTCGGTACCTCAAGAAGATGGTCCTGCTCAAGGAAGGTCTAGAGTTCAGGAAGCTTGTCCATCAACTAACCAGCCAACGCATACCTAGTGCCCCCTGTGTGCTGGCCTTGAACTCCGTGTGCAGAGCAGGGTTCTGTGGGAGGATACTCAGACACTTCACTTTGGAGAGGCCAAATAGGTAGAAAGATGGCAAAGAATACAAGGCAAAATTGTGCCCTTGCCGTTAACTCCTATAGGAGGAGCTCAGAGAGGAGAGACAGCTGTCACCTACATGGTGAAGGAGGCCGTCCCAGAGGAGGTGGGCTTCCGGGGGTGGGTTCTGCACCAAGGGGTGGCCCTGTCTAGAGGTGGGCCTCCCCCCATAGCTCTTTCACTCACACTTTTCAGATGTGGAACAGATGGCCATCGACTGGCTGACGGGCAACTTCTACTTTGTGGATGACATCGACGATAGGATCTTTGTCTGCAACCGAAACGGGGACACGTGTGTCACTTTGCTGGACCTGGAGCTCTACAACCCCAAGGGCATTGCCCTGGACCCTGCCATGGGGTGAGGGGCGGGCAGAGGCTGTGGTGGAAGGGAGAGCGTTCAATGTCCACAACGCAGCTAACGTGCCCTCTGCCCGCAGGAAGGTGTTCTTCACTGACTATGGGCAGATCCCAAAGGTGGAGCGCTGCGACATGGATGGGCAGAACCGCACCAAGCTGGTCGATAGCAAGATTGTGTTTCCTCACGGCATCACGCTGGACCTGGTCAGCCGCCTTGTCTACTGGGCTGACGCCTACCTGGACTATATAGAGGTGGTAGACTACGAGGGCAAGGGCCGGCAGACCATCATCCAGGGCATTCTGGTGAGGGGGAAGCTTTTGCAGGGGAGCCATTCTCTAGGCCTCCCAGTAAGAGGGAGGACAATGTGGGACAGTCTCTCTGGTGGGAAGCAGGGTGGACATGGAGAGGATGTGGCTTCCACTCTGGTGGAAACAGTTATTTTAGATACACCTTTTACTTCCCTTTTCTCACTTGATCCTTACAATGACCCCTGGGAGGTAGGTGGGCCAGTGTCTTAGTTCACTTTTGGTGGATGAAAAAAAAGCAGGGTTCAAAGAGGTTAAGTGATTTGCCTGAGATTACACAGCTGAGAAAGACCGCTGGAACCTAGTCTAGAAGCCTTTCCAACTCAGAGGTGGCACCTCCAATCTGGGATCATTAGAGTGACCAACCATCCCTGTTTGTCCAGGACTGTCCCAGTGGTAGCCTGGGAAGTCCCACAAACCAGCAAATCCCTTTGTCTTGGACAAGCTGGACAGTCAATTACCTTGGATAAATTATGTGGGTAGCGAGGGCTGTTACCAGGCATCGTTGAGGCAAGTCTGCCCTCTCAACTTCCTAAAGCTGGGGGCTGGAGAATGTTTTCTGTGGACAGAGTTTAGGGCCCAACTCTGCTTCAGTCCAAAATCATTCCGTCATCTACTGTATGCCTAAATCTCTGGGGAACATTGTTCCTGCCCTCAAGGGGTTTGAGCAGAGTAGATGGGGTAAGTCCACAAATCACCAGACAGGGGATAATAGCCAGAGAGATGGAATGTGAAGGGAAAGCCTATGTCTGGTTAGAAGATCCCAGATGTTCTACAAAGAAATGCTCTGTGAAGGATAAGTGGGATTTTGACAAGCAAAGATCTCAAAAGCAAGAAAATCCAACCAGAGGATACAGGAGTAAAACATGGAGTTAGACAACCATGGAATGAATTTGGGAGTGCGAATAATGAAATCTGGATGGGAAGCCAAGGAGCATTCCAGGGTCAGAGGGAGGATTCCCTTCTCCTCTCACGTTGACCATTCCTGCTTGCCCATCTCAGATTGAGCATCTGTATGGCCTGACCGTGTTTGAGAATTATCTCTATGCCACCAACTCGGACAACGCCAATGCCCAGCAGAAGACGAGCGTGATCCGAGTGAATCGATTCAACAGCACTGACTACCAGGTCGTCACCCGTGTGGACAAGGGTGGTGCCCTCCATATCTACCACCAGCGGCGTCAGCCCCGAGGTGAGTGGGGCTCTGCAGCCCCTTTGTGGACCCTCCTATGGGAGCCCCCGGTTCTCTCATATCATGACTACTTCTTGTAGCCATCCACCCTGGACTACCTTCCCTGTCCCCTCACATTCCCCTGCCAGCCCCTTCCTGCCCTTCAGCCTCCAGATCCCACCTCCAAGGAGCCCCTGCCCCCCATTCTGCTCAGAACATAGGTTGTTCCTCCCAGTTCCCTGGCTGCTTTAGAGTAGAAGCACCTGACCACAGGCGATGGCATGACTGTCTCCCCTGATCACAGAAGCCCCCACCTGAGAATCTGAAGGCTAGGTTATGGTGGGGCAGAGAAATCTTAGTCCTGTGGTTTCTGAATCTTCAAAATGGGACAATAAGCATAAAGACCACATCTGGGTGGGGGGAGGGATGGGGGTGGGGTGCCCAGCTGGTTCAGTTGGTGAGACATGTGGCTCTTGATCTCAGGGTTGTAAGTTCAAGCCCCACATTGGGCGTGGTGCCTGCTTAAAAATTAATGAATGAATGAATCAATTAAAAAGACCACAGCAGGATGGAGTGTGGTCAGACTTCAGGACATCTTCTCAAGGCCTGGGCACGGGGGCTCTGAAGAGTCCTGACTGGTTCTCTACCCTGCCTGCAGTGAGGAGCCACGCCTGTGAGAATGACCAGTTCGGGAAGCCAGGTGGCTGCTCCGACATCTGCCTGCTGGCCAACAGCCACAAGGCGCGGACCTGCCGCTGCCGTTCCGGCTTCAGCCTGGGCAGTGACGGGAAGTCATGCAAGAGTGAGTGACAGGGAAGGGCCTGTGTGCCTGCTGGGATGGGGTGGGGCGGGATTCTTATCTGCCTCCTTACAGCTGGCTGTTTCCATCAGAGATGCAGAGAAATGAAGGGATTTACCCAACATTTTGCTTCTAGTGAGGGGCATAGAAGGAATTTGAACCCACATCCGAGAACAAGGCTTTTCCCACTACCCTACTCGGGCTCCATAGAAGGCTGTCAACTGGCCCATTCACTTCATTCATTCATTTTTTCACTCATTCACTCGACAAATATCCAGTGAGCATGCACTACGTGTCTGGCACTCTCCTGGCAATGAGGATTCAGCAGTGGCAAGATAGATGTCATCTCTGCCTTCCAGAGCTTGTAGTCTGGCAGAGGAGACAGACAAATAAAAATAGCTTCGGGTGGTACCTGGTGTTAGGAAGAAAATAGAGTGGAATGTAGACTTGCTGATGACAGTGAGGGCTCCAGGTTAGACAGAGGGTCAGGGAAGGCTTCTCTGTGGAGGTAGGAGTTAAGCCAAGCTCTCTATGAAGTGAGGAGTTGGATCACGTGAGGACCCGAAGGCAGAGCTCCCTGGCAGAGGGAACCTACAGTGCCAGTCTCCAAGGCTGAGAACGGCACAGCATGAGTGAGGGGAGGCAGGAAGGAGAGGTTGGATGGGATTCTAAATGGGATGAGGAGCTCTTGGTGACTTTCCAGCAGAGAAGTGACGTGATGTGCTTCACATTTGTAAGGAGATCATGCTGGCTGGCCGCTGGGTGGAGGATGGACAGCAGGGAAGTGGCAGGAGGCCACTTCTGCCCTGTAAGCAGGAAGCGATGTGGCTTAGATAAGGATGATAGCAGAAGTGGTCCAAAGTGATCAGATTCCAATCAGATTCAGTGGGCACTTAACTGAAAACATGCTACTTGTTACTCTTGCCGCATTTCCCACCCCCAGAGTGTGTAGGCTGCCAACCAGGGTGCTATCACCTGGGCTTTAGATGTTTATGCATCTGTCCATGTGGCCCAGACCCCCTGCTACACCCGTATCCCCTGACCCAGGAGAGCTGGGGTTTTGCAGATCCTTGGGCACATGTACCTAACTTTGTGTCCCCCCTCCCCTCCTCATGCCTGCCCTAGAGCCAGAACATGAGCTGTTCCTTGTGTATGGCAAGGGCCGGCCAGGCATCATCCGGGGCATGGATATGGGAGCCAAAGTCCCAGACGAACACATGATCCCCATTGAGAACCTCATGAACCCCCGGGCCTTGGACTTCCATGCTGAAACTGGCTTCATCTACTTTGCTGACACCACCAGCTACCTCATTGGCCGCCAGAAGATCGATGGCACTGAGCGGGAGACCATCCTGAAGGACGGTAAGGGCCCCCAGTGAGGGAGGTGTACAGACAGGACCCCCGAGGGGCACCCACCTGGGACAGGAAGCGATTGGAGGCCTGGGCATCGCTTTCTCAATGCCCTTTCGGCATGGAGAGTCCCCTGCTGACTGGCTGGCTGGGCTGGTTGGCATGGAGATGAGGGGATAGACAGATTGACCCCTGTGTGACCCCCTTCTTGGCTGAGCCGAAAAGAGGCAGGAGGATGGATGGTTAGGCAGCGTGGGCTGTCCTTGCCAACCCTTGGGAAAACTCGGGGTCTCTCTGCCATTGGCTCTGAGCCCCAGAGCTGCACGCAGTACACAGCCCACGAGAGTCCTGAGGCCTTGAATAGGAGCAGGCATACCAGCACATGATTGCACACGGAAGGTCTGTGCAGCCAGACCTCACGGCCACCGGAGCTGCGTGTTTACTTGTCCTGAGAAGAGTATGTTTTGTGAACTGAATCCAGTTTTTCCCTCTGAGCTGCACGGGCAGGTCAACAGTACTTTGTCTCCTGAATATCCATCTGCGTGGAGGCTCTGAGCTCCTGAGTTCCGCCCTGTTCCTGCCGGTTGTTAGGAATTCCCACACTTGGGCCCCCGGGACAGGGCTCCCTAACCAGTCATCTAGCTGACGCCAGTTAGCGCTCCCCACCCACCCCCACTGCCGTTGGCTCACAGAACCTCAGCAGTCAGCAATCATAAGACTTTGGGGAAATCAAAAGTAACTCATCAGGAAAAGATTGGGGTTCCCTATACCAAGGGAACTGCTATTTAAGCCTGAGATGAAGCCTTTGGCTCAGTGAAAAATCACTTCCTGATTTATTCGTTTTGTTAGCTCAGGATTTTTCGGCCTGGGATTTTGTGTCACACTTGTGCCCAGAGCCACCCGCACACTGCTACAGCTCACCCCGGCTCAGGCTCATGCATGCCCTCACATGAGAGGTCGCATCCACCACATAGGCTTATGGGCTGCCATGGACAGTTTTCAGAGACCCTGGGCCTCAACACGGACGCGGTGGCAACACAGTCTTCCCAGCTCCTTCTTCCAACCTCTCACCCTGTCCCACCCACCCTCTAGGGCTTTCCACACTCCCTGCTAGTCAGGTTGCTCAGAGGCATGTGTAGCCTGAGGGTCAGAGGCAGGCAGTCTTGAGCTTCCTTTGAGGCTCTCCATTGCCCCCCTCACTCCCTGCAGGTATCCACAATGTGGAGGGTGTGGCTGTGGACTGGATGGGGGACAATTTGTATTGGACGGATGATGGACCCAAGAAGACCATCAGCGTGGCCAGGCTGGAGAAGGCTGCTCAGACCCGCAAGACCTTAATCGAGGGCAAAATGACGCACCCCAGGGCCATTGTGGTGGACCCACTCAATGGGTGAGTCTTCCCAGGGCCTTGGGGTAGGAGGAGCCAGGAACTGTGGGTGTCAGAACTGGGAGGTGAGACAGAGAGGGAACGGGGATGGCAGCCTAGGTGGAGTGCTGAGGCAGGAATCAGAAGCTGAATGGGGAAAAGTTGCCCCATCTTCAGGACAATGGGAGTGATGTCTTACACACATACATGGAGATCTGGTCCTGTCACTGCCAACTCAGAGCCCTCTATTGGCTCCCCTGGCCCTTGGAGTGAGACCCACTTTCCTTATCAGGCCTGGGGTCCTACAGGATCTGCTTTCATCTCCTTTGACCTCATCTGCACCTCTCTTCGACTCTTGGAAACTCTGTCCCCACTGCCCACTGTCTGTTCCTCACACACCCCAGCTCTTCCTGGCTCAAGGCTTTTGCTCTGGGACTTCCTTTGCTGAGCTCTCAGACATTTGCAGATCTAGTCCCTTGTCATCATTCACACCTAGGCCTCAAATGTTACCTCCTCAGAGAGGCTTTCTCCACCTGATTCCCAGTCTACTCTCTATATCATCTCCATGCTTTGTGTCCTTCCTGGTTTTTCTCATTCTCCAATGTGTGTGACCTTCCAGTTGACTTGTTTCTTATCTGTACCCCTGGATAGGATGTGACCTCCAGGAGAGCAGGGGCCTTGTCTGCCTTGCTCTCCACTGGGTCCTTGACTCACAGTAGGCACTCAACAAATATTTGTTGAATGGAGGAATGAAGGAAAGAAATGTGGGGGCTAGGGTTGAGCAGGAAGGAAGCCCCCTGGGAGGGGATCTGGCATAGCACACGTGGAGTGGGATCACACAGGAGGCTGCTGATGGCAGGGGTAGCCCTTGTGGTGCTGACCAATCACTGCCCACAGGTGGATGTACTGGACAGACTGGGAGGAGGACCCCAAGGACAGTCGACGAGGGCGGCTGGAGAGGGCCTGGATGGATGGCTCACACCGAGACATCTTTGTCACCTCTAAGACAGTGCTTTGGCCCAATGGGCTGAGCCTGGACATCCCAGCTGGGCGCCTCTACTGGGTGGATGCCTTCTATGACCGCATTGAGACCATACTGCTCAATGGCACAGACCGGAAGGTGGGCAGGCAGGCACCTGTGTGGGGGTGTTCGTGTGTGCACTGCTAGACCACATTTGTGTGCGGATGAGGCTTCTTATGTGTGAATGTGTGAGTCTGTCTATATCCAGGCCTGTGCACTTCGTGCATGTTTACCTACGTACCGATGGACGTGCACACCGGTGTGCTGTGTCTTATGTGTTGTATTGCTTGAGGATTGCCTCTGTAAGAGTCCATCTGTGATTGCATGTTTTCTGCAGGCTTGACACTCATGTGCACGCCTGGGTGTATACCTTGTGTGCACCTCGGCATGTTTATGCACACACACACAGCACACTTCGGTGTGTGCCTGCTGTGTTCGCCTCTGTGCAAGTGCAGGATGACTAGAGATGGCATATATGTACGCTTTTTCGTTTGGGTGGCCATGTGTTTTATGAGTCATGTGCCTACGAGGCATGTGGACTAAGCTCTTTCATAATATATGAGGCCCTTTATGATATGGCCCCTGACTATCTCTGTGGTCTTATTTCTGCCCCTGTTCCCTGTATCCCAGTATTTGAACAAGCAACACTACACAGCTTGGAAATTCCCAGCACACAGCATATCGAGTGCTGCCCTCTGTGCTGTTGCTTATGCAGTTTTCTGCCTCCACCCCCACTCCTCCTCACCCAGCACACTGCTCAGGGGCCACCTCCTCTAGGATGTTGTCTCCAGACCCCTTTTCCATCTTGGATTGCTGTGTATGCCCTCCATGAGACATACACAGTCTTTTTCATACCACAGCTTGGCCCTTAATGGATCCTGGCAAGTGTTTGTTGGATGAAGAAGCGAACGGATGAATTCTGGCTTTATGCTCAGTACTGTGTGTGTGTGTGTGTGTGTGCGCACACATGTGTGTTGGAGGGATATGAATGAATATGGATGGATACAAGGGAGGACAAGGTGGACAAGTTCCCCATCAACATCCCGCTGGGTCCAGTGTCTAGCACCTCACTGTGTGCAAAGCTATCATCCTCAGGGGCTCCCAGGCTAATGGGGGAAGCAAGACCCATACCCAGGACATGGACAAATGAGTAGACAAAATGGTGATCCCCCTGGGCCTTCCTCAGGCACTCCATTTGTCTATAGCTCCTCAGTAACCTCCCCTCAATTCTTAGATTGTATATGAGGGTCCTGAGCTGAACCACGCCTTTGGCCTGTGTCACCACGGCAACTACCTCTTCTGGACTGAGTACCGGAGTGGCAGTGTTTACCGCTTAGAACGGGGCACAGGCGGTGCACCCCCTACCGTGACCCTTCTGCGCAGTGAGCGGCCCCCCATCTTTGAGATCCGCATGTATGATGCTCAGCAGCAGCAAGGTACCCCCTGGGGCTGGGGCCAGTGAGGGGGTGGTACCTAGACAGGGGGGTAAGGCTATTCTGGGGAGGGGGGTGGTGAAGGCACTCCCCAGGTTTCCCAGGCTCTGACTTTTGAGGCTCTCAAGAAGAAAGGCCCCCAACCCAGTTGACTTTGTCTTCCCTGTCTCCTTCCCTGCCCCCATGCCTACGTGTTCTCTTCTTCAACGTGTTCATTATCTTCTCACCACTTCC